>NC_135320.1:80361117-80678809 GCF_048772815.1 Callospermophilus lateralis
TTGGTGGACCACACTGATGAGAACAGCAGTCAACCAACCTGCTGATCCATCCACAGACCCGTCTTCCCTCTACCAGCCACTACAGCTGTTTCTCCCTGGTTTGTCTGGATTCTGTTCTCTCCATAATAAACCAAGTGCACATTGTGAGCAATCAGGGCAACGGGGCAGAGTCTGATAAGTTTATATCAAACTGATAAGTCCTTTGGGTCTCAGTATCTACCTCTATTTTAATTTCTTCTGCCTTCCGACTTTCATGTTATTTTATTTTGTTTTTATCTTACTCATTTTTCTGTGAGAAGATTCTAGTTTCCTTAAAGTACACTTGAATCTTCTAGGACATCAGAACTGTATACCTGAAACAGTGCCTTCAACAGAAGTCAGGGCTTCTTGACTGACTCTCACCCATCCAGTATTCTTGGAAACTTTAGCCCTGCACAATTAACCAGGTTGGCTTACTAGTTAACAGATTAATAATAACTGCCACATCAGGAAAATTCTCGTTTTTCAGGGGGGCTTGTATCTTCAAAATCAGAGCAGCGGGAACATACAGCTAGAATTTAGGTCATCTGCTTTAAGTAAATGCCATGAGCATGGGAGAGATGGCTATCGGGCCCCCAGAGCGATGGAACCTAGACGTACCCACTTTTGAACTGAAGGAGCCTTGAGAAATCATCAAGACTGAGCAATAGTCCTCAAATTTTAGCATACAGCAGAATCACTTGGATGCATTGCAAAACACAGGTTGCTGGCCCCACCTCAAAGGCTCTGACTTCATAGATCTGGGGAGGCAAGTGATTTTGCATTTCTGACAAGTTCACAAAGTAATGCTGGTGCTGCCAGTTGGGGGACCATACTTGGAAAGTCGCTGGTCTGGAGTGATGGTGGTCAATATTTGCTATGAATTAGAACCGCCTAGAGAAGTTTCACAAATGTCAATGGCTAAGTCACACCTCAGAACAATCAAATCAGAATTTCCAGATGGATGCAGTGATCTTTAAGTTTCCCCAGACGATTCCAACGTGCAGCCAATTTTGACAACCAACATATTTTCCGCGTGAGGAAACCAAGACGGCCTTCTGATGGCAGTACAATGTCCAGGGCCTGAGTTTTCTGTGGCCCACTGAGGGCGTCACTCATGAACACTTGACTCTCAGACAAAGTGAAAGTGCACAGCAAACTGGGCTAGGTGATGGGTTTTAACAAGAAACTCCGGTATTTCCCCTTATAAACCTTGCAGTATACACGTTTGTGATCAATTGCTGTATAATAAATTATCCCAAGTCATAGTGGCTTAAAGCGACAGTTATTGCCTCATAGTTGTAGTGGGTCCGAAGTCATGCCCAGGCTGCAGCTATCTCAAGGTTTGACTGGAGGAGGTGCCACTGCCGAGCTCATTCCCATAACTGTCAGCCGGCTACAGAAGCTCACTGGCGTGGGTCAAAGACACCAGTCCTTGTCATGTAGGCCTCTTTGCAAGGCAGTCACAACATGGCACCTAATATTCTGCAGAAGGAGCCTGTGAGAAAGACACAGAGGACATAGGCAAGAGGAAAGCTGCAGCCTTTTTGTAACCCAATCTTAGGTATGGCACCCTATCTCCTTTCCAGGTTAGAAACAAGTCAGTAGGTCCAGCCCAAGTTGAGGCAGAGACTCTCCTGCCTTTGCACTGAAGGAGCCTTGAGAAATCATCAATTTGTGCAAAAACTTTACTACGAGTAAAGTGTCCAGCCCAAGTTGAGGGAGAGTCTCTGCCTCAACTTGGGCTGGACACTGTCCTGAGAACCAAGAGGCAAGAAGTCTAAGAGACCAGCTACCGCATAGACCTCCAGGAATTTAAAATAAATCCTGATAATAAACCAAAGTACTGTTGGCATAAAATAAAAATAAGAGCATGAACGTCAGTTCAAGGCTTCTGAGAGAGGAGTTCTCTCACTTGGACATGTAGGTCAGTAGGGATCACAGGAAGAAAGGAGAGGGCAATGCAAAAGAAGTAACCAAGAATAAAGTTTTCCTCCAGATTTCCCAGTGTTATAAAGGAAAAGAACTTCTGAAAATCACTGCAAAAGTGAGGAAGGTGGAACATGAAGCTTTAGAGGAAACAGAAGAAACTAGAGACTATCTGTTAAACAAAGGGCAACTGTGTTAACCTTATTAAAGACTTTGGGGGAAATATGTAAATATTTAATTTCATCCAGATGCCCCAGGCTAGCTGAATCAATGGAATAAATATAAATTAAATCTTAAATCTTGATGAAATTATATTCTACCTCAAGATTAAAATAATAGGCTATAGAGGAACAAAGAAGCCATTTTCACATAAGTAAGTTATTCAGCAGGCCGATGGCAAATTCACAACTAGGACTTGGCTCTCCTGGCTCTCAGCCCAACGCTTTCCCTACATAACTTTACCCATGACCCATTCGATTTTACAGTACATCACCAACATTCCAGACAATGGAGTGCCTCTGTTTTAACCAGATCTCATGGTAGCACAACTGCTAGCAAGGGTGAGTGTGTGCCACAGGTGGCTTATTTTACTCCCAGTTTGCCAACCCAGGCAAAAAGGAAGATCACAACAGATAGAAAGAACAGTATGAGTGCGCCCCAGCTCAATTATATTTGACTTCTTTTCTCAACAAGTGTTAACTAAGGGTCTAAGGGGACCCTTTCCAAGTATGGTGCCCCAACTAAAGGAGACCCTTAATTAACACTAAAGGGGATTTTGCCATATAAGGTAAATTTCACAGCCTCCAACAACTAGGATGTGTATATTTATGTCTTCATCGGTCATTATTCCACTTAACCATAACAACGAGGTGAGCAAAAAGGAAGATTTTCACTTTAAAGCTTATGAAAATCATAGTAAAGTTTTTTTGCACAAAAGTGACATAACAGCTTTAAGGATGCTCACCCTGACAGCCACTTTGTGGAGGATCTGGATCTGGGGGCCAAGAAGGGAAGTAAAGCTTTTCACCATCTGAGTAACTAAGGAAAAGGACTGGAAACAGAGGAAGAGTTGGTAGGACAGATTTTACATCTAAATCAAGAAGACCTGAAGGCTGTCAGAACCTAGGGAATTAAAGGAAGTAGACCTCTGAGAAGACTCAGAGTTCTGCGGGAGAGACTGGCTAATATTGGTGGTTTTCAGACTGACTTGGTGTACAAGAGATCAGCAGGTTTGTGGCTACTTATTGAAGCTAGTGGAGGAGGAGGGGAGCCAGGGAGGATAAGTTCTCCTGGGGAACAGCTGGGCCTTAGATGCCTGGAGGGTATCCTGTGGACATAAGCAGCTGTGCAATGTGAAGTTAGTGATTTAATTCTGAAGTTTAGCAAGGGTGTCTGTCCAGAGAACTTGATCTAAATGATCTCAGCATATTGGAGAGTACTGAAGCCATGTGAAAGGCTGTGATTACTACAGTCCTTCTGAAAGATTAATAAAGGGTAAGAAGACAGGGCTGTAAATGAAGCCCTGGAAGTTCCAACAGGACCCCACTAAGGATAAAAGAGGGGAAAGACTTCAAGGGAGAGAAAGGAACGATGAGGAACATCAGAAGAGAATGAGCCTCCGAAGACCAGAAAGAGGAGAAACCCAGAAAACTATCAACTATGGTGGGAGGAAAGTAGTATTGGGGAGTCATGTAACAGATGAGCATAGATTTCTCTGAATATCTTCTGAGTCAATGAGAAAAACATTAGCAACTTAGACGCATATGGAAAATACCCAAATATTCAATGGGAAAAATACGATTCTCACTTGAACACATGGGGGGGAAATGGCTTACCTTCTTCATAAAAAATGCAAATCAAAAGTACCACTGAGATAGAATGTTTACTTAATTATATGAGCAAAACTTCAAAATTTGATAACAAGGCTTTAGCAGCAGTGAGACAGGCATTCCTAAACGGGTGGTTGGTTGAACTGTAACTGGGCAACTTCCTTGAAATGCTCCGTAAAGATCTATGAAAATATTAATGTATACACTCTCTTCATTTGTACAGTGCTAATTAACAAATGCTTGCTTTTAAAACAAACAGTCAGGGTGAGATGCACAAATATGTGAATGAGTATAAGTGAGTGTGTTTGCTCATGCAGGAGAATACTATTCATGAAATTGATAACACTGGTGGTCTTCAGAATGGGAAGCCAATGGCCAGAGGACAGAGGTGAACATGAGCATTTTTGTTGTCTTCCCTTGCAGCACTGTGTGTACTTTTAGCTACGTGAATATATTACCTCTTCATGAGTTGATTTAGTCAATGAAGAATAGAAAACACTTTCCACATGCTATAGAAACATAAAGAAATTTAAAACAAAGAAGAATCATTTGGGGAAATATTAAGATCACTGGTGTCCTTTAAAAAAGGGAGGTCCAGTGATAAGGCAAGGACAAGAACCAAATTATAGTTGGAAAGTTTAGAGAAGAAGGAGAAAGAGGAGGAGGAGGAGGAGGAGGAGGAGGAGGAGGGCAGAGGAAAAAAAGGAAGAGGAACCGAGGCTGAGAGGAAAGGGAGAGGTAGGGGGACCTAGAATGTGGACTGATTTTTTAAGAAAATTGACAGAAAGGTGAAGTAAGGTGAGAAGGTGCAGATTTGGTTTGTTTGTTGGATGAATATTTTTCCTTTAATATGTGCATGTTTCTATTTTGAAAACAGAGAAAATGAAATATTAACAAAAAGGGGACATTAATAACTTTGGTAAAGTATGAAGCTCCCGTGGAAGCAGGAGGGCATAAAACCTGAAATACATTTTAACAGAAATACCTGAATCAGAGGGAATAACATCACATTTACTGAGATAGAAAGAAGTGACTAAGGAAGTAAACAAAGACAAATCCTCATGTTACAAATTAATCCAATGTATGTACAAAATGGAGTGTTACTCAGCCATTAAGAAGAATGACTTTATGACATTTGCCCCATCTGGAGACTATCATGCCAAGTGAAATAAGCCAGTCCCAAAAAGCCAACAGTCAAATTTTTTTTCTGATATTTGGAAGCTAACCCACAATAAGAGGCTTAGGGGAGGGGAGAATAGACATTCAATAGATTAGTACATTAGGGGAATGAGGGGAAGGGACAGGTATAGGAAAAAGAGTGCAATGAATCGACATAATTTTCTTCTATACATATATGAATCCACCACAGTGAACCCCACCATCATGTACATCCACATGTATGACGTCCTAATGAGAATAAGATATATCCCATGCTTGAATGATGATATCAAAATACTGCTGTCATTAAAAACTAAAAAGAACCAATAAAAATTTAAAAAATTAGATGAAAACCAATACAAATCTCACCCTTTGGCTTGTTTATTTTTCCCCCCTCAGTAAAATTGAGTGTGCAGGCTTCAAAGAATGATGGAGGTTTGGGTAAAAAGATGAAAATTAGAGAGAGCTGCTGAGGGAGAAGAGGCTGCTTCCCATGGAGAAATGGAGAAACGACTCTGAGTATGTGACACTACCACGCACCCCTCGCAGCTTGATTTCTGTCAGAGCTTATATGTTGATCTTGAAAGGAGACGTGGGTGAGAGGCTAAACTAGGGCAAGGAAAGGCCATGCGTGGAGCATGGGCAGAACGCAGGTCCACGGGAGCAGGACTGAGCCCAGCTGGGTAGCCGGCAGGTGAAGCCAGAACCAGGATGGAACTGGAAGGAAACAGAAGAGCCCAGGGTCTGGAGGTCTACAGGATGGAAGTCAGGGAGAAAAGGGAAGAACTGAAGGTAAGTAACGCACTTGGAGAAGATCTGGGCCATGATAATGACCAGGAGAGAATGTGGACAACGGAGAACTGAGGAGGGTACCAGGAAGAGAATATAACAAAACACCGCTCACCCTTCCTCGACCTTGGCTCCATTGCTGGTGGCCACTGGGTCTCCACCAGGAAGTGGGGTGTGCAGTGTGCCACTTATAAGAAGACTTGAAGGAAATTTCTGTCGTTCAGCATGTTCTAGAAGTTCAGGGAATCATGACGTGAAGAGCATTCATTCCTCTGCTGGATCTTTAACATCTGGTCTTTCAGGACCCTGATGTCTCAGCCCTCTCATTTTGCAGGGTTTACTACACAGAACTTGCTTTTCCTTGGGAGTGGGTCCAGGGAGAGCTATGCCCTTTCCCCTGGTCTGACCCTCTGCAATTGTCTATATTTGGTTACTGCTAAAATGGACCGGTGTCACATCAGCCCTGAGTTAGAGAATGTTTTTCATGTTTCTAAATGTCAAAGACCTTATAAAATAAGTGGAAGCATCTACATTCTAGGAGAGAGAAGTGGTGAATAATTTTCCATTAAACCTCTGTGTTTCTCAAAGTCTCCTGAGAGTTGTTTATGCAATGTGGGGGAAGTTCTACAACCCTGGCAGAAAAGAAGTGCCTCCACTCACTCTGGCCAGAAGTACCATGACTATCAGACCTCTAGGAGTTAAGAGATCAGAACATTAAGGTGACTCATTTTTGCATTCAAAACATGTATTACCTGCTTCTCTAGCACTTATTAACAAATTGGGGTGTCTTTTAATGACAAAAGTCATTAAAACTCACTGAGACCAGTGATCCTTGTTGGTCAGGTAAGCCTATGAAGTTTGACATGATAACTTATTGGATAACACTCTAAGAGTTCATCTCACTCCAGTCAGAATGGCAGCTATTATGAAGACAAACAAAAATAAGTGTTGGCAAGGGTGTTAGGAAAAAAGCACACTCATACACAAATTGGTGCAGCCAATATGTAAAGCAGTATGGAGATTCCTTGGAAAACTGGGAATGGAATCACCATTTGACACAGCTATCCCACTCCTTGGTTTATACCCAAAGGACTTAATATTACAGGGACAGCATACTACAGGGACACAGCCACATCAATGTTTACAGCAGCACACTTCACAATAGCTAAACTGTGAAACCCAACTTCAGTATATGAATGGATAAAGAAAATGTGGTATATATGCATAATGGAATATTACTCAGCATTAAAAGAGAATAAAATCATGGCATTTGCAGGTAAATGGATGGAGTTGGAGAATATAATGCTAAATAAAGTCAGCCAATCCCAAAAAACCAAATGCTGAATGCTTTCTCTGATATAAGGAGGCTGATTCATAATGAAGATGGGAGAGGCAGTGTGGGTGGAATAGATAAACTTTAGATAGAGCAAAGGGGATGAAAGGGAAGGGAGGGAGAATGGGGGTAGGAAAGACAGTGGAATGAGATGGACATCATCACCCTAAGTACATGTTTGAAAACACAAATAATGTGACTCTTCATTGTGTACAACCAGAGACATGAAAACTTGTAATATAGATTGAATTTCATTCTGCTGTTATATAAAACAAATTATAATAAATAAAATTTAAAAATTAACATTAAAAAAATAAAACTACAAAATATTTGTTTCCCCCAAAGAAGCCTAATTTCCTAAGCCTAGAAGTCCAAGTTCTCCATATTAACTCACACTTCTTGCCTTTGCACATGTCACACAAAACATGCCTACACTTTATGCACATATCTGTGGAGACTCAGTCATCAGTTAATCATCACCACATCTTTCTCCTGTCTTAACTTCTCCCTCTCTACAAGCAGCTCTCTGTCGGCTTGCCTTCAGCCTACGCAGCCAAGCATGCAACCAAGGCATTGAAGAAATAGGATACAAACTGGATACAAAATTTGCAATTTTTTCCCCAGGCTTCTTCAAATAATCTCTGGGTTGACAGTTATGATGAAATCTAGGAATTGGCCCCAAAATTGCATCATAATTCTTACATAATAAAAATATTGGGGGCAGTATCAGTAGAGGCCTCAGAACTCTCACCCCTGCCCAGAAGTAATGAGGAGCTTACCCTCCATAGTGAAGTGGGGCACCTGGTCTTCTACTCCTACCTCACATTCAGGAAGTCATCGAGAAGTATAAGAGAATTCAGATGTTACGGCCTGAATGAGGCATCCTTCTCGGAACTCACAGGTTGGTCCTTCCCCATTAATGTGAGAATCTTATAAGGTGAAGTCTTTCAGAAGTAATTCAGATTGGATGAGGTGATGCAAGCAGCATCTTCATGAATGAATTGGTGCCCTTGTGTGACCTTGCTTCTTCTTCTGCTGCGTAAGGACACCGCAAGGAAATGGCCACACATGAACCAGGAAGGGGCCCTCACTAGACACTAAGTCTGCCAGGGTTTCTTGTTTGGGGATTTTTGTGTTTTTTTGTTTTTTTGTAGTTGTTGTTTTGTTTTTGTTTGGGGGTTTTTGTTTGTTTTTAGTTCTCTTGATTGTTGGCTTATTTGGTTGGATGGTACTAGAGATTGAACCCAGGGGTACCTTGATTGAACCCAGGGGTACCTTATCACTGAGGCATATCCCCATCCCTTGTTATTTTTTATTTTTGAAACAATATCTTGCTAAGTTTCTTAGGGCCTAAGTTGCTGAAGCTTGCCTTAAACTTGCAATCCTCCTGCCCCAGCCCCCCAAGTTATAGAACCACAGGAATGCGCCACTCTGCCCAGCTGCCAGAGCTTTGATATAGGTCTTCCCAGCTCCATGACTTTAAGAAATATATTTCTATGCATTTTTGTTATAACAGAATAAGCTGACTAAGATACCAGATAAAATAGGGGTTGAAGTAATACCCAGAGTCATAACCCCAAACATACCCAGGTTTTGATTTTTAAAAAAGATGTTCTTCACACCAAGAACCAGGAAGATCTCAAAGCTAAATTTTAAAAAGGCAATCAACATATAGAAACATTGACAATACAGATTAATTAAAAAACAAATTTTAAAAATCTTTATGAAAATGATTCAAATAGAAATTTAAAAACATATTCAAATAATGAAAAAATAGAAAGTCTAAGCAAAAAATAAAAAATAGAAGATATACAGGAGAACCAAATGGAAATTCTGGAACTGAGAAACACAATAACCAAAATTAACTATATAATGTATTGACTTGACAATGAATAATAAGGACAGAAAAGAGAAGCAGTAAACTTAAAAGAACAGAAATTTCCCAATATGGACAGTAGGAAAAAAATGTTATATATACATAAAGTTTAGAACCAGAGGTATATGTAGGACTATTTTTAAAAGAGTTAGCATCCATGTTATTGGAGCCCTGGAAGGAAAGATGGAAAAAAGGTGTGTCTAAAAGATAGTTAAAATACATATATAATGGCTGAAAACATCCCAAATTTACTAAAATGTGTAAGTCCACAGATTCACAAAGCTAAGTGAATCACAGTCAAAAATAAATACACAACAAAAACTATCAGTCAAGATTCCAATAATTAAAAACAAGAAAAACAATCTTGAAATCAGGGTTGAGAGAAATGACATTTTACCTATGGAAAAAAACAATGTGAATGACAGTAGATTTCTTAACAGAAACTTTGGGGATCAGAAGGAAATGTAACAGTATCTGTCAAGTAGCAGAATAGAACTGTCAAACCAGATCACATATACAGCAAAAGTACAGTTCAGGACTGAAAAGGAACTCATGATATTCTCAAAGGTATAAAAGCTAAGAATTTGTCACCAGTAAGCATAGCAAAAATAAAGATTAAAAAAAAAAGGAGAATAGGTGTAGGGAGTTCTCTAAACAGGAAATATAACAATAATCTTAAAAATCAAGAAGGATATAGAACACAGAAAAATATGGTCAAATACAATGAACTGTCACTCCATTCTGTAATTTCCTAAATTATGTTTAATAGTGAGAAAAATTTGTTAATGTGGGGCTGAAATGAATATTAAGAAAATATTTTAAATAGATTTTAAACAAGGGAGAATAAAAGGAAATAATATTTATATACTTGAGTGAAACCAGAAGTTGACAACTAATTTAGACT
This sequence comes from Callospermophilus lateralis, assembly GCF_048772815.1. NCBI lineage: Eukaryota > Metazoa > Chordata > Mammalia > Rodentia > Sciuridae > Callospermophilus > Callospermophilus lateralis. The sequence goes on from NC_135320.1 coordinate 80,370,954, forward strand.
GTGATAAATTACATACAAATAATACCATGAACAAGTGTACCACCCCCCAAAAGGAAATACTTAGGGTGTAAATCTAACAAAAAAAATTTCTAGGACTTGTATGCTGGCGATTATAAAAAGCTGATGAGGGCTAGGCTTGTAGCTCTGTGGAAGAGTGCTTGCCTAGCATGTGTGAGGCACTGGGTTCAATCCTCAGCACCACATATAAATATATATAATAAAGGTCCATAGACAAGGAAAAACAATATTAAAAAAAGCTAATGAAGGAAAGCAAAAAGATACAAATAAATGGTGAGATATGCTGAGTTCATGGACTAAAATACTGAATATATTCATGATTTCTATTCTTCCCAAATTCATACATAGGCCTAACATAATCCTATAAACATCTTAACAAGACTTTTCTTAAATATGGACAATATTATTCTAAAATTTATATGAAAAGCTCCCAGCCCAAGAATAGCTAGACAATCTTGAAAAATAATAAAATGAAGAAGAGAAGGTAATGCCTCCCATTTTATTATTTTTCAAGATTCGAGTACCCCTGAATTCAATCCCCAGTGCCAAAAAAAAAGAAATAGGAAGAGCCAGGTGTGGAGGCATAAGCCTTAAATCCCAGTGGCTTGGGAGGCTGAGGCAAGACAATCATGAGTTCAAAATCAGCCTCAGCAAAAGTAAGGCCCTAAGCAACTCAGTGAGACCCTGTCTCTAAACAAAATAGGGCTGGGGATGTGGTTCAGTGGTCAAGGGCCCCTGAGTTTAATCCCTGGTACCCCACCCCATGCCCACAAAAAAAAAAAAAAAAAAGATAGGAAGGAAGAGAAGTTGATATTGAATTATTAGATTATCTACCACTGAGACCCTTTGGGGCTGAATCTCTCCAGAGGCCCTTGCAGAATCCAGAATGAGGCTCAGAATTATCCCTCCAGGACACAGAAGACAGTGCTATTTCTATGATATTGCCTGTAACCAATGGTGGAGCATCATCCCCAGCTGAATTATATCTAATTGCACTCAGGGCCGAACCTGAGAGTTGACTGATCTTCTAAAGCCGTCTACTGTGGATTAGGAAAGATTTTATGCACAGATTTTAGGACTGATCTTTCTGGTTCTGCTTCCCTTCCAGGATTTCATCATTTCCTTTTGGCTCTTCTGCCTGCTATGAATTCTCCTCTTCCTCTAGTGCTGTGTGTGTTTATGTACACACACACACACACACACACACACACACACACACACACTGGCCCATCTTTTATCATTTTTATTTGTTGGAAGTTTAGTCCAGCCAAAAAAACTTCATCATTACTCAGGATTCAAGTTTAACTGATCACAGGAAACATTTCTTGAGCCAGAGGTTTGGGAAGGGGAGCAAAATTACAGCAGGAACAAGTGTCTCTAATCTACTCGTATTCATAATTTTCTTGTCCTTCTCGACTTCCTCCAGCCCAATGTCAGGTCTGTCATTTCCCTTAATGATGGAGCCCTACTGCATACATCCAAACCAATGTCTTCGTAGATTAAACAGCAGTCTCTCATGATGGGACCAAGTCTCAGAAGCAAGTCAAGGGTTTGTTTCAAAGGAAAATAGTCATTAGTAAATGTGAGTCTTCTTTGAGGCTTTCCAGAGGCTCCATACAGTATCCTTATTCTCCACCAAGGCTCTTACTACAGTTGGATTTGACTAAGGCATTGTAAAGTAACCAGAGTAAGCCACTTCTCCTTTCCCAGGCAAGAGTGAATGAGGGATGGAGGAAGTCCAGGAATATTGTGTAAGTGAAATTTGCTGGACACGATAAGAAATTATTAGGAATGGGAAGAGTTGACTCCCTGGGAACAAGTAAATGCACAGATGAATTAATAAATCACCATTATCTTTACAACAAATTTAGTATCAATCCTATGTAAATACTATGTAATAAGTCACTTACTCGATTCTCATACATTTTAGGCAATACAGAATTCCACCAATAAAGACATGTGAAAGTATCAGCATTCACACTGTATGGGGCACTTGCAAAACTCCAAGGTGTATGTATTTATTACTTATTCATTTATTCATGTTTTGTGTCAGACATCAGCTAAATTATAAGAAGGTAAATCTAAATGATATTAGCCTTGATCTCAAGAAACCAACAGGCTAACAAAATGTTATAGGCCCATCTGACCACATATCAGAAAGATGGAGCGCCAACCTCGGCCAGATTCTCTGTAGCTCTCTCCTTCACTCAGGAGAACCCTTCTTTTCTCCAAGGCTATCTGGAGTCACTAACCTTGTCCCTAGCTTACCAAGGTAGTCTGAAACTCAGAAGAGAGAAAACAGGTAAGGAACACTGTTCCCATCAGAGAAAATAAATAAATGTTTTTCAGATAGCTTCCAGAGCCATAAATAATGTGAATGCCAAACAGAAGAATCATGGATGAGCAGAGCATGGAAAATATGATTTAGCCACATTTTTCAGATTCAGAGATAAATTTTCATGCCTGTTAGGATAGTAAATAAAGGTGTACATGAGCAATAGAAAAGTTTGATTAGATAATGTCTAATTTCAAGTTAAATGTAAATAAATCTTGGTGTATGTTAGTATATCAAATTCTTGAATTTTATTCCATCTCTTTAGGGTGAGAAAGTAAACAAAGAGGGAGGGAGGGAGGAAGAGGGGAAGAGAAAGAATGAGAAAGAGTGAGACTGATCATGATTTAATGGATAGAGCAGATTTTATCACGTTTTTCCTCCCTTAGCAGATTTGTTTTTCCTGATATTGTAAGCTTAGCAATTGCTCTTGGAGAGACAATGACATCAAGCAATTTTTGTTCCCAGGGTGACTTCATCTGTGTCTGATGAGTCCTCTCTAACACTGATCATCATGGATCAGCAAATTCACATCATTTATTGCATCCATGTCAAAAGCAGCTTTACACCTAGAATGCTTTTTTTGATTGAGTCCCATTTTAAAATTATCAAATGCTAATTATGCAAGTTTGAAAATACTCAAAAGAAGAAAGTACAACCAATGAGTCTTACACCAAGAAAAAATCAGCTACCTTTTCTGTGTAAGAAATTGCAACTTTCATGTGATTTTTTTTTGTTTTGATTCTTAGATTTTTTTTTTTGCATTGCTATAATATTCTATATGTAGTGGTATGCCCTTTTGCAGCCTATTATTCCAATGAGCATTTTCCTATAAGGACTGTGTGTATTTACATCCATTGAGTATGCTTAGACATCACTAGATTCATATCGTTTTCACATTCTAACTATAGGAAATAAGCTGTGCTCACACCTTGGTTCAGAAATTATTCCTCTCTAACTTTACAAGGAACTGTTTTGAAGGTAGCAACATGAAATCACACGTTGACTACTTGTGCCTTGACTGCACTGTGAGTCTTAGGGCAGGGATTGTTTTCCACATCTGTTCCTCCAGCCCTAAGCCCAGCCTGTGTTCATAGTAAGCAAGCAGAAAAAAAGTTCCTAGAAAGAACAGAATACCTATGGCTCCAGCTCTGGTACCATCACAGTCTCCTGCAGAACTTAAGCAGAATTATAAAAACAGTTCTGATACCAAGGACTAAGATCAAATGCCAGGAGTTTAAGAACACCACATTGCTGACAGTAGCTCTTAGCCATGACCCATAGAAACACCTATTCACCTGTCCTTGGCCAAGTGTTAGTGCCTATTTCTAAGTAAATGGCCTATTATAGGAACTTCTTTTGAGAGTACAGTCAGTCAGGTACAATTGAGGCTCTTAATGGTATTTCTTATGTAATTTCCATGAACCAGATAGAAGGACTTGCTAAAATATCACAAATCACCTTGGTTTACCTATAGACCTAGAAATCTATTTGCATACCTGTCTCCTAGCATCCACTCACATACCCACCCCTAATGTGAACTCTTTGAAAACAGGCATCAAATCTTACTTATCTTGATTTCCCCAGCACTTAGCATGGTATCTGGAACAGAATAGCTGGAGTTAACTGGAACTCAACCAACATTATTCCAAATCCTGGGATCTTTGATTTATTAAATAACTTTGTTTTGAGAATCTGCTATGAATATGGCTATATGCTCCCTATTGAGGACACAGAGGTGTCAGAACAAAAGAGGCAATTAGATGAGCACCCCAGGGATCCTCACAATGTCCCAGGTATATAAATAAAACCTTGGCTTCATCTAAGTGATTGGATAAATAACCGAAAGATAATGCCGAAATAAAAATCAAACTAAAACTCCATTTGGTTGAGAAATTAAAGTGTCATTCTCACAACAAAATGTCTAGTATATACAGTTCACTTCTGTGATATCGTTAAGATCTTGGTGGCATTGAGAACTCAGGATCCATTCTTTTCTCTCACCTGAAGCATTTAGAGATGTAACATCTACAAATAGCTGCGTTTGTGATGTGTTCTGTGGAATTCTGGGAAGTTTCCCCCCAATTTACCAGCAATGTGATTAACTGGAGGAGACCCCTCAGGCCTGTACTGCCATCCTTTAGCCTGACTTCTGCAAATGAGTCACATTTGAACAAGTGGCTTGAATTCCCTTAGACACTGAGAATCCCCTGAAACACAGGAAAGGGTCAATCTATAACTCAGAAAGGGGCAAATCCACTAAGAGAACGGCAACACCCAGGATCAGGTTGGTTTTAATCCACCATGTTGGAAGAAACAAAAAATGATTGAAGCCACATATGTTCCCTGTGCACTAGTTCCTCCTGGGGCCACCCCTTCCTCTTCATCTACATGATTCTGCAATGTTTTGTGTTTGTCCTTCTTTTGAATGTTCTTTACAGCTAAGAGCCTGTCTCCAGAGGCTCGGAAAGTCTGTTCCAACCTAGGCTTTGGTACCTATGTGTTATATTACTTTGAACTTCGGTTTAGGCATCTAAAAACCAACGTATGGGTTTCCTAGGACTGCCGTAACTAAGTGCCACAAACTGAGCACATTATGCAGCAAAAGTTACCCGCCAGTTCTAGAGGCCAGAAATCCAAGACGGAAGTGCCAGCGGGGTGGACAGCTTCTGAGGGCAGTGAGAGAGAATCTCCTGCACGTCTTCCTCCTCACTTCTGAGAGTCTCAGCCACCCGTGGCTTATGGATTGTTTCTTCTTCACATTGTCTTCCCGCTGTGCACGTCCATCTCCAAGCCTCCCCTTTTTAGGTATCTGCCACTTTAGATTCAAGACCACCCTAATAACACCCTAATAACACTTGATTACTTCTGCAAAGACCCTATGTCTGCACAAGGTCACATTTTGAGGTGCTAGAGGTTAGGACTTCAACCTAACTTTTTGAGGTGAAGATCAACTCCATCCCATTCTCATAAGGATTAAATGTTCCAAAGTGTATAAAATGGCACATGCCTTCTAGGGGCTCAAAAAGGCTGGACTCCCATTTCCTTTCTTTTCCTTTCCAAGTCTGATTTTCAACCTTACCTTAAAACTTTTTTCCCCCTACCTACTAGTAAGCCCTTCTCCATAAGGTATTCTTTGTTCAAAGCTAGACTTCATGAGAATAATCAGGGACGAACATTAGTGTTGGGCACTTATTGGGTGCTGAATAAAAATTTCATTGAGAAACGATTTCACGTTTTATTTGAGTACCCTGCTACTTATATCTTTCAAGACCATGTTTGTCAATGAAATGAGTAAGAATGTCATAGGATGATATTTAATAATTGACTTAAAAATACACTCAATTTTTTGTTTGTTTGTTTGTTTTACACATTCAGTTTTAAATGTATGGATTTTGAGATATAGAACACACTGGTGTTTAGGTAGACAACTTGTTGAAAGGTAGATGCATTCCTTTCATTGTTTTGAGAGAAAAAGATGAGACTATTATGTAGAGGTTTCAACACTTAGTAGGCACTTAGTAGAAAGTGGGATTTATAGTTATTATTCCTGTTGCTGAGTCCTGGACCTGAGCCTCTACAAGCTCTGGTCAGTGGCTTGCCTTGCACTACAGTATGAATAGGAAAAGGGACTGTGGACACATCGAGGGTGGAGGGTCTGGGAATATCTCCAGAATTTGGAGGTTTCATTACCCCGACTTGAGGAGGAAGGGAGCCCAAACACAGCATGAACAGCATGTGTCAAGGCAGAAAGACAGGAAATGCTGCTGGCTCTGAGCCTGGTTAGCTCACCTACTGGAGCAGAAAGTTCCCACGACCTACGTATGGGCAATCAGTTGGAGAGTTAAGCAGCCTGATCAGTCACAAGAGACTGCGTTGACTTCTAAAGACATTCAGATTTGTCCTGAAGGTGTTGGGAGAATCATCGAAAAAATATAAGTAGGAAAGAGTTTCATTCATCCACTTAGGCAAGCACTCGTTCAAATAGCAAGTCCCTCTATTTGTTGTGTTAGTGGTGTTTTTTTTTTTTAATTGCAGAGTGAAAAATAATATGAAAGAGACATAATCCCTATATTGCATAGGTTTAGAATTACATTTTTGGTATAGGCTTTTCAATTATTTCAAGTGAATTATTCCTCTCTAGGTTTCAGGTCTTACCTTTGTAAAATCGCAGCATTAGACAAGATTGTTAAGGTTCTTTCCTGGGAACGTTTTACAAAGTAAGGAGAAAAATGATAAGTACGCTTAACATGGAAAAATTTATTATAAAGTAAGGGCTGTGAAGTCAGGGACTGTTGTTCCAAGTCAAGATTTACTACTAATCATTTATAACTAATTATCTTTCACCAAGTTACTTAATTTTTCTAAACTTCAGTAACCTCCTCTATAAAGAAGGATTATCAAAATCTATCTTGAGGGCATGTCGAAAGTATTTAATATGAAACCAGGGTGAACTGCCAACGGCAAAGCTTACCATATACAAGTTCTTAAAGCACTGGAATTCCATATCTGTGCCATTTAGGTATATAGGTGTTGTGTGTGTATACTGGATACAGATAGTTCAGTCACATTTATATGAACATTCATATATATAAACCAATGCTTGGGTTAGCCTATTAACATTTTTTAAAAGCAATGCACATCTTAGTAATTGCATCTTCCAGTAATATGTATCATGAGGCCAAAAGCACCTTCAGAGAATGTAATTTGTTTTCCTCAAAGGGTACCTTTGGCATATCTGGCTATATATAAATGAATGGCTTGTAATAATTTATAAATGTCTGATTACTCAACAAACACATTGCAAATATTCCACAGTTGGGAATTGGATTTGCTAGATGTATGCTTAAATTGATATTTTAATATAATTTAATGTAAATGCTAATCTAATAAATATTAATCCATGTCAAACATTAACTAATTTATGCCACTTGACTTGCTAGAAAGAAGCAAAGACTGTGATTGCTTAGTACATATGAAATATTTATGTAATGTGCTACCTGAAGAAATTAAAGTATTCTGTGCTTCTAAGCTATCCCTTCAACTAAAGATGTGCTAATAACATTCAAGGTGTTGAAAAGAAAGGAATGAGAGGGGTTAACTCTCTTGTAGCCCTTGACCATCTGGCCTCTGATCTCCCATTAGCCAATGTGAGACCTGACCGCAAATCATATCTGCAGCTCCTTGATATCTGCTCCGTGTGATAGGCTGTCCTGTTGCAGAAAGCCAGAACAGCCAGATCTTTCTTAAAATCTTAACATACCAAGAAGACAATTCCTGTACCTGCAATCAGTAAAATAGATTTCACTTTACATGTATAGCTATTATAAGAATAGGTATCCTGCAACAACATTTCATTTTAAACATTCAAAATCTGGGGCAAGGCACTATAGAAAAAGTATAAAAAGATACAATAATTTAGTCAAACTGGTACCATATGCCAGTGACATTGAAGGTAATAGGAGCACACAGTGGAGAAACTGTTGCTAGATAGAAGCCTTAACTCATGTGTAAGGAGTGAAATCTGAAGACCTGAATTTCAGCAGAAGGGACATGATTGGATATTAAACCCTAGTTCAATAATGGTTCTGGGACCACTAATACAATCTTGGATGAGTGCACCAGATTCACAAGAGATTCCCCCAAAGAGAGGATTCTTTCCACGGAAGGAGCATGGTACTGATGTTTGCCTCATCCATAAGTTTTTTGTTTAACTGAATGAGATGACAGGTGAGTTGCAAAAAAAAAAAATGTAAAGGAGGTTTGTTTTCAAGTTTTAAGGAAGGAAAGAGCAGAGTCACAGAGGAAAACATTGAAAAAGAGAAGAGAGAATTCTCTGGCAGAAATTTTGACATTTTGCTCCACCATATAAAACCTTCAAATCTTTAGTAAACTTACTTATGATGCTTCTTTTTGTAGTCATTAGTTCTCACCACTGATATATGTCAGTCTTCTTTCTTTCCAGACACATTGAAGACTGATTTTTTTTTCTTTTTCTTTTTCTTTTCTTTTTTTTTAATTGGTCCTTTTTAGTTACATATGGTAGCAGAATCTATTTTGCTATAGCATACAAGTATGGACTGTATCTTGTTCGAGTTAGAGCCCCATTCTTTTTTTTTTTTATTGTTGGTTGTTCAAAACATTACATAGTACTTGATATATCATATTTCACACTTTGATTCAAGTGGGTTATGAACTCCCATATTTACCCTGTATACAGATTGCAGAATCACATCAGTTACACTTCCATTGATTTATATATTGCCATACTAGTGTCTGTTGTATTCTGCTGCCTTTCCTATCCTTTATTATCCCCCCTCCCCTCCCCTCCCCTCCCCTCTTCTCTCTCTACCCCCTCTACTGCAGTTATATCTCCCCCTTGTATTATTTTTCCCTTTCCCCTCGCTTCCTCTTGTATGTAATTTTGTATAACCCTGAGGGTCTCCTTCCATTTCCATGCAATTTCCCTTCTCCCTCCCTTTCCCTCCCACCTCTCATCCCTGTTTAATGTTGATCTTCTTCTCATGCTCTTCGTCCCTACTCTGTTCTTAGTTACTCTCCTTATATCAAAGAAGACATTTGGCATTTGTTTTTTAGGGATTGGCTGGCTTCACTTAGCATAATCTGCTCTAATGCCATCCATTTCCCTCCAAATTCTATGATTTTGTCATTTTTTAATGCAGAGTAATACTCCATTGTGTATAAATGCCACATTTTTTTAATCCATTCATCTATTGAAGGGCATCTAGGTTGGTTCCACAGTCTTGTGATTGTGAATTGTGCTGCTATGAACATCGATGTGGCAGTGTCCCTGTAGCCTACTCTTTTTAGGTCTTTAGGGAATAGACCGAGAAGGGGAATAGCTGGGTCAAATGGTGGTTCCATTCCCAGCTTTCCAAGAAATCTCCATACTGCTTTCCAAATTGGCCTCACCAATTTGCAGTCCCACTATCAGTGTACAAGTGTACCCTTTTCCCCACATCCTGGCCAACACTTACTGTTGTTTGACTTCATAATGGCTGCCAATCTTGCTGGAGTGAGATGTTATCTTAGGGTGGTTTTGATTTGCATTTCTCTGACTGCTAGAGATGGTGAGCATTTTTTCATGTACTTGTTGATTTATTGTATGTCCTCCTCTGAGAAGTGTCTGTTAAGGTCCTTGGCCCATTTTTTGATTGGGTTATTTGTTATCTTATTGTTTAATTTTTTGAGTTCTTTGTATACTCTGGATATTAGGGTGCTATCTGAAGTGTGAAGGGTAAAAATTTGTTCCCAGGATGTAGGCTCCCTATTTACCTCTCTTATTGTTTCTCTTGCTGAGAAAAAACTTTTTAGTTTAAATAAGTCCCATTTGTTTATTCTTGCTATTAACTCTTGGGCTATGGGCGTCCTATTAAGGAATTTGGAGCCCAACCCCACAGTATGTAGATCATAGCCAACTTTTTCTTCTACCAGACGCAGTGTCTCTGATTTGAAATCTAGCTCCTTGATCCATTTTGAGTTAACTTTTGTGCATGGCGAGAGAAAGGGATTCAGTTTCATTTTGTTGCATATGGATTTCCAGTTTTCCCAGCACCATTTGTTGAAGATGCTATCCTTCCTCCATTGCATGCTTTAAGCCCCTTTATCAAATATAAGATAGTTGTAGTTTTGTGGATTGGCTTCTGTGTCCTCTATTCTGTACCATTGGTCCACCCGCCTGTTTTGGTACCAGTACCATGCTGTTTTGTTACTATTGCTCTGTAGTATAGTTTGAAGTCTGGTATTGCTATACCGCCTGATTCACACTTCCTGCTTAGCATTGTTTTTGCTATTCTGGGTCTTTTATTTTTCCATATGAATTTCATGATTGCTTTCTCTATTTCTATAAGAAATGCCATTGGGATTTTGATTGGCATTGCATTAAACCTATAGAGAACTTTTGGTAATATCACCATTTTGATGATGTTAGTTCTGCCTATCCATGAACAGGGTATATTTTTCCATCTTCTAAGATCTTCTTCTATTTCTCTCTTTAGGGTTCTGTAGTTTTCATTGTATAAGTCTTTCACCTCTTTTGTTAGGTTGATTCCCAAGTATTTTTTTTTTTTGAGGATATTGTGAATGGGGTGGTTGTCCTCATTTCCATTTCAGAGGATTTGTCGCTGATATACAGGAATGCCTTTGATTTATACGTGTTGATTTTATATCCTGCCACTTTGCTGAATTCATTTATTAGCTCTAATAGTTTCTTTGTAGACCCTTTTGGGTCTGCTAGGTATAGAATCATGTCATCTGCAAATAGTGATAATTTAAGTTCTTCTTTTCCTATTTTTATGCCTTTAATTTCTTTCGTCTGTCTAATTGCTCTGGCCAGTGTTTCGAGAACTATGTTGAACAGAAGTGGTGAGAGAGGGCATCCCTGTCTTGTTCCAGATTTTAGAGGGAATGCCTTCAATTTTTCTCCATTCAGAATGATGCTAGCCTGAGGCTTAGCATAGATTGCTTTTACAATGTTGAGGTAAGTTCCTGTTATCCCTAGTTTTTCTAGCGTTTTGAACATAAAGGGATGCTGTACTTTGTCGAATGCTTTTTCTGCATCTATCGAGATGATCATATGGTTCTTATTTTTAAGTCTATTGATGTGGTGAATAACATTTATTGATTTCCGTATATTGAAATAGCCTTGCATCCCAGGGATGAATCCTACTTGATCATGGTGCACAATTTTTTTGATATGTTTTTGAATCCGATTTGCCAGAATTTTATTGAGGATTTTTGCATCTAGGTTCATTAGAGATATTGGTCTGTAGTTTTCTTTCTTTGAAGTGTCTTTGTCTGGTTTAGGAATCAGGGTGATGTTGGCCTCGTAGAATGAATTTGGAAGTTCTCCCTCTTTTTCTATTTCCTGAAATAGCTTGAAAAGTATTGGTATTAGTTCCTCTTTAAAGGTTTTGTAAAACTCTGCTGTATACCCATCCGGTCCTGGGCTTTTCTTAGTTGGTAGTCTTTGATGGTTTCTTCTATTTCCTCAATTGATATTGGTCTGTTTAGGTTGTCTATATCCTCCTGACTCAATCTGGGCAGGTCATATGACTTAAGAAATTTATCGATGCCTTCACTATCTTCTATTTTATTGGAGTATAAGGATTCAAAATAGTTTCTGATTATCTTCTGTATTTCTGAAGTGTCTGTTGTGATATTGCCTTTTTCATCCCGTATGCAAGTAATTTGATTTCTCTCTCTTCTTCTCTTCATTAGCATGGCTAAGGGTCTGTCGATTTTATTTATTTTTTCAAAGAACCAACTTTTAGTTTTGTCAATCTTTTCAATTGTTTCTTTTGTTTCGATTTCATTAATTTCAGCTCTAATTTTAATTATTTCTTGCCTTCTACTTCTTTTGCTGTTGTTTTGCTCTTCTTTTTCTAGGATTTTGAGATGAAGTATGAGATCATTTATTTGTTGGTTTTTTCTTTTTTTAAGGAATGAACTCCAAGCAATGAATTTTCCTCTTAGAACTGCTTTCAATGTGTCCCATAGATTCTGATATGTTGTGTCTGTGTTTTCATTTATTAGAGCCCCCTTCTTACGGAGGTACACTGTGGCGGGTTTCACTGTGTTGTTTTCATATGTGCGCATGGGAACTCTACATCAGATTCATTCCACTGTCTTTCCTTTTCCTGTTTCTCCTCCCTTCCCTTCATTCCCCATTGTCTAATCTTCCGCACTTCTGTCTTCCCCTCACCCCCTAGCCCTTATTGAGGGTTAGCTTCCACCTATTAGAGAAAACATTCCACCTTTGGTTTGGGGGGACTGGCTTCCTTCACTTCACATGATAGTCTCCAGCCTCCAGATCCATCCATTTGTTGGCAAATGTCAGAAAGTGAAGACCAAATTTCCTTGACCTCTTTGTGTACTAGCCTTCTAAGACTGCTATAACAAATTACCACAACTGGAGAGCTGGAAACAATGGAAGTTTTTAATCTCACAGTTCTGGTATCTGCAGGCCATGTTCCCTCTAAAACATTTACAGAAGAGCCTCTTCTTTCTTCTCCCAGCTACATTTGGTAGCTGGACTGTCCTTGGATGCCTTTCAGCGGCACTGGAATGCAAGGAATCCTTGGCTTGCAGCTGCAGCACCTGCAGTGTGAGCCTCCATCCTCACAGGGCCTCTTCCCTTAGTGTCTGTGCCTGTGTTTTCCCTGATTCTAAGAACCCCACTCATCCTGGATTAGTGCCCACCTGTAATGGAGTATGACCTCATCATAACGATTACATCTCAAAGACCCTATTCCAAATAAGATCAAATTCTCAGGCACTGAAGGTTAAGACAACAACATTTCTTTCTAGGGGATGAAATTCAGCCCACAATAAGCTACACAAATATTTCTGGCTGGTAAAGGTAAGCACAAATAACATGTGTCTTTGCCAGCCTATAGTACCTAATTATTGCTACTCCAAATGCTTTTCCTCCAGTTTTGTAGGTTGTGGCTGTTTGTCCTATAGTATAAACAACATGGAGCCAGTTGCTAGTAGATATGCAGGATGAATGAATAATATAGTTTCATCACCTTAAGCTATTGCAGTGTGGGAGCTATTTGTTACTACAGCACAACTTAGCCTACTCTGACATATTTCCAGTGTAGGAGTCTTCACTCCATGAGGGAATGAAGTAAGAGCAAAACCTGACCAAAAAAAGCTCAGAGATATTTGGGTTAATCTAATTAAAAGGCACTAAAATTTTTAAAAGGAACAATGTAAGCAGTAGAGTCTCTGGGGAAATTTCAAGTTAAAGATCTCACAAAACAAATGAAGGAGTCAGTTCAGTGTGAGATTTAGTTTCAGGAGTTTTTAAAGCACTCGTGTATTGAGTTTATAAAGTGATCTGGGCTCATTGACTCTTCACAACAGCTCCATGAAGCAAGTGCTTTTTATAGGTACAACTCTCCCACCTTGATCACCAGAAACACAGCCCCCCACCAGAGCAACTTCTCAAGAGTAGACATATGGCCAGGAAATTCCAACAGCAGGAAAACTGTGAAAGAACTAAGAAGGGGACAGGAAGAACCACAGGGTAGGAAAGACCAAGGAGAGTAATCCGAGCAGGGATGGTGGTGGGAAAGCTGGGACGGGATCCAAAACTGACTCAATGTGTGAAGACGCTTTAAGCATAAATAGAACTTTCAGGAATGGTGGAGAAAAAGGTGTCAAAGACATTCAGGAAGGAAGTGGTGGCAGAGCAGAAATCTGGTAGTGAGAAAACACAGAGAATATTCCAGAACCAAAGGACATCTGGGTTTTGTTGGCTAGTAAGCTTTTATCAGGCACCAGGATAAGTTAGAGAAGATCAATTGACAGTGGAGAGACTAATTAGGTTTTTAATTATTATCCAAAAACATTTTGGATAGTTCCAAGGGAGACGGATCTGTATTAGCCAATTTTCCATTACTGTCATACCTGAGATAATCAATTTACCAAAGAAAGGCTGTTTGGGGCTTAGGTTTTAGAGGTTCCAGCCCACCATAGACTGACCCTGTTGTTTGGGACCTGTGGCAGGATATCATGGCAGAAGCAGGTAGCAGGGAAAACACCACTCACCTCGTGGCCAGAAAATGAAAGAGAAAAGACAGGTCCAAACAATTCCCTTTGAGGGTACATCCCCCAATGACCCCAAGACCTTCCTCTTGGTCCCACCTCTTCCAATACAGCCAAACTGGAGACTGAGTTTTACCACATGGATCTCTGGGGAGCACTTATGATCCAAACTATAGCAATTGGAGTACATACTACAGCTACAATTTGTCATAGATGTATGGAGAACTTTTGAGAGAGGTGTGACCCTATAAAGTCAGAACACTGGAATATCTGTAAAGAATAATATCCAATATACTTAGACTACATAGGTACCAAATCCTGTTGTACTTCTATAACCTCCCCAATAACATTACCCATATTGATCCTTTTGATTTCAATAGGAATAATATAGGTACAAAATTTGGATAGTGGCTATGGTAGGCAGTATCTAAAAGGCCCCCATTGAGCCCTTCCTCCTAAAATTCATGCCTTTATCCTTCTCTTTCAGCAAATAGAATAAAGTAGATTATAGCTAAGGTAATGGGGTATAACTATTGAAATTAAGTCACAAAAAGATTGTGACTTCCACCTAAGTGTCTCTTCCTCACCCCTCCACCTCCCTCATGTGTGCACCCATGCACCACCCTTGATATTATCCTTGCTCTCTCCTGATCAGTCTCTTTGAGATCACCTAAACTGGGGAAACCACCTACAATATCATGAGGCTGCCCTGTGGAGATACCCACATGCCCATGGGCCAAGATGTATTAAATACTGAGTTGGTGAACTTGGATGAGAATCCCCTACCTCACACAGCCATGCTTTCAGATGAAACTTCAGCCCTAACAGACAACTTCACAGTAATCAATGAGAGATCTTGAATCAAAGGTACCAGCTGAGCTATGCCCAGATTCCTCACCCACAGACATGATATGACAATTAATCTTTGGCTGTTTTAGGCTCCTAGATTTAGGGATAATTTCTTACAGAGCTATACAAAAGTAACTTACCAGATATCCCATGTTAACCAGTACCCTTTGTCAAATTACTTAAACTTTCTTGACTTCATATTCCACCTCTATAAAATGTCCATGATTATAATATCTACCTCATGAGGTTATTGTGAATTACAAATGGGAAGATACATTCAAACCCCTAGAAAAGTACTGAGAACATAGTCTTCAGTACATGTAAGCTATCATTTTATTAAAAATCTAATGGTAGAGAGCATATAAAGTAAACTAAAATGCAACATGCACATGTGAAAGAGAAGGTTATTCAAACTGCCTTAATGAAAAAGAAAATTGAAGGTTAATAGAACTGAGGTCTAGAGAGAGGTGGGGACTTGAGGACAGTTATCAAATTTTCTAAGTCTGCTTGTCTGAAATTCCTCAGGCTCCTCCTTCTCTCATCTCTCAGCTTTTTCCTTTATTTGGCTTCCAACATAAGAGCCAAACAGCCACAGCAATCTCCGGTTGTATGCATTTATAACAGACATCCAAAAGAAAACAGAGCTAATCTTCAACCAATTAGTGAATTGAGGGTTTCACAATGAAGGGGCCAAATTAGCTTATATAACCATACAGGGACCTATATACATGGAATATGGGAAAGCCACACACAACTTGAGTTAGATGCCCTTCATTCAACTAATCTTGACGTGAAAATATTAGTGGTATGGCATTAGCCCATGAGGGATCATTGTTGGATATGTGAATGTGGTCAACCCATTATACCACATGATTACCACCAATGGAGGAAGACAAAATTAGCACTAGGAAGACAATATTAATGTCAACTACAGGAGGCTATTATTGTAGTCCAAATACAATCTCAGAAGACCTGAACTACAGAAACCATTAGCTATCAATATAATTGACTGAAATCAAAAGAATCAATATGGGTAATGTTATTGGAAAGGTTATAGAAATACAACAGGATTTGGTACCCAAGTGGAAGGGTACCTGAGGAAAAAGGAGAAGTTGAGTTTTAAGACTAGGCCAACAAGAATGAATTACATTTATAGGCTAAAAATCTCAAAACACACAAATTTTAGATTAAGAGTGAAGTCAACAAGATGGAATAAGAATTCTCTAGCTTCACCCACCCACACACAAAAACCCAACCAACAACTATTCCTATGCAAGAATACCATTATAAATATTCCACAACTTGAGGGTGAGACTTGCATGTCCTCTTGGATCACAGAAGTAGAAAACTCCATGATTAAACATTAATAAGAATGGTTCCCTGAGGGTTTCTCTGGTGGGAAAAATAAATTAGAGGCAGATATGTAGTTTTCCCACCACTCGGGCATCTCTCACAGGAGACTCCCTCTTGTCTCATCCCACAGCAAATATTGGGAATATAGGTAGGGATAGACCACTTAGGGCTTTGATAGCAACAAAAAACAGAGATGGGTCTCACAGCAACCATATCATAGAATCTTTTTAATTGCTCTGCAATATGGCCAATGGAGGTGCCACACCAGTCAGAAACTGATCAAAACTAGACCAATACAAAGGAACATAAGAAACTGCTATAAATAATCCTATTCCAATAAATTTGATAATCTAGAAATGAATAAATTTCTAGAATATACAACCTTTCAAGACTGATTAATGAAGAAATAGAATATATAAAGAGACCAATAATGACTAAGGAGAGTAAATCATTAAAAAATTTCTCCCATTGAAGAAATGCCCAGGACTTTGAAAACTTCACTGATGAATTCTACCAAACCTTTAAACAATGAACACCAAACTTTCTCAAACTCTTTCCAAAAATTCAAATAGAAAGAATACTTCCAAACTTATTTTACAAGGTGTTATGATTTGGAAATGAGGTGACACCTGAAAGATCATATGTTAGGCAATGAAGGAACGTTCAGAGTTGGAATGATTAGATTAATCCACTTGATGAAGTAATAATTTGAATCGACCACTGGGTGGTCAATTTAAATTCTTATATAATATATAAATTATATAATATACAAATATATTAAAAAATTATTATATACAATAATATAATATGTAATATACAAATTATTGTGTTATTATATTATTTTATGCCTATAGTTAATAGGCATAACGCACATGGTTGGAGGAAGTAGGTCACTGGGGGCATGCCCTTGTACTATATCTTGTTCTGGCTTGTCCCCGAGAATGTGCTCTCTCTCTCTCTCTCTCCCTCTCTCTCTCTCCCCCCCCCACCCCCTCCACCTCCTTTTCGGCTGACATGAACTGAGCATGTTTCCTCCACCAGCCCTTTCTGCCATGTTGTTCTGCCTCACCTCAGGCCCAGAGCAATGGAGTCAGCCGACCATGCACTGAACTTCTGAAACCATGAATCCAAAATGAAATTTTCCTCTTCTAAGTTGTTTTTATCAGGTATTTTGGTCACATAAATGAAAAGCTTATTAACATGCAGTTGGCAGTACCCTGATATCAAAGCCAGAGAAGGACACTAGAAGAAAACAAAATTAGAGAACAATCCCTGACCAACATAGATGCAAAAAACTTTAACAAAATATTAGCAACACAATTTTCAGAACACATTGAAAGCCACCTACTATAATCCAATGGGACTTATCCCTGTGATGCAAGGATGACTCAATACATGGAAGTGAATAAAGGTGATACACCACATTAACTAAATGAGGGATGAAAATCACCTGGTATCTCAGAAAATGCAGGGGAAAAAAAACATTTGACAGACTTCAACACCTTTCCATGAAAAAATTCTCAACAGAATAAATATAGATGACATCTACCTCAAAACAATAAAGGCCACATGTGGTAACCCCATAGCCAGCATCACTCTCCCTAGTGAAAAGATGAAATGTTTAAGGTCAAAGACAAGACAAAGATGACCACGCTCATCACTCCTTTTTCAGCATAGTATTGGAAGTCCTAGCCAGTCAGCTAAGCAAAAGAAACAAAAAGGCATCCTAGTAGGAAAGGAAGAAGTAAAATTGTTTCTGCTTTCCAATGACACGATTTTATGTCCTCCACCAAAGCTCTATTCCAGCCAATAACAAAATCAGTGATTGTTGCACAGTATTAAATAACCATACAAAAATCAGTAGTGTTACTACATATAAATGACAAACTACCCCAAAAAGATGTTAAGAAAATAACCCCATTTACAATAGCAATAAAAAAATAGTATTTGTATACTAATTTGTAACCAAGGAAGGAAAAGCTCTATACTAAAACTATTGAATAGTGATGAAAGAAACTGAAGAAAACACAAAAGATGGAAAGATATCTTACATTCACGGTTTGGAAGAATTAATATTATAAAAATGTCCATACTCCCTAAAGCAATCTACAGGCTCAATGCGAACCCGATCAAAAAAATCTAATGTCATTTTTCACAGAAATAGAAAAAAAGAATCTTCAAATGTATAGAGGACCACAAAAGACTTCCAAAAGCCAGGATAATCTTGAGTAGGGAACAAAATTTAAAAATCACATTTCCTTATTTCAGAATTAATTATAAAGAAATTATATTGAAAACAACATAGTACTGGCATAAAAACAGGCATGATAAGCAGTGGAAAGGACAGAACACTCAGAAGGAAATCACGAATTTCTACTCAGCTGATGTTTGACAAAAGTGCCCAGGACACACAAAGAAGGAAGGTCGGTCTTCTCCACACATGGTCGTGGGAAACTGAACATCCACATGCAGAAGGATGAAATTAGACCTTCATCTTACACCATGTAGAAAATTCATTTGAAATGCTTTAAAGACTTAAATATAAGACTTGAAACTGTTGAACTGCTAGGAGAAAACACAGGGAAACCTTCATAACCTAGGTCTACACATGATTCTTGGGAACTGATTCAAAAAGCACACAATAAAAGCAGTAAACAAATGAGAAAGCATAAAGCTCAGAACATCTGCACAGCAAAGGAGACAATTGTCCAAGACAAGCCACAGGGTGGGGATAAAATATTTGCAAATCATACATCTGATGAGGAATAATACCCAAACTATGAAAAACAACTCAAAAGTGAGAAAAGATCCCAACTGAAAAAGGGGCAAAGGACTTGAACTGTCATTTCCAAAAAGAAGACATACAGATGGGCCATGGGTACTAGAAGAAATGCGCAGTATCACGAATCATTCTGGAAATGCAAATTGAAACCACAATAAGACATCACCTCACACCTGTTAGAATAGCTTTTATCAAAAAGATGAGAGGTAAGTGTTGGAGAGGAAGCAGATAAAATGGAACTCATATATGCTTGGTGAGGATTGTAAATTAGTATAGAGAACTACATGGAATTTCCTCAAGAAACTATTAAAAATAGAATAACTATACATCCCATTAATCCTATTTCTGGATACCTCGCCAAAGAACTGAAATAAATATGTTAAAAGGACATCCATTCCTGTGTTCACTATAACACAATTCATAATAATTGACATAGAATATATCATCATGCCTGTTAATGTCAATTAGGGAATTGAGTAGATTAAAAAGAAAAAAAAAAACCATGATGAATATCCACAGTCGAATTCTACTTTAAAAGGGTAGAATCCTACTATTTGCAAAAATTTGGACAGATATGGAGAAACTATACAAATTGAAATAAGCCAGGCACAGAGAAATGCCATGTGATCCCATTTACATGTAGATGTAATAAAATTTAACTCATAGAAGTAGAGAGTAGAACAATGATTACCAGAAGTGAGGCAGGGAATAGAGAAGGAGAGAATGAGGAGTTTTTAATCAAGGTTTCTCAGTTTTAGGCAGGAGGAAAAAGTCTGGAGATCCATTGTGTACCGGGTGGCTACGGTCAATAAGAATGTACAATACATTTCAAAATAACTAAGAAAGCCAATTACAAATGTCCCTTAAAATGATAGATAAGAGAGGTAGTGGATATGTTAGCATGATTTAACCATTCAACATTATACACATATATCAAAACGTTACTTTGTATCCCATGAATGTATATAATTATTATTTGTCAATCAGAAATAATATGAATAATAAATTTTTAAATAAAAGTAACAAAATTTTTTTTAAAAAATCATAGACTAAGTGTCTACTGACTTGTGCTAATGCCAGACCTCAGTTCATCATTTCCCAGTCTCCTGCTACACTGCATTGCTATTCATTATTAGCACTTGACAGTCTTTCAAGTCTTAGGATTTTGTGCCTCCTGTTCCCTCAGTCTTGGATATTTTTTCATGGTGCTTTGAACTGATGATTCTTTCTACTGCTACTCTATCTAAAGTAAAGAATCCCCAAAGTCATCTATAACAATTAGGAAGTAATATTAGAAAATGCATTTTTTTTTCCTGGATCATTTTCTACCTCCAATATTAAAATAAAAGCTCTGTTAAAGCAGGATAATTTCATGGTATGTTGGATAGTTCCACTACAGAGAAGGGGCACAAAAATATTTTTGAATGAGTGAGTGAGCCAGTAATCTGATGGATCCCAACAATCAACACATTCATCCCCAGTCCCCTTCCTTCCATAGGTCCTGTATGCACAGAACAAAATAAACCATAGGGACCACAGGATAAAAACTTAACAACCAGCTACTCAGTGAATTCAGTTCCATTCAAAAATACTTTCATGCAACAAACTCCCACCAAGCTTTTCCCTATTAAGATAAAACAGCAAGCCTATGAATAGATTTTTTTAGTATCTGGAACCACAGTCCTGAGCAATCTAAAGGCTTCTGTATTTTCACTTCCTTTTAAGAACACTTTCTCTTCAACTTCTGGTTTGTTTCCTTCTGAATTCTGATCTTCTTTCGATTCCAACTACAGTCTCCATCTGACAGGGAAGGATAATCTTAGCTGCAGAGAGGCAATAGGATTTGGTAGAAGAAGTGCAACGGTGATGTTCTCACGCTTGCCACTGAATGCAGAACAGATTCCTGCGCAATGGGACAGCAAAGAGTCTTTTATTGTATTTGTTGTTCTGTCCTCATCGGGAGCAGGACTTGGAAAACTAGTTGTTTGTGAGGAGTTTTCCCGTGGCAATGACATATGCAAACAGTGCAAGGTGGATCTAGCTGGAATTCAAAAGATCTACAGGAACATCTACATGAGACAGAGGGTCACTGACCCTCATGTTTATACCACTGGCCACTGCCCACTGCACACAAGCAGTGACCACTAGAATCCTGTTCCTAGCACTGGTCTTTCTGATCCCAAGTCTATGATCTTCCTGTTAATTCTTGCAGTACAGGAATAACACCCTTGCTTATTCACTCCTCCTTCACTTACCTCACCCGAAAATGACAAGAGAAGTTCTACCAATCTCAGATACAGTTTTGGATACTTGATCCTCACACCTGCCAGATTAGAAAATTATACATGAGATTCTGTTCTTTCATTAAATCCCACTAATACACAAAGAGTATGTTGTCCAAAAGGACTGCTCTTTTGAAATTACATCAGAGCCAGCAGAGAACCCAATTCCAGCCTGCCGCTGCCTGCATGACCTCTTCTCATCCTAGGTTGCTGAGTGGAACACTGGTCACCACGATATTGGTACTCCCTGCGCAGAGCACCGCTGCTTCTCAAGTAGAACAACCCCAAAAATTAGCCAAAGGGAGTCAGGACAGCAC
This sequence comes from Callospermophilus lateralis, assembly GCF_048772815.1. Classification (NCBI taxonomy): domain Eukaryota; kingdom Metazoa; phylum Chordata; class Mammalia; order Rodentia; family Sciuridae; genus Callospermophilus; species Callospermophilus lateralis. Next base: position 80,392,461 of record NC_135320.1, read on the forward strand.
TGTGTAGAGGTGGCTATATTTGGAAGACATACCTACATCACACAGAGGAAACGACCGTCAGCTTATACCTTCCCATCCTTAAGGAGAATCTTATTTGAAGAGCATCGTTGCCTTTTCCTGCCCCTGCAGTTCTACCCAGCCTCACCCCAATCATTATCTCCGTAGGAGAGCCTTAGAGAGAAAGGACAGGCCTGTGGCCCCTTCTCTTTTAAAAAGCCATGGGATCCTCATGCAAATTTATTCACCACGTTTTCCATAGGGCTGGAGGCTGCATACCATTGATCTAGAGAGTCACACTCTTGATACAGTTATAAAAGCTTGTTGTATATCATCTCAATACAATCGACATGATGTTTTTACTGCGCATTTGCCCAATTAGGTGTCCCACTCAAACAAGACTTCACAAGAAAGCCACCTTTGAGTAAAATTTAGGAAACAAAAGCAAAACTCTATGTTGGTACAGATCAGTAAACAGTTCAGTGATATTTGTGAAACATTTACTTAGTACCAGATATTTGAATATAATAGTTCAGACTCTGTCTTTCAGAACTCAAAACTCCGTAAGTGGGTAAATAACTAGACTTCATTATAAGAAAGCATAGTAAATGCTCTAACAGAATAGTACATAAAATACTACAGGAACACAGAAAGAAAAGCAATTAACTTTATATAGAGAAGGAAAGGCAGAGGCAGTGAAGTGACTTAGCAGGGTCTTTAACATCCACCTATCTACTAACAGGCTAGTAAGAATTCATAAGGAAATGAAAAGCACTGTGGAAAAACCATTGCTAAAAAGAGCAAGAAGCTAAATATACAAGTAAGCAAGCCATTGCAAAGCAGAGTTTTTTGCCAATTCCAAGATGTTAAAGGGTCCAAAATTGAAGTTCAGGATCTGCTTTAAGGAAAGTTTCTCCGGCTCAGAGCCAGAACTTCAGGAGAGCAACATCTAGGAGTGGAAGCAGATACAAATTCAGATATTGAATGGGCTCCATTCTTGATTGAATTATGACTTCCCCCCATACTAGATACTTACTAAAGGATAGAAAAACCTCCATGGAATAACAGAGCATCATCCAGAGACTCGTAATATTTCACATAAAATGACATGGTTTCAATATAAAAATCCTAAGTGTAACAAAAAACAAGATGAACAGGAAAACATACAAGTAGATAGACAAAGGGCCCATATTAATTTTCTAATAAAGCAAATTGCCACAAATTCAGAGACTGATTACAGCTCACTTACTATCCTACAGCTTCTAAAGCTTAGAAGGGCCACATATCACTGTCATCAGATTCTCTGATCAGGATACCACAAGACTGAAATTAGTAAGACTGCCTTCTTATCTGGAGCATGGGTCCTCTTCTTAAGTTCATTCCAGTTGCTATAAAAAGTGAGTTCCTTGTTTTTGCAGATTTCATGGCCCCCTTTTTTTGTTAGCTGCTTAGGTCCTCATGATGTCATCTTCTCACAAATTGACAACTTTCTTCTTCAAAGTCAGTGAGAGACTCTCTCTTCAGTCTGCAATGAAGGATTTATATCCCAGAAACAGCAATCTATAGCCTTTGTTAAACAATGTAACCTAATCACCAGGCCTTAACCAGTAATACTCACAGGTAGCACTCACATTGAGGGGAGGTGGTTTGGTTTATACATGAATTGGGGAGTGAAAGAAAGATCTTGGAAGACCATCTTATAGTTCTGCCTACCAAGCGATCCAAATACTGGTTTTATCTAAAATGAATAGCAAAGTAAATAATTCCACCAAAAAAATTAAACCAATAGAAATCAGATTGAAATATTATAACTAAAAAATGCAATAAGTGAAATTAGGAACCTGATAGGTGAGTGCATCCGGAAATTCAATGCAACAAAGGAAAGAATTAGTCTAGTGGAATATTGATCAATAGAAAATATAGACTGAAAAAATATGAAAAATACAGAAGGGAAGATATGTTTTTTTCAAATATAGATATAACTGAAGTCCTAGATGATTTTAAAGAGATAGTGAAACAATAAGTATTTGAAGAGAAGAAATATATTAAGTAACCCAGCAGGATAAATATGAAGTTAGCCAAGAATATCATAGTCAAATGGCAAAAAAAACAAAAGAAGAAAAAAGTTAAGACAAGGAAAAAAGGCATTAATTCTAAAGAAATAAGATAAAATATTAAGCCAAAGAAGAATAGAAGAATGTTTTTAAAGGTCTGAGAAAAGAAAAAATAAACACAGATATAGAACTTTACACCCAGAAAAAAAAAAAAAAACTCTTCGAAGTGAAGATCAAGATATTTCCAGACAAGAAAAAAACTGATATTTATATCTAGCAGATCTGCACAGAAAGAAAACATCAGAGAGAAGAAAAATGATCCCAGACGAAAACACAGAAGTGGAGGCAGAAGTGAATAAGTATAGAAATGGTGAGAATGTTGATAAATGAATACATACTATACAAAAAATTTAAGCTATATGGGTTAGATGTATATAAAATTGGCTGCTGTGACTCCCGCCAGCAATCCCAGCAACTCAGGGAGGCTGAGGCAAAAGGATCAAAGCCTGTCTCAAAATAAAAAATAAAAAGTACGGGAAATGCAGCTCAGTGGTAAAGTGCCCCTGGGTTCAATCTTCAGTATCCAAGTATATATTTTATATTACAATATTATAATAAAAATTATAAATTTTTGTCATGCTACAGTTTAAACCCAGGGCCTCACACATACAACATAAGCACTCTATCATTAGGATACACTGCAGCCCAGCCCTAAGAAGAATATCTTAAAAATTAATAAAGGGCAAATGAATTTGAAGGGTTTAAAGTTTTAACATTGAAGGGAAGCAAAAAATACTAGTTTGTGTTAAATTTTATAAATTTAGAATCATTATCTAGAGTAAAAAATTATATTGTCTAGAGTTAACAAATTGAAGTATACTAAAAGAATGTCTGACTAAAATTCTAATGAAGAAAAAAATGGGATTTAGAAATATTGCATATTTTTAATTAAAGCAAGAAATAAAAATAATTAAACAATAAAAGTGAATTAAACAGAAAATAAATAATTTTAAAATTACAAATTTTAGCCAGCTATGGTGATGCAGGCCTGTAATCCCAGAAGCTCAGGAGGCTGAGGCAAGAGGATCACAAGTTCAAAGCCAGCCTCAGCAATTTAGCAAGGGCCTAAGCAACTTAGCCTGACTCCTTCCCAAATAAAACAAAATGTTCTGGGGATGTTGCTCAGTGATTAAGCACCCCTAAGTTTAGTCCCCAGTACCAAAAAATAAAATTATTAATTAGCATGAATTTATCAGTAATTATATTTAAGGCTAATGTACTAAATATCAGATTAAAAGACACCTGGTCAGGCTGGAAAAACCTGTTGCTTACATGTCCTTCAATAAAAGGACAGAAAGTTTGAAAGTAAAAGAAATTAAAAAGATGAGCTACACAAATATTCAACAACAGGACTATACCTATATATGGCTATCTTGACAACATACAATATAGATTTTAACATAAGAAGCATCTTTGAGTTAGAGTATTTCATGGTATGCAGAGCAATTAACTGGATGTAATATTTTACATTTGCATTAACCATATAATCAAAATAGGACACAAACATGACAGAGAAAGCCCCTCCAATATGAGACCATTCTTTCTTCCCTGACTTCAACTCTCCAATTCCTCTATATCCTGGTGGAATTCTGTGGCTCATTGTTTCCCATCTATGCATTTGATTGTCAGTCTTTCGGGCTTTTATTGTGTTGTTTCTCTCTGTCCCCACCATTGATCACTGAAAACCCTTATCCTATGTAACCTCCAAGGCTCAGCTCAAATATCACCTCCTCCAAGAAGCCTTCCGAGTCCTGTGTTTGAGAATATGTAATTTCTTCCACCTCAGAGTTCAGAAATTCATTCAAGTTTCTTGGCGTTTTCAACCACAAATTCTAATTATTTTTGCACATGTATTAAGTTCGTATTTGATTAAGGTAGGGCTTCCATACACTTCAACTTTGCATAGATTATGTCTGACAGAGCAAAGTCCAAACCATAATGGGAATTCAAAAAATATCAGATAAATGAATGATGAATTTTCCCAGTTACCTTTTTCCCAAAAGGGCCAGCCAACTCTAAAATATGTGTGAGAGAGAGAGAAGTAGAAATCTGTTTTTGGAGAAAATGAGCCTCATTTCAGACAACAGTTTCCCAAGCCAGAAAGTCTATAACTTCTGTTGTGGACTGTGCCTTGCAAAATGGGATCTTTGGACATAGCAACGGAATTCCACTGACACATAAAACCCCACCCTGCCAAGACCTTGAGGCCCTGGTCATCTGCTCAGGCTAACCCAGTCCTCACTGGCTAGAGCTGACTACTCTCACTATCTCACCATACACCCACTTCTGCTTTCCTCAGTCTTGATTTTTGCCTTCTTCTCACTTGAGAAAAACAGTGAGCAGAGATAAACTGACTGAGACACTGGAGTTATGTGAGCGTGGCAGCCCGGCTCTGCCAAAATAGCTGACTGACTTTGATCAGAAGTATTGATGTCACTTACATAGGGGGAAATGATAACACTACTTATTTTGTAGGATGTGATGAGAACTAAATGAGAAAATCCATGGGAGGTCACCCAAGGATGCCCTTCTCCACCCTCCCCATGGGTCACAAGACCATCAGATCCAATTCTCTTGTTCAAAAATGCTTTGACGGAGAGATGGGAGATGACAAGTCCACACTCATGATCTCCCTGGAAAAGAAGAGATTTGTCCTGGCTTCCTGGCACTTCCAGAGCCCGCGGCCATTCCGAGGATTCCGTGTACACTGGATGAAACTGAATTTCCAATAAATCACTCTATGCCAGGGCATCGCCCAGCCAGAGGTGCCGACTCTGGCCAAAACTGAGCTGAGTCTGCCATCTAGAGGACATCAGTAGACAGGCAGGCACACACCCTAGCTTCATCAATGACACACACACGCTGGGCACCTGGATCAGAGATGAAACTTTATTCCTTTGCTGACAAACATTGGGTGAGGATCTGCTGTGACCCAGGCACTGAAAAAACAGGGCACAATGCAGCCTCTGACTTCGCTGAGCTCACAATCTAGTGAGGTCTGGTTTCCAGAAGAAGGAACAGTCCCCTTCAAACAGTCCAGAATTTATTTACCCCCTGGTAAATCACACAACCAGTGAGTAGAGGGGCTGAGCCGAGGTTTGCGCTGAAGGACTAGATTCCAATTTTCTGAACATTCAAACTGAGTTGGACATTACACAGCCAAAGTGAGGTAAAGCCTGCAGTCTAGGCCCACACACTGGAAAGTAGCAGAGCTTTACCAGGAAGCCACTCTCACAATTCCTGCATTCCTTGTGGGACACCAAGGGATTGATCTATGCCTAAAGCAGCCAGATCCCAGAGAAGAGTGAACAGAGGGGTGTGTGTGCAGAGTTTTCTGGACTGAATGTGTTGCAAAGGCAGGCTTGCAGACGTCAGGAGTTAATATCTTGTTGAAGCCCTCACTTGCCAGCGATGGAATAAGTGAGGAACTTTGGCTTCTGGCCTAGCTTCACATAGTTCTTCTCACCCTATAAATTTGGTCCATTTGGAGAAAGTTCCTGATTTTCATGGGTGTTCCTTTCGTTGCCGGGAATGTCTGTACATTTGGAATTGTGCTTATAGTCTAAGAATTCTGTAGCTTTTGAAAGGTGGCAACGTGGCTACATACATTCAGGACATTTAAACTGGAAAGAAAATCTCATTTCCAAAAGCAGGAATGTACTGCAGAATACTAAACATTGCACAAACACTATGCCCTATGTCATAGCTCATTATTGCATTTGTGGCCAGTGTTAACTCAATCTCATAGTGAGTAAATGAGCCTGCATTCTGCACCTACTGCATGCCAGGTACTGTGCTAAGCAAGGCTCTGAGAATACAGTAATGTCAAGGCACACACAGCTGCTGCCCTCAGAAGCTTTCCTGACATCCAGATTATCATTCAGATAATCATGTTAAGATATGAGGGATGCATGGAAAGGCAGAGGATGGACCCTCTGAGTAGACACCAGGGACGGATCAACTGCAGAGTGAAACTGAGCTTGTCAGAGCTTTCCTGCCTACTCTCTTTATGCCTACGTATCCTCTGTAGAATTTTCTTTGAGTTTTACTCCATGTTTTGTTTTTCAATTTTTGCCTTGATTGTGTTTGCCTTTTGGGACAGTTAACACTTATCGGTACACTGAGAAGAATTTCAGTTTCTTGAGGTCAGGGAAGCATTCTTACTTATCTCAAGATCTCCCATCTCTATTACTGGTTGAACTTTAATTAATACATGAAAGAATGGGATTTATTCAATCAATTTCAAATACTGCTAATAGAACCACGTCCATATAGCCTCATTTTTACTGCATAAAACTCTAGACACTGTTATTAATGAGCAAAGAAGATTTTCAAGTTACATGCTTTCATCCAAGCATACCATGCAAGTCATTTTTCATTTATTACACAAGCAATGTGTCAGAAATGATGCTGGATACTGTCCAGAGTAGGAGATGAGAATTTACCTAAGGACTACACTATGCTTGAGGGGGGGTCTCAACAAGAAGTATGCCATTATGTATAACCATAAAGCTTTAATAATAAATTATACACACACACACATACACACACACATGTGTGTGTGCATTATATATAAATTGGACTAATATTTGCTAAAGCTAAAATCTGATTATAACTATTGGAAATAGCTCCCTCAGTGGAGCCCTGTGTTCCAGGACTGGGGGTAAATGTCCAAAAACTTGTCTTAGATAAACAGAAACTTGCCAGAGTGTGTTCATTTTACACACACACACGCACACACACACACACACACACACACACAAATTGGGTAATAATCAACTGTACTCTGTGTTGGTTTTACATGCAGTCAGTTTTAGATGAAAAACCATGGTATCCTCAGGTTTCAGTCTGCCCCTTTGATCCTGGAGGCCTAGATAGAGCTCTTTTAGTTACTCTCTAAGACTTTGGTCAAATTACACCTGGACCGTGTCAGCACTCCTCCACTCTGGCAATGTTAGCCTGCCCCAACCAGTACACAGCCCATGCTTCTGGGCATTAACTTTTTACAGTTTAGACCGACTATTACAAAAGAAAGCTATGATATCATGAGCTTACTACCTGGCACATATTAGGAGATCAACGTTTGTCGAGGAATTATGTTGTCCTGGACTTCACTGAGACCAGAACCCCGCCCGAGATGGGTCACAGGGACCATACTTGAAGTCAATTTCTCTAACATATTGGTGAGTACAACTATGTGCCCAGCAAAAAACAAGACACTTTCTCAGAATAATCTCTTTTACTTATTGTAAAAACGTGACAAGTAGGTGTTACTAGCTCCCATTAAGACATTGGGAAAATGGCTTTTAGGAAGGCTAGGTCACTTACTTGGGGAAATCCAGATGATGACCCTGGGTTGTTACCCCAGGCCCATCTCTTCCAAATTCCACTTCTTCGCCTCTTTACCAGTATGTCTCAGGATACTGTAAGTAAATTACAGATGTCCTTTGCTCTGGTTTGCATATTTCTGTGCTTTGTCTTCAATTAACGACAAGTGATATTGTTTCTCATATTATGGTGGGGATATAAAAGTTCCTATTTAAAGAGATGATTTTTATGGGAGTTTTAGAGAAATCTGTTATGGGAATAATAGAATAATTAATATGTGGATATACCAAAACCATGCATGTGATACACAGCTGACTGCATCTGGGATGCAGTGCTTGCCCTGTGAGTGCTTCCTGTCTTCCTGTACCTCTCATTACTTCTTGGTTTTACCTTTAGACCAGAGCCTCTCAACCCTGAGTATACACCAGAAGCTTCCAAGAACGCTGATGCCCAGACCCCATTTTAACCCAATTTAAGAAAAATTTGGGGAATTGAGGCCTAAAGATTGGTATTTTTTCAAAGCTTTCTAGATAATTCTAGTAGCAGTCAAGTTAAGGAGTGCTGTTATAAACCATGAACCTTTGGGTATGCCCAGAGCACAGTGCCCTGCTTGGCACATAGTAGCAGAGCAATAATGTTTGCTGAAGAATTATGTTGTCCTGAAATTCACTGAGATTAGAAACTGAGGTAGGTTAGTGGGGTCAGACTTTAAATCCCATGTCTCTAGCACTTTGGTGAGTACATAATGTGAGGCTTCATAGAAAATCTGTTGTTAAGCTGGACTCCAAGCCAGCATTAAATAATTCCCACTTCCTCATTCCCATCAGTCCATTGCCTTTGCTATTCTTCTATTTGCTGAAGAACTTGAGGCAATCTGACCTATCCATGAGCAAAAGCACCCATGATGTGCAGGACCCAGCCCTGGACCTGCAGGTGAGCTGGTCTCTTCCTCACTATGTACCTGTGCCCTTCAACTCCTCAGCCTCACTCCCAATGAAGGATCCATGTGTTAGAATAAAAACAGAATGAGGGCTGGGGATGTGGCACAAGCGGTAGCGCGCTCACCTGGCATGTGCGGGGCGCTGGGTTCGATCCTCAGCACCACATAAAAATAAAATAAAGATTTTGTGTCCACCAAAAACTAAAAAATAAACATTAAAAAATTCTCTCTCTCTCTCTCTCTCTCTCTCTCTCTCTCTCTCTCTCTCTCTAAAAAAAACAGAATGGAGTTTAAAAATAAACAGACCCAATTAAATTACATATCCATAAATTCAGATAAAGGGACCTCTATGAACACCCACTTCCTCATATTAAAGTGAAAATTATAATATGTACTTTGTAGGACTTATTAAGGATTAGACCTGCTTCATGGAACAGTCTCCAAGAGATCCAGGCACATGGTAGGTACTCCATAGAGATGAATATTCAACTCCTCCAAGGCTGGAGGAAGGAAGGAATGAGAAGATGTATAAGGTTATACCAGATTATTAGAACTATCAGAGACAAGCATGGTAGAGCATGCCTATAACCCTGGCAATCTGGGAGGCTGAAGTAGGAGGATGGCAAGTTCAAGGCTAGCCTCAGCAACGGAGCAAGATCTTATCTCAAAATAATTACTAGAAGCACTAGGGACATAACTCAGCAATAGAGCACCCTTTGGTTTAATCCCTCAAACACAAAATAGATAGCAGTTAGATAGATAGATAAAGATAGAGACATAGACAGATGAGTAGATAGATGTTTCTGTGGTATAAATTTCCCTTTCTCCACCTTTGAAAACACCCTAATTCAAGAGAATACAACATTTCCCCTACCCTTAAAGGGTTTATATAATCAGCTTGTCTGGTTATAATAAATTATGTAAATAAAATATTTTTAAAAAACAATAGTTAGGTGATCATTATATGATTGTCCCAGAGTGAAATCAAATGGAGAAAGGAGAGAAGGGTAAAAGACATTTCTGGCTAAGGAAACATCAAGAGGCAAAACAGAGTCATGAGAGAAATCCAGTCCAGTGTGTTCAGAAAAGGGAATCCATATGGTATACCTTAACAGACAGCAAGAGTAGAGAGAGAGAGAATAAATTATTCCTCCCCTCACACCTTCTAGAGCATAGAAATAAAATGGTAACCCAGTCCAGGCTTCAAGGAACTTACAGTCTAATAGCTTAAACCAAAAAAGGAAAAGGTACTTAAAATACTCTGTGATATGGTAGGCATGAGTCCAAGGTGCTGCGACACTCACAGAGGAAGAGCATCTAATCCAGGCAGAGAGAGCTTTCTTGAAAACACTGGCAACTAAGAAGGATCCTGAAAGTTGATGAAGAGTCAAGACAAAGGCATTCACAACAAAAGAAGGATCCTATCGAAGACAGAGAGAGGGGGACTTGTCTTGGCTTGAAGAGTTTTAATGGTGTATTTTGACATATGTATGTCTAAAAACAACATATTTTTTTAAAAAAAGAGTTAATGGTATAATGCCAGAGTGGGGTAAAAGGCAAAGTCTTGGTCTGCTGGACCATACAGGCTGTGCTTATTATTTAGGGCATTATCTTAAGGCACAGTGCACCACGGAGGATTTTTATGCAACTGAATGGCCTAAGTATCCTCTTTGGCTAGATCCCTATGGGTGCTGACTGGTGGCTGAATGGAAAAGGTGTTAGCTGGCTATGGCAATATTTTAGAAGAAGAATAAGAAGGACATGAGTTATAAGCTTGGGAGAAGTGGGTGGAATCAAGTAAAATCAGTGTGTCTTGGGGATCGATTCAACATTGACAAGGAGGAGGTCAAGAATGACTCCTAGTTTTCCAACATGGGTCACGGGTGGCATAATGGGGTGCATCCCCATGTCCAGTGTAAGCCCCTGAGAACATGAAGGCCTGGAATTCAGAGCAGTGTCTTTGTTGATTAATTTCTAAAAGGAAAATAATGCTTTTGAGATTTCCACCACATGAGCTATCTGAACCTAAGTGAAGAACACAACTGGTTAGCTAGAATAGGTTTTTACAATGGTCATTTGAGAGTGAGAAATTGCTCTCGCTAAGTTTGTACAGTGTTCCATGATTTGGCTTCCAATTCCCAAATAGACATCAACATACCAGATTCAAATACTGTTTGATATTGATCAAGTGACAAGAGAGAGAGAAGGAAAGCAGAGCATCTCAGCAGGAGCCTTTCGATATCTTGGACACCTTACGCAAAGTACAGTCCTGAGGAGTGAATCGTGAACTAATAGACCCTGAGAGCAAGGACTTCCCCTACCACAGTGTCAAGTCAGTTTCAACTTCATGGAGAATGTGTCTGGCTACAAGAGTTCTGGTTTTTGCCAAACCTCACAGAATGTATTTCAGCCATTTTACAGACCTCTGCATTCCTATAGCTCTCCCCACCCTAAGCTCTGTCCCCTCTAATGCTGTGTTTCTCAGGGGATGATAGCTCTTGGGGCCTTGGTTTGACTCAATTCACGCCAGGACTTGGAGACATTTTAAACAAGTTGGAATTCATGTGTTATCTTCAATTAAAGGCTTTGTAAGGCAAAGACACACCAGTTCAGCCACCAAATATTTGGGTCTGGGGAAGCTTCTTTCGCCTTTCTGACAGGCCAAGTGTGATGTGGTGAGCCTGGCTCCTGTCAAAAGCAATGAGGGAGGTTGCAATGGACATTGGAAAGTTAGGCTTGGCACCAGCCTAAGCCACTGAATATTCAAATGCATGGCGTGCAAAGTGTGGTTTGAACATCATGGTTTGGGAAGGAACAAGAATTCTGAGTGGGATTTGGGTAAATGTGAGAAATGGTTGAAAAGATCAATCTCAAAGTGAAAATGCATGATGGGTGAAATATCAGTGGTCAGAGAGGGTAGGAATGGGCAAAGAATACACAAGGGCTTTGTAGACTCAATATTGAGTTGTTCCTCAAACTTATTCATTCGGTGAATATTTATCCAGGCTAAACTCAGTGCATATGTGCAAGTACTATACGAGCTACAAAAGCCTGATGTAATGAGAGATTAGGTGAAGAAAGTACACCAAAGATTCTAATACTAGTGAACATCCATAAATTTTCTGAAACTATTTATTTCCAGTGGGTAAGAAATATGGGGTTTGGGAGTTCCAGTATATCTGACTTTTGTCTTGGCTCTGCTATTTACATAATGTGTGACCTTGGAGATTATTATAAAGATTGACAGATAGTGCCTAGCACGTTAAAGATACTTAGTAAATATTGGAAGGATAAATGAGTAAATGCTTACTATGGGCCACACAATGCATTACACTCTATGAGGTTGGTACTACTATGGTCTTATTTTACAAATAAGAAAAATAGGGTTTAGAGACCTTACATAACTTGCATAAGGGCACACAGCTAGTGAGTAGGGAAGTCAAAACTTAAATCCAATTCCAAAAACAGAATCTCAAACCTCTGTCTTAGAATAAACTATTCTTATATGGGATAGGGATAGGAAAACAATAATGTCATCAGAAAATCAGGGGAGAAACATCCTGACAGGAGGGAAGAAAATCAAGAGGAGGCCAAGTAAAGGAACATGAATTCTTCCATATTGGAATGAGACAGAAGAGGGGACTCTGCCCAGAGGGTGAGACAGGGCCTGCTCAGGAAGCGGCAGGTAATTCTCAAGGCAAACAAAGGAGGATATATAGGTTCCCATGAGTTGAGTAAGAGGGCTAACACCACCAATTTCCATGGTGTTAGTTGTCCAAGAGGATGGAGAGGACCATGTGAAGGCTAATGAAGATGGATGAATGTGTTGTCTTCCTAGAGTAGACATATGAAGAAACAAGAGTTGGACAAGAACATTCTAGTAACACAGGGGTTGGCAAACTATGACCTCTAAGCCAATTCTAACTCACTCCATGTTTTGAAAATAGTTTTATTAAAACACACTCCTGTTGATTGACTTATATATCGTCCAGGGAAGCTTTCATACGACAAAAGCAGAATTCAATAGAAGTGAGAGAGCTCACATGGCCCCCAAAAGGCTAAAACATTGACCATTTTTATAGGCCCTTTATACACATTTGCCAAACGCTGCAGTAAGGTTTGGAAATGTGAAAGTATCTGGCCAGTGTCTGGCACATAGTAAATAAAGGGACAATTAGGTTTTCCGTGAATTAGCCCAGGAGCCTCTAACACCTGAGCTATTCCACACAATACAGCAGTCACATGGACCCCCCAGAGCTGACTTAATGGTGAAGGAAAAGGGGGTCTTGGTGCTCAGCAGGACTCAGAGCCAGGACCTAAATCAGGAGTTTCTGCCCCTGTTTTCACACTGAACCGTCCCACAGCTCAGGAAAGCAGGCTTCAGTGCTGCCATTTTACCAGAGCACCAGAAGCAGTGCTTGAGCCGTGACCTGTCTAGATTCCATCAGGATCCGAGTCCCATCAAGCCCCAGTGAAGGAAGACTTAGTGCCCCACATAGCACTTCCCTCTATTCCTCTGCCTGAAGGTTATGACCTTTTGGAAAAGGAATGTTTGCGAGTGTGGACATGCCATCAAAATGACCATGGCCCTCAGGCTTTGACCTGTGGATCCAACTCACCCCAGCAGAACAACCATTTCATCATCCAAAAGGACAGCACTCATTGGCAGTGGGCAGGAAGACTGATGAAGAAGCTTCAGAGGGAGGAAGACACGTGATCCAATGCAGCTTAAAACTGGGAAAAGTGAAAGAGCCAAAGAATCTAGAGACAGGAAAGGAATCGAGAAGAGAAATGCTAGCTGGGCATGGTGGTGCACACCTGTAATCCCAGAGACTCCAGAGGCTGGGGCAAGAGGATAGCGAGTTCAAAGCCAGCCTCAGCAACAGAGAGATGCTAAGCAACTCAGTGAGACCCTAAATTTAAAAAAAAAAAAAATACGAAAAAGGAAGAGAAATGCTGCAGACAATCTTAAGACCTTCCAGTGCCCCCACACCAACTGCCAAACTGGCTAGAAATATAGAAACAACAGTGTCCATCAGATTTAGTACTACAATAGGAGGAGCAGGCAAAGAGAGAAGCCACCATAGAGACACCATTCAGGAAAGAGCAGGGACTCTGAATCAGACTCACATGCATAGCCCATCTTCCACTTCTAGGTGGGGGATTTGGGCAAGAGACTTAACCTCATCAAGCCTCAATGGCCTCAAATGTTAAATGAGGTTAATAATAATGCTTCATCCATTCACTGCGATGACTGATTTCTTTTTGTGTGTGTAAACTGCTCAACAGTTAATAAAATGCTCAAGCTCAATAAATACTACATGTACTATATTACCATTGAGAGTGTTAAAGAAGATATCCCCTGGAAGAAGATGACGTTTTCACTGTTAAAACAGGGTGAGGAGAGTGTAGAACAACAGTAGGAGGGAAACAGTGAGGTGAGAAGACAGGCTGATCCCTGCCTCCGGCATTGCCCAGCCCCATTCATTCTCTATTCTATCCCCACACACAAGCCCAGCTCCACCACTACCTCTGCTCAGAACCTAGGGACAACTTTATTTGGATTCTGAGTAACATTCAAACTCCCTAGCAGACAGCATACAATTAATGTATGTTCATGCCACATGTTTTTATTCACCACCAATATATGTCAAGGACTGTTCTTATCCAGAATAATGCATGGGCCTTGACTCTGAAAAGTTCCAGACCAGTGGACAGAAAGATGAAGGTCAATGAAGTTCAGTAAGTACATTGTGATCAGGGTTATGGCAGGTGCGTGCCTACAGCCCTACAGGGGGGAAAAGGGACTGACACCTCCTTCTGATTGGTAGGCTCAGGGAAAGCCTCACAGTAGAGATAAGACTGGGCCATGTTTTGAATATGAAACAGGAAAAGATCTAGAAGAAAAGACAAGGAATAGCATACTGAAAAGGATGGGGGGGGCTGGCATTTTGATGCTATCTTCATGAGTCTGATATTGCTGGAGCTTAGCACAGGGTGGGGTTGCAAGAGATGAAAGGGCTCAGTGAGCAGAAACTAGATCAGCTATCTTGGAGGCCATGCTAAGAAGCTTGCACTTATCTCTTGAGTAATAGAACCATAGAATGGTCATGGTCATTGCTACCTAAGGTGGTCTGGGCAGGGGCCAGAAGAGAGGAAGAGAGACCACTGAGGGGCTCCTGCAACAGCCTGGGCTATCCACAATGAATGAATGATCATGTAGATGAGTAGTCCTGATAACTTCTCCTAGGGTTTCTACTCACATGATAAAGGGAAGTGGCTTTCACATCCTTTTCAACTGCTCTCCCCACCCCCATCCTCAGCATTCATGAATGGTTTCTCTCTTGCACGCATGTGTGTTTCTTCCTCAAATACTAGGATCTCAGAGCTGTAGTCTATGTCTTCTATGGTGCTGGATATATTTAAACATCTTACTGTGTGAGGCAAGTGCCAAGACCAATTAAGTCAGAATCCCCAAGAGTTCCAGGCACAGAATAGACATCAGCAAAGTACAGTTTGGGGGAAAAAAAAAACTGTCATCAATTGGAGCTATTCTGAGATTCTTCTGATCATAGAAGAGTAAAAATGAGGGTGCTGTGGACAAGCAAAGGCTAAAGCATGAGTATAAAGGTTAACCTTTTAAGAGGTTAGCAATGTTCTCAGATATATCAGAGGAATTCAGAGGCCAAAGCTAGACTAGCTCATCTTGTTTGAAGTATCTACCAACCTCTACATAATCCCATTGAGTCAACTAAAAGTTGGTAGGCAAGGGGCAATCATAGTGTTTGCTACAAATCAAATACCTTGCCTATGTTTCCTCATTTAACTTTCACGACAACTCAGTGAGCCAGCTAGAAGTTGTGCATCTCCATTTTATGATTGAGTTCTACAGCTCAGAGAGTTAAAGTGAAGTTCAAGGTCACTTAGCCAGGTAAATAGCAGAGCTAAGTCTACCATGACACTCAGATCCTACAAAGACAGCCACTTGCAGAGAGGAGACTTAGATGAGCTCAGTGGCTGCAACAAATCAGCTCTGGGTGAAGTTACAACAGCTCTCCCTGGCCTCAGGGTGGACTTCCCTTGAATCTTGCAAATACATCTGCCTCTGTCTCCCAACATCCATAGGCCTTGCTCTGATCAAAGTGGTTTTTCTGGAACTTTGTTATTAATGATAAATCACAAGAATAATCCTCGTGATATAGAAATAGAATTTGTGAGGACAATAATCAGAAAGTTTTCTTAATTTTCTACATTACTAAGAAAAAAGAAATAAACTAAATGAGATTTGGGACAGTTAAAAGTGAGAAAAATGTCCTATTTCTCAATATCAGCCACTTTTGGACCACGATGGGGAGGTTTTGTGCCTTTTTTTAAACTTCCAGATTTCACACTTTCTGTTCAGCTTTTCAACTTCCCAAGAGTACAGTTTTTAAAAAAAAAATAGAGAAAAATAGAACCTCAGCTCTCCCGTATCACTTTCAAGAAGGTGTCTCTTGCAGAAGGAAACTTGGACAAGAAAAAGTCCTTGTAGGCTCACTTTAGCTCTTCCCTTCAAGATCTTTTTTTTTCTTTCTTTCTTTCTTTTTTTTTTCTGGTAAGTGAGTAGTCTTCAGATGATCAGTGTTGCATATCTTCGGGAAAAACTCATGCCAGAGTGGTCAAATCTCAACGGCTGCTATCATTAGCTTGCAATGGTTTCCAAGTGACTCCCCAACAAAGAAACCACACACAGAGAGAGACGCAGGCCTCCTCTAATTTTAACATTGGAAATATCCATTTGAAGGTTTTTAGATGGAAAATGAACACAAATAATCACAAAACAGCATCAGATCACCTCAAATTTTAAATGAAATCCAGACCGCGCTGTGTGTAGTGCTCATTGGCTACTTTCATCCACTTCTTAGCTCACACAGATACAAACCCTGGGTGTGTTCATGGCACATGATTCACGGTGCTCTGTCTTCCAGAAACATCTGGCAGCTGTGGTCACTCATTGTGAACCTCAGAAGCAAAAGGACTATCTTGTGCCATTTACCTGGAAACCAGGAATGTTCCCTCTTCCTGTTTTGTCACTGACTGCCTGAGAGAGGCCCTGTGGATCCCTACACTGGAGCAACGTTCCCTTAACACCCCCTTGAAAACCTTTCCAACATGCCTTATCAGATGTTGCTTTATCTTTTTGAATGAAGGATGTTAAACGCTGTCTTTTTTAGAAAATGTTTATCTGCAGTGCGCCTCCGCGGTTTTCTGAGGAAGTCAAGGCATGATGGGACACTGGTTGGGACATGGTGCAGGAGCTGTGCTGAGCAGCTCCGCCTGGCTTTCCTTCTTGGCTCACATCTTGAGATAAGCCTGTTTGCTGCCAACTGTTGTGGCTCCTGAAAGTGGAATCAGAAGGCAGTGTGGTCTAGACAGAAACACTCCAACCCTGACCACTCCAGTGCAACAGGAGTCACTCTACCTGTGCTCCTGGGACTTGTTCTCACTCCATCCAGCTCGGAAGACTGTTGTGCAAGTTCAACGAGGAAATGCCTAAGACAAGCCTAGCAGAGCCTGGCATGGGACTGATACTCAGTTGACGCTGGCTTCCTGGCCCATCCTTTGCATCTGTGGTAGTATTAATCAATAACTTAATCTTTCTGAATCTCAATTTGTCCCATAGAAATGATAACACTTCCCTGAGAGGATCGGTCAGGAATTTGCAAGATGGCATATGGGAACTATCGAGTAGTATCAAGCACAGGGGCTATAGCACTGTGGACGTTCAAACACTGCTACTTTCCTTCACTCCACAAAACTGAGTCTACAAATTTTGGTTCACTGGAAATTTTATTCATTGAGGAGTGTGACTGTATGTGCATGCACACGCATACACATACACACACACACACACACACACACACACACACGTGAACTGCATTTGCCAGAAAGCCCCTGGATATTTAAAACCATAAGAAAAGACTTTTGTAGCCTAGATGCCCCCTGAAATTATTTCCCATGTCATAAGGTTTGAGGCCCACTTGGCTATGCTCATTTTGAGGGACTGAACATCCAGGCCAGAACTGAGAATCTGCAAAATGCTAAGCAGTCCGAGTCACCCACTGGGAAGGAGGCTATGCAGCCCCGAGTCATGTGGGAGATGTGCAAATTCTGACCAGCAAAAATAGCAGCATCAGATAATGCCCAAAGGCCTGCTGTACAATGGAGCTCATTATCATTCATGTGAATGAAATGGGGAAAATGCTGTCATCGCTTCCTGCGGGTAACTGAGTTTTCATTGACAAAAAATAAGAACACTTTTGTTTGCCAACACACTGCCCTTTGCCAGCCTGCCATGGCCAGCCCTGTGAAGTTGCACTTTATTTCTCAATGGAGCAAATCTCCCCAATGAGAGAAAAGGTTACTTCCTCCATCATACTCCCCTGACCACTACCTCTGCCAGATCCTGTCATGTGCTAGACAAAGCAAAAAACAGAGCAGCCAGAAGAAAAACCACTTCTCACTCACACCAGCTCCTGAATCCAGAGTCCACTGTGCTATCGGGCTTTGTGGTCAAGGCCCCGGCTCTGGTTATGATTCATGAACAGGACCGGCGTGGGAAGTCTTCTACCCGAGGTCATGAAATAGCCGTCTTGGAGGTGGCTTTCAGTGGCATTACCTCAAAGCCTGTTCTGCAGTCTTTTGTCAGACAACAAGAGAAACAGTGCGATTATAGCTCTCCTTAATTACAGTCCCGTTCTCGGCTCACCCTCTGATCATCTCAATTGAATTTGGACCCCTATTTAAACAACCTCCTCCAAATGAGAAAATTGATGTCCTCAGGGGTCAGTGATCTATCTGCCCAGAGTTAACAAATGCTAGAGCAATAACTGCAACCCAGAGGAGACTAAGCCTTGTCTGGAAATAGAAAATTGAAAACGTGGATGAACCGAAATGCCCGAGTGTTGAGCACAGAGCGTGGCTTAGAGGAGGCACTCAAAAATCATTTCCCTTCCTCCATAGAAAAGGAAAACACTCTTGCTAATTGGTGGGTTTACCATACTGCAGGCTCTTTCATCAGCAAAATCTTTATCCCCACAGAAGATGATGACAACCATAATAACAACAATAATAATACTTGCCACTCTGTTGGACTGTCATTATCAGACCAGAAATTGTTCTCAAAGCTTTAAGTACATTGACATCCCAATTGACCAAAAAGGAAGAGAAGTATTGCAAAAGGGCACATCTCTCCTCCCAGACTGACAAACGGAAACACAAAGAATGAGTTTCCCTCAGGCTGAGGGGCAGAGCCCACGTGTTAAGGGTAGGATGACCACACAATTTATCATCTAAGCCAGAACAGATTTCAGAATGAAAGAGAGTACTGTAAACAATTATTCTAGGACCCCATAGCTACATTAGGACTGTAACATGTAAACCAGGACATCGTTCAGCAATTCAGATCCGGAGTCCCGAGAAACTAGTGCAGTGTTTTTTCAAGTAGTGAGCCTGGAGGAATAAAAAAGCTACATCCTTGGTGAGATCCTTTCAGGACCTGGAAATGAGTCCATGCCCCTGTGCTCCATTTAAATCTCCCTCCACACACAAGGACTCCTGCCATTTGCTCATCTCCACTTCAGCCAGTTACTCCCTTCCCATAGTAGGGTCTTTGCTATTTTCCTTTCCTGAAATTCTCTCTTTAACACTGATTTTTTTAATCAGGTCAGTTCCCATTTATTATCAAGCATCTAATTAAAACATCACTATTTTTCAGAAAAGAACATTATCTGACCACTTCCACCCAACCCCAGTTGGTGGTAGCTTTCATTGCACTTATGAAATAGCTCATCTATGTATTTGCTTGAATGGCTTCTTTAAGTCTTTCTTCCTCTACAGTATGTTTCACAAACAAGTAAAGCAGAAAGTACATTCCTTCTGTTCATTGCTAATGTGCCCAGGATACATGGCGTAGTGCTTGTTAAACAGAATTCTTTGTAGAAAGAAGTAATCCATTGAAAAGATAAAGAAGTTGAATTTAATAAACATCTATTACAGGTCACTTAAATCTCACAGCAACTCTGGGAAATAAACATAGCTTCCAAATTACAGATAAGAAAACTGAGACTCTTCAAAGTATTTAGCCTGTGCAAAGTGCATCTTGTCCAAGGGTAGTGATGTTCGTGGTAAACCCATAACCTACCAAAGATGCAGCCCACAGAGGAGCAACTGGATTCTCCATGAGCCTGGTGGGCTTCATTGCATCTGAAAGAGGTTGGCCTGTGGTCACTGTCAGCTAGCCCTCTTGGGTTTTAAGGACATGAGCAATCACCCCAGAGACTTAGAAATACTGACATAGACATATAACACAACATTGATATAGAACCTGCACTAGTGAAAACCAGACCTATCATAGAGTCCTGTTCCTCCAAATGCTTCCTGTGACTTTGGGTAAGTTATGGAACTTCTAAGTGTCACTTCCCTCTTCTGTAACGTGGGATTATACCAATTTAATTTAGGGGCATGTGGACAAATTTTGAGCAAATGCACATCAAGTGCATAGAGTCTAGTTCACATACACAACAAACAAAAGGTGGGAATTTTTGTAGTTGTAGACACTGTTGCCAATGCCTACTGGTAAACCTGACACCATAAATAAATTGAGAATGAGGGATACATATTGCCATTGACCATATTACTTGATGCTATCCCATAATTCTTGGATGTTCTGCTCATGGTCTCTAACCATCTTCACTGTGTGGTCAACTTTATTTTACAGATTGTATACTTTGTCTTCATTGTCTGACATTCTGTCTTCTAAGTGATCTGCTCTGTTGGTGATGCTTTCTATTGAGGTCTCTATTTGGTTTCTTGTTTCCTTCATTTCAACGATTTCTCATTTTTTTTTTCAGAATCTCTATCTCTTTCTTAAAGTAATCTTTTGCAACCTGTATTTGTTCCCTTATTTCTTTGATGGTATGATCAATTTTTGCCTGTATTTGCTCATTTAGGTTTTTCTTTAATTCATAGGTAATTTTAATTACATATATTCTGAACTCCTCTGACATTTCATCAACTGCACTGTCCATGGATTACTGTAGTATCCTGGTTTGTTTGGGGCACTTCCTTCCCTTATTCTTTCATGTTGTCTCTGTGTCTTTCTTTCCTGCAATGCGGATCTGAGGTATTACAGTTTCTACCCATAATCTTATAGTGTCCATACAGATTATCTGTACCTACCTTGGTGTTAGGATTCCAGACCCTGCTGGTGTCCCATGATGGATTCTACTGTAACTAAAGTTGGTGGCAGCAATAGTGGAAGTAACTCAAGATAGCAGTGGGGTGCCCCAAGTTAGATGCAACCACTTTCGGAGATGGAGCTGAGAGGGTGGGCCTTACACTGGCTTTGGACTGCCTGTTCTGAGATGCAGCTGCTTCTAGACCCTGTCTGTTGGGGCAAGGTGAAGGCCTGCTTGGGGAGGGCTATGGAGATGGCTACAGTGTCTCAAGATGGAGGTGGGCTAGGCCTGGGCTCCCAGGTGGGCCCAGGAGACGAACCTGAGTATAACCTGGGCCTGGACTCCCACATGGGTGGAAGGGGCAGTCCTAGGCCTGGGCCCTAGAGTGGATCTGCTGGTCGGCAGAGATGGTCCTGGGCCAGGGCCTGAGCTCTGGCATGGGTCCATGTTACTTGAGTCAGCTCTCTGTAGGCTCCTTCCCACCTGAGTGGAAATTCCTGGGTTACCAATTAGGAATAAGAAAATAGCTTGATGCAAAATTCATCCCAACAACGAATGGTCTTAGTAGTTATGAGTGATATTTATCCCAACCAAAGAATTCATTCTGTCCTTACCACAGTAAAATCCATGTCTCTAGAGCCTATAGAATGTCTTTGCCTATTCTAACCTGGGTCCCTTGTGCATGGGATGACACAAGCCTTGCTTATCTCTGAGCAGACTTCATTCCTTTTCCCTAGTGCAGATGTGTCCGTTCTGCCATTGTGCTAGGCATGCAGGATACACTTTCTCTCCTTAAGCTTGTAGCGATTCTATGAGGGAGATATCATGAGTATCCCCGTTTTACAAATGAGTGAATCAAGGTTATATAATTACTAACAAAAGCTAATATTTGACCTCTCGGGTCTGCCTGATTTCAATCCCCAGGATCTTGACCCTATTTTAAAATTGCTAAGTCACATCTTTTCATAATTATGGCCCAGGCCTGACTATAAGGGCTGGTCATTTACAGTTTTCTGATGCTAATGCCTCCCCTTCTCATGACATCTTTACAGACAAGGGAAGATCATTCAGAAGGATGCTATCACTTGCCTGAAGGACTCAAGCCCAAGAAAAGTGGACATGATTCTATAACGCAGCTCTTTTAATACAGAAGTCTGGACCCCAGAGGTCCCACTGGGAGTCTCTATCCCTTTGCCATTGGTCGTTCCTATATATTATGAGATTTTTGTCCCAACAAGAGGGAGACTTTTCCCTGACCTCATGTCTCAATCTGTCCCAATCTGAGGGGCGTTGAACTCCATTGACTGTAACAGCAGTCCTTGAGTAGAGAACTGACCTTGACTTCATAGCAAGTCTAGAACATTTCCTGCCCATTTCCTGCACGTCTATCACACAGGCCTCTCGACACCTCCCCTGAAGTTCCCCTTGCTTTCTTTGCACGAGGCTTTTTTCCACTGGTTAATTTCTTCCCAGGTGTGTTCCTCTTGGGAGGTAGGGTAAGAAGCTCACCACCCACCCCTGGGACTGCCAGGCCGGAAGAGCCTTCCCAGCGGGTGCCTCTCAGAGGAAGAAAGAACAGCTGTGTGACCTCAAGTGGACTGGGTTTGGCGAGACAGTCTCAGGTGCTTCTAGTACCAGTTACTTGCAGGCAGTACATACCAGCTGCTGTGGCTCTAGGAGATGTCACAGGAAGACTGAATCACTATATGCTAGTGGACTGGTCATCTTAGAAGGCATCTTCTGAGTTATCTCACCTGAGAGAAGTGGCCAACACCCTGTGATGCTCCAGAAGCTAAAAACAGTGATCCATAAGCTAAGTTTCACATTTCTGATAGCTAAACTTTTTTTTTTAATTTTTCTCTTGGTACATTTTTTTATAATTTTTCAAGTGGTTCTTCAATTATTATATGTTACTTTCCTGATTATATTTGTTTATAATTATTAATCAAAATAAAATTATAACTTTACTCCTAATAAAACATGAGAAGCTAATTAAAATGTCAGGCTTAATGATGGTGATTTGAGGGGAAAATTAGAAAAGAACACTCATTGAAAAATATACAAATCCATTCTCAAATACAAATCAGAGTATGACACTTTACTGTAGAAAAATACAATAGTGTTTCATAGTATGTAGAACAAAATTCTAGTTGCTCACCACAGCCTAAATGGCCCATATAATCTGTCCCCACTGGTCCTTTCAGTCTCTCTGGTCATTCTCCTCCTCACTCATTGCAATGGTTTCTTGACATAACAGCCTTTTGTTACCTCACAGCCTTTGACAACTGCCCACCCCTACCCTTCACATCTGCACGTGGGCATTTCCTTTATCCACTCAAGTCTCAGCTCAAATGTCACCTCCTTGGTGAAGCCCTCCAACTACCCCATCCAAGTTAGCACCCTCTCCAGGGTTGCTAACTTCTGCAAGGTATTTATTACTATCTGAAATTATTTTGTTCATTGATTATTTTCAATGTACTCTTAAGGGGTACATTTTAAAAGAAGATATAACATGATTCTCACACATATGAACATATATGAAATATTTTATCAATATTTTATTAATTTTATCTAATTTAATGAGGTAGTCAACCAGCCACACAGGGATATTTGGGTAATAAATGCAGAAATGAATTTACAAATTTTAACAAAACTGAAAAAAATGCTCAATATCCTTGGGTGATAATCAATTATGTTCCATCAGACATTAATAAAGACATGAATTAATTCTATTACTATTTGTTTTCTATAAATTAAGTTCTATTTCACAGATTTATAAAATGAGCTAGTTACAGATAAATAAAGACCGACACTTCCTAATGTCAAATAACTTCCAGAGGCTCCAGATGCACGGAAGGATGTCCAGAAATATCTCTTGTCTATTCCAGAATCACCCAAGATACCTAGCTTCTCGTTTATTTCTTTCTGAGGGCACCTTGATTCTTTACTTGTTCCTATTCTGAATCTCTCTGCCCTGGAACATAAGCTTCAGGACTCTGAGGCTCTGCCTGCCTTGTTCACCAAGGGCCCAAAGCCCAAACCTATGATTCATACTAAGTGCTCGGGGAAATTTGTCAAATGAGTAGGTGACCAATAAGAACATGAAAGAAAAAAAAGTTACACTCACAATCAAAACACGTGAATTAAAATAGGACAAATACATCTTCCCTTTCCAATTGGCGAAGAGTCATAACAGGTTCCATCGATTTCTGTTGGGAACTGAAGGAACAGCCTGGGCTGTCAGCTCAGCTCTGCTACCTCCCCTCCTAAGGCAGGCACTGCAGGGCCCTGAGTCCCCCCTGTAGGGTTCAGTCAGAGCCTCCCAATGAGAAGAATTCAAAGGAGACTTAAAAGCATGAGGCAAACAGAAGCCAGAAATTCTCCTGGCCAGAGGGCGTAGCATGTCAGATCTTTCCGTGAGTTCCCACTTGGTGATCAGAGGGACTGCTGTGACGGCTTCGGGATGTCTCCACGAGCTCCACCTACTTCACCAGAGCCAGCACCTCAGACTGGAGCTGCTAGTGATGGTTTTTCCAGTACCCAGGCTGCAGCTTCCACTCCCCACCCTCCCACCCTCTTGCAAGTTCTAATTTCTGTACTGAACTCATTTCCCTAAAAACCTTGCTGTGGTTCTGTTTTCTTGACCAGAGAAAATGCTAGGGAAGGGCTTTCTTATACTGCTAAGATATACATCTTTGTCCTTCATTCAACATTCATTGAGTGGTTACCTATCTTGGAGAACTGTTGAACAACAGTCAGGGAAGAGCACTCTATCTGTGACAAGGCACCCCACTTCTGAGAATCGGTCTGTCCCAAGGAAGCAGTCACCAATGCAAACCCAGACCCACGTCTATGCAAAAAGATGTTAATGAGAGCATAGGCAAGATCTCCCCAAGCAGGTGAGGGCCTAGAAGCTCAGGGATGTACTTTAACATCAAAGTGTGTCCATAAAATACATCACAAGTTACTCACGTCATGTTTTCTTTAAAATTCATTCATGACAAAGCAAAATTATCACAATTAAAGTTAGATTTTAAAAAAAGATACCAAATCTTATATTAAATGTTACAATTTGCTAAAATGAAAATTGTTAAGATGTATACCACTTCGGGCATGTCAGTTAACTTTGAACATGGGTTTCCACAGCTGTAGAGGAAAGATCATAAAACTTGCCAGGCCTTTGCTAGAGTCAGATGAGATACATTCTTTATCTGCAGCCCCAGACCAGTGCAAAGAACCTTCTAAGCTCCATTCCCACCCACAGCATTGAATACTCTACAGAGACTAGAAGCAAACCCTCTGTGGGGTCATCTGCTAGGGTCCAGATCCTGGCTTTGCCACTGACTAATGGTGCCATGTTATCTTCCCAGTGCCCCAGTTTCTCCCTTTGAAAAATAGACATAAAGCTAATTTTATTTCATATTATTGATGTTGCTATGAGAAGTGAATTAGAAAATGAATGTGCCATGTATAGGATACTACTTAGTACTTGGTAAGAGTTAAATAAATATGCTCCAAACTTCAGTGTATTCATTCTATAAATATTTATGGAGGATTTGTTGTGTTTTCGACCAGGGGGT
The DNA here is from genome assembly GCF_048772815.1 of Callospermophilus lateralis. Classification (NCBI taxonomy): domain Eukaryota; kingdom Metazoa; phylum Chordata; class Mammalia; order Rodentia; family Sciuridae; genus Callospermophilus; species Callospermophilus lateralis. Next base: position 80,417,638 of record NC_135320.1, read on the forward strand.
TACATTCACCCTTAACAAAAGATCCCCTATTCTTAGAGAAACTTATAGAGAACAAGGAGAAGGGTTATCCACATGATCCTAAAAATACAATGAGAACATTAACTCCTACATCAGAGAAGCTGCTACTAAGATTAAAGGGGAAAAATACATGTAAAGTACCTGATACCTACCAGGAAAGAATGATGCCCCTCTGGTGAGAAAATTGTGCTGTCAAAAGATTAAATAGTTTGCTCAACATCATCTAGTTAATACTGACACAAATAGAAATTAATACATATGTACTTATGTATATGTACATATATATACATATTTATAAAAATCATACTTTTTTTCTGAGATGGGATCTCAATATGTTGCTCAGGCTGGTCTTGAACTCATGGCTCAAGGTATCCTCGCATCTCAGCCTCCTGAGAAGCTAGGACTACAGGCATGAACCACCACACCCAGCTTAAATATATAAATTTTAACATTTACAATTTGCCTACTTTATCCCCTTAAATTTTTGCATCAATACTGTGAAGTAGGCACTTTCATCCCAAGTTTTCTGTTGAGGCATCTGAAGTTAAGGAAAGTTGCAACTCGCCCAAGAACACATGTCTAAACCATGGGTGGGGGGGAACATCAATCAGGGTCAGGCTGACTCCTTCCAGGACCCTGTCCATCGGGCCAAAAGTCATTAGAATGCTTAGCTTCGTGTTGTGGTAACGTTGTGGCTCATTGCATTACCCCGACCTGCAGCCTCAGGTCTTTTTCCCAGGGACATCGGGAACCAGCTTTTAAGCAATAATCCCTGTCCCATCTAGTGGCTCGGATAGTGCCTGCCTATGGGGAATTCCCAGTAAACCGAGGTCATATGAGTGAAGAGATTACTCAAGTGCAGTCCCTGGGGAAAGTGGACAGTCGTCCCCTCATAGTAAGGCTTTATTTAAATAGCAAGCACATGAGCCCAAATAACTAGCCATGGAAACAAGAGCCACTCAGCTCCCAGAACAGCCCTACTCTCCCTGACTCGTCTCCCATCAACTTCAGTCAATAGCGTAATCCTATGGCACATAAGTGAAGAATTTGATCCAAAAGAAACACAATCAGTAGGCACACAGGACATTGTTCTGATTAAATACATCCTGCCAGAATTAAAACACCATAGGCTGTTTGCAGAATTCTGTGGTTTTAATGAGATGAACCTCATTTTAACAGGAGAGATACAACAAGGTATTCCTCAGGTCCCAGGGAGTGACAAACGTAATTAGTCTATGATATAGTGTGGCTAATCTGCACCCAGTTGTGGAAATTACAAGATGATCAATTACAGCTGCCCAACTTAATTCCTTGAAGTCTCATTTGGTGGACTGAGGTAAGCAGTTCTCATTGTGGCATCCTTTAGGGAGCAATTTATCTCACCAAGATTCCAACTGAAAAGGAACTAACTCGACATGAGCTGTTAGGCTCCAGGTTCCAAGTGCAGGAATTTACATAGAGCCTCTCCCTGCCTCTTCCTAGTAACCACATCACTCCTGCTGTTTTACAGAGGAGCAGACTGGAGCTCAGAGAGGTTAAATAGCTTATCCTCACTCACACCGGGGATGTGGCAAAGCTTGGATTCAAACCTGGAGTTGTCTGGTTTCAAAGATGTTTGAGGGGCAGTTAAGAAGTAGGCCTGCCTGGATTCCAGTGCTCAGGCAGGTTCCTTAAGTCTCTCCCTGGTTGGTTGTCTCATCCATAGGTACCTCAGTAGGACCTATTTCATAAATGATGTGAAAAGTAAATGAGATTACAGAGAGAGCAGAGGGTAGCTGTTAGTGGCTAATTCATGAAATGTGGAAGTCCCCTCTGCAGTGTCAATAGAAATGAGGAAGCAGCATCCAGAGAGTTCTACACACCTGAATGAGATCATGCAAACAGTCAGTGCCAGACTCAGGCTGAAGCCACCCAGGATCAGGAGGACTTTCCCTTCATCTCCATGATCCTCAGAAGGAGCCCGCTGGTGGGGATCTCTGGAGGCCCTAAGCAAGGAGCCAGCTCAGAGGAGGGAGGTGGCCAGAGCCCAGGTGCTCACACCAGAGCAAGGGCGAGCGTGGTCTCCCCTCACCTCACAGCCGCTATGAAGGATCCCCGTCACGCGGGTCTAGGTCCAGAGCCAGCCCTGTGGCTTAGTATCCACCTGGTGGGTAGACCAGGGATGGTGGTGGCTCCTCACTTGTCTTATAAGTTAGGGTTAGGAAAGGGCTGTGCTGGGCATTGCTTAACCTTTCTGAAGCCAGCTTCTAACATCTTTGTATAACAGTAATACTGTTCCCTACCTTCTATGATTATTGTGAATATTAAATGACAACCTACATGAAACACTGAGCATTGATGCAGTCATCTATTTTGGAAGCACTCAGTAAATGTCACTTGTCTTCCTCTGATAGTAATAGTGATGGTGTTTGCAATAAATCAGCAAAGGCAAACCTCCCAGGAGAAATAATCCTTACAAGGTCATGATCAGACCTTCATACCTTAACCAAGTAGTATTTTTTCTTTGTTTTGGTTCCTTTGCTGAAAAATTGACTCACCAGGAAAGGAGAGGAGAGTGGTCATGCTACTTACTCATGACCCCAGTAGCGGAAAGGGTACATCTTACTAAGGATACAGAAAGACAAAATTCACCTACTTTGAGCTGCCCAGTGGACAAAAAGAGCTATGTGTGGAAGATGGTGGTGGTGGTGATAGCCCTTGGCAAACGAGCCGAGCATTGTTGGACACTGCCTTGGGTGACCTGCAGGTGTCGGCACTCTGACACTTTGTGTTCAAGATCGCTAGTTGCATGTTTGCTTGTATGTTGGTTTTGAAGGGTACTTAAAGAACAGGACCCTTGGACAGCAGTGTCCCCTAATGATCCTGCTGAAGACACGTAACCAAGGGGCTGATGCTCAAATGACCTCCCCACAGAGAGCTCACTGGTGCTCCTCAGCTCTGTAGCCAGCTGTGCTCTGGACACCATGGGCAAAGCAGCAGTCCAAAAGTGCAGTGCCTCTCAGTAGCTGGGAATAGAACTAGCCCTGCCTGCCTGGTCCTCCGCAGCAACACTGGCAGCTCCCCTGTCCTCCGTGTTCCCATAGTGTTGACTTTTTCCTTACTTGCAACCACCTCTTTCCTGACTTTGAGATCTGCAAACTTTCTTTCCTCTTTCCAAGGGCTGTCCTGCCCCTTCCCTCCCCCACTCAACACTTCCCTCACTAATTGCCACTCATCTCTCTGATCTCAGCACAACATGCCATAGGAAAGCCTTGCCCCATCCCCCAGGCAAGGACATGTCCACCGCTGTGTGGATTCATCCCATCCCCACTTCTTGTACACCTCATCACAGCTATGATTAAGCTATCATGGGCTGTTGGGTGTAGCATACCCATCTCAGCCTCTCAGCTATACCATAAGCTCCATGAGGAAAGATCACCTGTACCTCCCAACCGCATGCAGCCCTGGGACATGATTGTCATTTATTAATGTTTATATAATTCAACAGTTGCATAAGAGTGTGAGGTATTTTGGTGTGACTAGATTTATTTTTGGTCTTGTTTTATTTCTTAGAAGAGAGACAGGGGTAGACTAAATTTCTAACAACAAACAGATATAACAAATATTGAAATGCCTGCTTTCTTTTTCAGTAAGATTTATGTATAGTTGAAGTTTACAACATGATGCTATCTGATACAGATATATAGAGATGGTAAAATGAAAGTGAAGAAAATTAGCATATCCCTCATCTTATATGCTTACTTCATTTTTGACAAGAACAGCTAAAATCTATTCCTTTAACAAAAATCCCTAATACAACACCATTTATTAACTGTAGTCTTCATGTCATACATTAGATTGCCAGATTTGCTCATCTTACATATCTGCTATCTTGTATCCTTTTTCAAAATTATCTTTTTAAAATAAATTCACTAATTCATTCACTTTGTCATTTTAGAGTGGCCGATATTGTGCAGAGATAAAATCCCTCTGAGTTCTGGCAGAGCTACAGCCCACTCACCCCTGGACCCATTAGCTCTACTTCTAGAAATCTGTCCTGCAGAAACACCCACAAAGCACAAGATGATGCAGTGTGAGTTGGTTAACAGAAGTGCTGTTCATAAATCTAAACATCAGAAACAACAGAGGTGCCCAGCACCAGGGGCGGCTAAGAGGTGGCACGTCCAGGAATGGACTGCTACAGAACCATGGAGAAGGACGAGGACAGCGGCTCGAGTGTATGTGGACAGCTCACCAGGGCTGCCTCTAAGTGAAAATGGGCCGCGTAGAACGGCTGTAGCATGCCACTTTTTATGTAAAGGAGTAAAATAGAATATATGTTTCATATATTTTCAAAAATAAGAATAACACAGGAAATATAAATAAGAAACTGATAAAAAATGGTTACCTCATAGAAAGTACTCTAGGAATGTGTAGAAAGGAAAGAGATGGCAGCAAAATGTCCTTGTGTAAAGCTCTCTGGGCCATGATGGGCCGTGAATAATGTAAGCTCATTACCTGTTAAAAGTAAAGCTTAGTTTTAAAGATATTTCTAAAATATAAAAAAAAATTAAAAGACAAGTAAATCTAACCACATATTAACTTAGAAATATAGCCAAGCAGAACAATAATTACTCCCCCCCCCCACCCGCAGGATGCTTTAGAACTAAGTCTTCTAAGGGGGAGAAGGAGAAGAGGGAAAGGAAAGGTACTAGGGAACAAATGATATTGTTATATCATGTGCATGTGTAACAACAATCCTACCATTGTGTATAATTATAATTCACCAGTAAAAAAAAATTTTTAAAGAGAGAGTGAGAGAGGGGGAGAGAGAGAGAGAATTTTAATATTTATTTTTTAGTTCTCGGCAGACACAGCATCTTTGTTTTGTATGTGGTGCTGAGGATCGAACCCAGGCCGCACGCATGCCAGGCGAGTGCACTACCACTTGAGCCACATCCCCAGCCCCAGTAAAAAATTTTTATAACATAGTACTTTGTACAGTTTCATGGGACATGCTCCCTGGACCAAAAGAACAGAATCCTACTCTAAACTTAACATTCATGTTGTTATTTTGAAACTATTTTGTTTATATGAACAGTAAAGTAATGAGGAATTGTATTAATGATCTAAGAGAATAGGACACTCAATCATAAAATCAAAAATTAAGTATAAAACCTGCTGGGAGCCATCAGCCAAGTAGGTATGACAATTTCCTTGCCAGCGTACTCCCATGCTGTCTAGTGGAAGGACTCCTGAAAGGTGACCTTGCTCAAGGACCAGGGCGGATCCGTGTTTAGGGTGTCCCTGGTTTAGCATAATAGGAGATTAGGGTGTTCCCCCTTTAGAATAGGGAGTATCCTGCTGCCTGAGGTCCTCTTGAGTTCTTAGGGTCAGACAATATATTTGGGAGACAGAAGCCCAGTGGAGGGTGGATTTGGGCACAGAACGTGGATTTCCCCAGAACGTGTTTGTAGATGGCTGGTGTGAGTTTGGGAATAAAGAACTGCTGTTTGAATCTACAAGCTGTGTGGAGGCTCGTGATTTGTGCCCAGCCAGAGACTGAGGCAAAAACCAATGTTAACATTGAAGTGATAATACTTCAATGAATGCATGGTTTTATTAGCCTGTATTTTCTAATTACCCTGAAATAGCCTAGTAGCAATGTCACCTCCATAGCAAGACTCACTGCCCACATTCAGATCTTCCATCAAATCAAGACTTCTTTGTAGAACTAGCTGCTTTGGAGATGGGGTTAAAAAGGAAAAAGGTACAGCTGAGCCTAGAACAAGTCAGCATGCTCAGAAGCAAAGCTTTCAGATAGTAATTAGGTATGTGGAAAGGACAAAATAACCAGCCAGAAAGACTATGCTGCCCAAAATTGTGACAACTGGAGCACTAAAACTGTAGTGACCATGTAGACTAAATACACAGCTGTGCTAAGCTATGGGTCTATAATGACACTTAGAACAGAAAAAAGCAGAAACAAAAGTTCACTTTTGCCATTTGAAGTGGGTTATTAATACAGTTTCTTCCTTTGGAAATTAGTAAAGAGAGGTGATTTGGTATTTATCCTCTCTTTTCAGTAAAAACTGTTCTTCAGGCCCAACAGATTATTTATGATGGAAAGATCATTTTCAGGAAGAATGTCACACAACAAAGGCAGAAGAGGTGTTCAGATTATAAAGTCTGCAATTTACCACTCCTAATGAGATTCTTGTTTCAGGAATAGAACCCTTTGTCAGACCATCAGAATAAATCATCAAGTGCAGCCTAAGTGGGACCAGAGAAAACTTCCAAGAGGAGGCCATGGGCAGGGCGGGGGTCAGCTAAGGCTGAAGGGTAAATAGAATCAGCCAAAGCAAGAATGCAGAAAGATTCATCCACTGGAGGATGTTCAGGGAATCCTGGAAAAGATTGGCTGCTGCACTTGTATTGGAGAGGACCATTATCCACTTAAATCCAGAGTCAGTACAAGAACTGAAATAACCCAAAGTCAAGAGTATCCTTAGAACATCTCATTGGAAGGAGCTTCGTTATGACCCAATACCTGGTCTCTCAATAAATCCATCCATTTCCCCATAGACTTTAAGAATCGTGAGCAATCGGAGGTGATGTTGTACCAAGGCAGCATGCTCTGAGATGCTGCCACTCTGAGGGGTACGTGGAGACTGGAGCCAAATGAGGGGAAAACAAAGTCTTGCCTTCCATCTTTAGCTCCAACAGCCGTGTGGCACCTTCAGTAGATGAGCTCACCAAGACTGACATTGCTTGTACCATTTATTGTTCTCTTCCTCTCTTTATTCCCATCCCTTGTCAGTTTTGTAGGAAAGATCCATGTAGTCAACCTCTGTTGCATCGTTTATGTGATGCAAATGTACCTGGGGAGGAAGTGGGGGACCACACAAGAAGCTATACAAGTGGAAAGGGGTCACCTTAAGAAGAACTGTTTTGCTAACCTCAGCAATTTTGACTTTAGAATGGAGGGAAGCCACGGGAAAGTGTTTCCAAAAGAGCATGGCATGGTAAGACCTGTGCTCTGGGGAGGCTACACTGTGGTATATTCATGTACAGTATGTATGTAGGCAAGTTTGATCAGATTCATTCCACCATTCTGCCTTTACCTGGCCCTCCTCCCTGCCCCTCAATCCCCTTCCTCTACTCCACTGACCTCTCTTCTATTTTCATGGAATCCCCACACCTCTTATTTTTCTTCCTGTCCCCTTCTTATTTTGCTCTAGCTTCTGCATATCAGAGAAAACATTCAACCTTTGATTTTCTGGGTCTGGATTAATTCACTTACATTAACGCTCTTCAATTCCTCTGTTTTCCTGAAAATGCAATAATTTCATTCTTCTTTATGTCAGGATAATAGTCCATTGTGTGGACTATTGAAGCTGCATTTTCTTTTCCAATCATCCGTTGAAGGGCATCTAGATTGGCTCCATAGTTTGACTATTGTGAATTGTCCTGTTAAAAACATTGATATGGCTGAAGCACTGTAATAGATGGCTTTTAGATCTTTTGGATAAATACCAAGGAGTAGGATAGCTGGATTATATAGTGGTTCCATTCCTTGTGGGGTTTTGTTGTTGTTGTTGTTGTTGTTGTGTTGTTTTGTTTTGTTTTGTTTTGTTTTTGTTTGTTTGAGGAATCTCCACACTGCTTTCCAGAGTGGTTTTACTAATTTGCAGTCCCACCAATAATGTAGGAATGTACATTTTCCCCACATCCTTGCCAACATTTATTGTTACTTGTATTCTTTTTTTAAAAGAACACTTTTATTTATGAGTTATATTAACATACTGAAAAAGGAATATGAAGGTGGAAAATGTTTCATTGAATATCTATGACAACCCAATCTAAAGAAATTCCATTTCCAATCCTACTCTTCTTCTCAGTAACCATGTGTCCTGATAAACAATTAGGGCATATGAAGGCCAAAGTGATGATAGGTACCAATGCGTGTGCAGAAGCCTGTTCTGTGTCAATTCTTATCTCTAAAAGCTGAAATTACCATATTTCCAAATGTTCCTATGCATTATTGAGGTATTCTGCAGTAGATTGGTTTCAGAGTCTTAGTCCATAGAAGGCCAGCTTCATTCCTCAGGGCTCAGGATAAGGCTAAACATCATGGCAGAAGAGTGTGGTGGAGGGAAGAAGCTCACATGATAATCAGGAAGCAGAGAGAGCTGTTATTTGTATTCTTGATAATTGCCATTCTGACTGGGGTGAGATGAAATCTTAGTGTAGTTTTGATTTGCATTTCCCTGATTGCTAGAGATGATGAAATTTTTAAATATATTTATTGGCCATTTGTATTTCTCCTTTCAAGAAGTGTCTCTTGACAAGGATGCCCTCTTTCACCACTTTTATTCAACATTGTCCTTGAAACTCTAGCCAGAGCAATTAGAAGAAAGAAATTAAAGGTACATGAACAGGAAAAGAAGAACTCAAACTATCCCTATTTTCTGACAACATGATTCTATATTTAGAAGGCCAAAAAAATTCCACCAGGAAACTTCTAAAGCTCATAAATTAATTCAGCAAAAGAGCAGGATATAAAGTTAACACCTTTAAATCAATTGTGTTCAATATCACAATTGATTTAAATCAATATCAGTGATGAATCAACTGAAAGAGAAATTAAGAAGACTACCCCATTCACAATAGCCTTAAAACAAATGAATATTAGGGAGTCAATCTAACAAAAGATAAAAGACTTCTACAATGAAAACTACAGAAGAAAGAAAGAAATTGAAGAAGACCTTAGAAGATGTAAAGATCTCCCAAGCTCTTGGATAGGCAGAATTAATATTGTCAAAATGGCCATACTACCCAAACCACTACACAGATTTAATGCAATGTTTATTAAAATTCCAATGACATTCTTCATAAAAATAGAAAAAGCAGTCCATGAAACTCATTTGGAAAAATAAGAGACCCAGAATAGGCAAAGCAATCACAAGAAAAGTGAAGCAGGAGACATCACAATACCAGAACTTAAAGTACACTACATAGCTTTTGTATCAAAAATGACATGGTTTGGGCACCAAAACAGACATGTAGACCAGTGGTACAGATTAGAAGACACAGAGACAAACACACATAAATACAATTATCTCATACTAGACAAAGGCACCAAAAACATACATTGGATAAAAGATAGGCTCTTCAACAAAATGGTGCTGGGAAAACTGGAAATCCATATGTAACAAAATGAAATTAGACCCCTATCTCTGACCCTGCACAAAACTCAACTCAGAGTGAATCAAGGATTAGACCAGAGAGCCTCTGCCCACCAGAAGAAACAATAGACCCAACTCTCCAACATGACAGCTTAGAAACTGAATTCTTCAACAAGAATCCTAAGGTGAAAGAAGTAAAATCAAGAATCAAGAGGTAAAATCAAGAATGGTATCAAACTAAAAAGCTTCTTCACAGCAAAAGAAACAGCAAGAACATGGAGAACTTACAGAATGGTAGAAAATCTTTGTCCCCTGCACCCCAGGTAGAGCATTAATCTCCAGGATATATAAAGAACACAAAAAAACTTAACACCCGCCCCCTCAAAAAAATAACTCAATAAATGGGTAAAGGAACTGAACAGACAATTCACACAAGAAAAAATATGATCAGTGAACAAATATATGAAAAAAAATGTTGACTATCACTAGCAATTAGAGAAATGCAAATTAAAACCACACTGAGATTTTATCTCATTCCAGTGAGAATGGCAATTATCAAGAATACAAGTAACAATAAATGTTGGTGAAGATGTGGGGGAAAAGGTACACTCATACACTGCTGGTAGGACTGCAAATTGGGGCAACCACTATGGAAAGCAATATGGAGATTCCTCAGAAAACTTAGAATGGAATCACCATTTGACACAGTTATCCCACTCCATTTGTACCCAAAAGACTTAAAATTAGCATACTATAGAGACACTGCCACACCAATGTTTATAGCAGCCCAATTCACAATAGTTAAACTATAGAACTAGGTACCCTTCAACAGATAAATGGATAAAGAAAATGTTGTATATGAAACATTACAATGAAACATTACTCAACCATAAAGAGAAATGAAATTGTGGTATTTGCTGGTAAATGGGTGGAACTGGAGACTATCATGCCAATCTCAAAAAAACAAAGGCTGACTGTTCCCTCTGGGAGGTGAGAAGTGGCAGGTTCCCACTGAACTCCCCTAGGTAAATGAAGGGGCCACAAGGTGTTTCTTCCCAACAGCTGACCAGTAGTGGAAATTATAAATGGGGCCAGGAAGTGGTCATTTCACTTCAATCCACCTGCAATACATTTGAAATAGCTGTCACTTGCTAAAACAAATCTCCAAATTCTAACAGTCTACTTAGTGCATATCTATTTATTCAGCAAACTTTATTAATCATCTATTCTATCAGGAACTGAACCATAGGTTAGGTTTACAAAAAATAAAATTTAGTCCTCTTGGAGGTAAAGACCTGATAAATGAGACACATAAGCAAGAAGAAGATTAGGACAGAGTGATAGATGCTCTGACGGAGGTGAGCACAGGAGAGAAATCTTTCACTGATCTAAGTGAAGGCTTTGGAATTCAATGACCCTGGGAATTCACAGGTAATCTGATTAGAATATGCTTCTTTTACCATAAAAATGTTACTAGCTTGAGTTTGAAAAATGAAACACTTCTATTATATTTCATTTCCATCTTGCCTCAATATCAACCATGTTGTTAGTTCAGATCCATTATTAAAAATATTTCTAAGGTGAACAAGACCACTATTCTGATGAGCAGTTTTAGCAAAATGAGTACATTGAATTTTCTGTGATGGTTGTCATAGGACTAAAAGAATTTTGTTTCAATAATTTGTGACATGAAATGGCCTACTTTATTTCTTTGCTCTTGAATGACAAAATAAACAGTTGAAAGATGATAGAAGATATACACATACATACACAAAGATACATAGATGGGTTGCTAGATACAATATCCATCAAACTCCCCTTCTACATCTCTTATATAGTTATTGCTGCATAGTTGTTTGCTTTCTTTAGAATATTTATTCAAAGGAAAAGAAATCTCAGTTAATCTAAAAATATGAATGAGTTATATAATGGTATGCAATGATGTAATACAAAACACACTTATCATACGAACATCCATCAACTAATGAATACATTTATAAAATGTGGTATCTGCATGTGATAGAACACTACTCAGCAATTAAAATGAAGAAGCCACCAAAATATACTACAGCATAGATGCACCTCAAAAAAATTAAGAATACAAATTCAAAACACTGTACAAATCATTTACATGAAATGTCTGGAATGACTACTTATTTCATTTATAACAGACTGCTATAAAAAGCTAAATTCATACAGACAGAAGAAAAATCATCATTGCTTATGTTTGGGAGTAGGAGTAAGAATTAACTGCTATCTGGACATAGTGGTTTCTTCCTGTAATCCCAGCTCCTCTGGAAACTGAGGCAGGAGGAGGGCGATTTCAAGGACTGTCTAGGAATTTAGCAAGATAGTCTCAAAATAAATTTTTTTTGAAATGATAAGAAGTTCTGTAAATGTAGCTCAATGGTAGAGTACTTGTTTAGCATGTGTGAGTACCTGGGTTCAATTTCCTCCACCACCACCACCCCCGTCTCTCTCTCTCTCTCTCTCTCTCTCTCTCTCTCTCTCTCTCTCTCTCTCTCTCACACACACACACACACACACACACACACACATAGAATTAACTGCAGTTGGGTATGAGGGAATTGGACAAAGTAAGGAAAAGTAGATTGTGATGATGATTTACTGATCCTACAAATTTACTAAAATAATTAAATGGACATGTACACTGGTGAATTTTATGATATAGAAATTATAGCCTCACAAAGCTAGCAAAACAAGAGCACACACACATTCATGCATTCACTGACACAGCGTACACCAAGGTGGTGCTTCCAGGAATCCGTGCTTAACTTGTTAATCCAGATAGATAGGAAGCATTTGGAATTGAAGCTACCTTACACTGAGTATACCTCAGGAGCCAGGTACTCTAGTCTCTGTTCCTGAAGTCACCTCCAGAGAGACAATGAGATTAGTCCAGGGACACCCACCAAAAACACAGTTGAATTAGAAGTGGAATCCAATTGTATCCATCTCAAAATCTGCATACAATTTGTTTCATCATTCCCCTCAAAATAGAAACAATTGCCCAGATTGCAATTGTAGGGACACCTGTTCCTGCCTCCCATCTTCCTATGGTCAGAGTCCGCTTCCCTGGCCTCCTGACCACTGCCTTGGGAAAGTGCTGCAAATCAAAACTCACTGTGTCTTTCCTCTGTTTCAAAATGGTGCCCTGGTGCTGAAACCTTGCTGGGCTCCTCCACAGCCTGACCCCAGCACCCACCCCCTGGAACTTCCTCACTTACTGTTCTCTCACTGCGCCCTGCAAGGCTTTGCTCTGAACGTCTCACCTGTCTTGGAAGGTGAGAGCCATTTCCACTCCCCTCTGCCTTAGTCCATGCTACTTCCTTGATGATAAATGTTTAACCCTTCCCTAACTCTTCCAGGTATTGGCAAACTTTGGCTCTTCCTTTAATATCAAAGACAAATATCAATCTGGTAGAACATTCCACTACTTCTCCAATCAGAGTAATTGTTCTGGGTAGCTTCTATATACTCATTTTCTTCAATGTCTTTAAAAGGATTAAAAGTATTTACCCAGTTTAAATCCGGTGTATTTGTCACGTTTTCTTTAAACTATAGCATGTGTCATTTAAGGAAATACTCAGATTTATATCTCTATGTATTAGCTTTTTGGCCTTGGACAGATTATGGTAAAACTATATATCCTTTATCCCAACTACAATATGAAAGTATATACTTTCTGAATATTTATAATTATTAAACATTAATAATCATTAGAGAAAAAACATATTTTAGGTTCATAGTAAATGCTTAATGATATAAGCTAATATTAATTTTATTGGTGTAGTTAAGGGCAAAACTCATGGGTATTCTAGAAAAGTTTCTTTCAACATGATCACCTCCAGAGAATCCTCAACTAGTTTCTTAGGAGAATTGTATTAAGAGCACAGAGAGATAATAGCCAAGTGGGAAAAGATTAACAAAGAAACAATGAAGAAATTCTCAATAAAATATGAGAAAACCAGAAACTGCATCACATAAAAAGGATTAAATCTTAACTAAGTGGGATTTACCAAAGGAACATAGGGGTTTTTCTTTTTAATATTGACAATTTTAGAAACATATAATCATCTCAAAAGACACAGAAAAGCATTTGACAAAATCCAGTATGCATGCATAATAATAACTCAGACTTGGAATAGAAGGAAACTTTCTCATCATGATATAGAACATCCACAAGAAAAACATAGCTGAAGTCATACTTAGTGGTAAAAGACCACATATTTCCCCATCAGATCCAGAACAAAGCCAGGTTTTCTCTCACCTATTCTACTCTCTATTATATTATACTAGAGATTCTAGTCACTGCAATCAGGCAAGAAAATGAAATAAAAGACTCCACTTTGGAAGCAACAATTTTTTATTCACATATAACATAATCCTGTGTGTACCAAACCTAAGGTGTCCTAAAAAAATACTAGAAAAAAATAAAGTTCAGCAAGGTTGAAGGATAGAAAAACAGCATACAAAATCAATTGTATTTGTACAAGCAAAGCACATCTGAAAATGAAATTAACAGTGCAATTCACAATGGTGTTAAAATAGTTAAATACTGCCAGGCATGGTGGTGCATGCCTGTAATCTCAGTGACTCAGGAGGATGAGGCAGGAAGATCATGAATTCAAAGCCAGCCTCAGCAAAAGCAAGGTGCTAAGCAACTCAGTGCAGTGTGACCCTGTCTCTAAAAAAAATACAAAATAGGGCTGGGGATGTGGCTCAGTGGTTGAGTGCTCCTGAGTTCAATCCCTGGTACCCCACCCCCAAAATTAAATACTTATGAAAAATATTTAAAGCGTGCAAGACTTATTATACTTGTAAAATTACAAAATATTGTTAAGATGACAATTCTCAAATTTCTCTATAGATTCAAATTCCCAGCAGGCTATTTTCAAAAGTTGACTATAATCTTAAAATTCATATGGAAATGCAAAGGAATCAGAATACTGAAACAGTATTTATTGGAAAATAAGAAAAGTTGGAGATCATACTCTGCTTAATTTGAAATTTTCCTACAAAGCTAAATTAATCAACACAATGTAGTACTGGGGTAAGGATAAGCATAAATCTATGGAATTAAGATCCCAAATTCAGCAAAGGTGTCAAGAAAATTCAACAGGAAAGAAATATTCTTTTCACCAAATATTGCTGGGTAACTGAATATTTTCATGAAAAAAGATTAAGATACCCACCTCGTGGAGGTCAGGGGCAGGGATCTCATGAAAATCGGAGAGATCAGTAGAGGAAAGGGACCACAAAACTTCTGTGCTTCAAATGACACCATGAAGAGAGGGGAAAGACAACCACAGAATGGAAAAAATATATATATATATTTGCAGATCTCATACTGATAAGAGAATTATAAATGGAAAATATTAAGAGCTCTTACAATTCAATAATAATAGACAAATGACCCAATTTAAAAATGGACAAAGTATTCAAATAGACATTCCTCCAAAGAATATATCCAAGCAGCCAATAAATTACATTGTTAAGACGACAATTCTCAAATTTCTCTATAGAGAAATGTCATTAGTCATTAGGAAATGCAAATCAAAACGACAAAATACCACTTCACACATTAGGATGGTTCGAATCTAAAAGTCAGAAAACAAATGTTGACAAGGATATTGGGGGGGAAAAAAAAAAAAAACCTCATGCATTGTTGGTGAAAATGCAAACTGACCCAGCCAAGTCCGAAAGCAATTTCATAGTTTGGTAAAAAGATAAACACTGACTTACTGTATGATACAACAGTGACATTCCAGGGTATCTGACCAAAAGAAATGAAGACATGTGTCTATGAAGGGGGAAAATAAGAAAGAATGAAACACACATGAATGTTTAGAGCAGCATTATCCATAATAGTTGAGAAGTAGATAAAAATCAATGTCACTGCACAGTGTTTATGTGGATTTGTTGATCTCACCAATTTGAATATAAGTCTCTCTGGTGGTCTACATTTGTTTGAAGCACTTGAAATATTCAGCAAGGCAGCAAAAGATTAAACTTTTCTCTCACTGACTTTGCTATTTGCCTCTGCCCCTGCCCAACCCTTTCCTCTGCTATAGTCCTTAAGCAAATCTCACCTGCCCTGGACAGGAAGCAGTGACAGCACAGTGTCCCAGGTCTGACTTAAAATACTTGCTCGACAGTTTATGTGGAATTAGGCCAACTAATCTTTGGCAAAATTATTTTCACTGATTATGTTTTCAGGGCATTGGTGTTTTGGTGAATTGCTTTTCAGAAGATGGATTCTTAGTAAATTGACCAAGTGCCATTGAATAACTTCCTAATCCTCCTAGCACCCTGCTCCTTGCAGCTTCCTTCTGTCCTCATAAAGGGTCCACTGACATCTCCACCATTGGAGCCCCTCAGGAGTTTCCAAGCTTTGAGAGCTTAAGCTTGTCGGTTCAGATCTGTTGACCCTACAGAGTCATAACCAAGGTAACGAAGCCAGAATTAAGGCAGTCTGTACAGATAGGTAAATTGAGTCAGGTCAGATCAAGGAGGCCAATTTGAGTGAGTCCAGAAAGTTGGAGACTGCGCCCTGAGGGACTGAAATGTCTTCAGAGCCCTTCCTCCACCCTATCAAGATGACCTGCCCCTGCTCCAACCTGTAGCTAAGGTAACCAATCCAAGGAATTGCCCCTTCCTACAGGGAGTCATAAAATCGCTAATTAATGTGTCCTGGGCTGTTTCATCCTGCCCTCTCCCCTTCAGCCCACCTGCTTCCCACGTTTTGGCCATCCCACCAAGCATTTCCTGGGCCTAGTCACATACACCTGAAGGAGAAAGATATAAAAAGGCAGAACACCTCGCTTCTTGGGATTCCATGACACCAGCTATGGCCTCCTTCTCCCTCCCGGAAGTCTATGTTACTCCTTTTTATTTTTTTTAATTAATTTTTATTGTAGGTTGTTCAAAACATTACATAGTTCTTGATATGTTACTCCTTTTTAAATAAACCCTGCCTTATATGCTTGCTGGGCGTGCTTCTCTAAGGTTGTACTTCCACATGGGAGGGAGCAGGATTTATCACCAGTAACCAGCAGTATCAGTGAAGGGGGTAAGCAAGATAACAGGAGATATTATGCAGACTTTTGTCCCCCCTTTCCTTCTCAATAGTCATGAAACCTTGTCTTCACAATTACCCACTTCTAATGTATACAGAAGACACAAGATAAGCTTTTGCTGACATAGGAGTCATGACCCCCTCATGTGCACACCTGTTCTTCTAACATCCTGTGAGGGCCTCCAGTCAATAAGCATTCCACATATGACAGGTTAAAAATTACTAATTTCATCCCATTGTTTCTTTTCATAGATCAAAAAACTGAGGCTCAGAGAATCCTAGTAACGTTAGTTGAATTCCAATGAAATATTTTTAAATGATGGCATAATAGCTCCTCCAAAATGAAAAATATATATATAGTTGAATCCTTGTCACAAAAATATCTTTCTCTAGTATCCAAATGGCTCTTCCCAAACTGACAAAGGAAGAACATGGATTTCTACTCAAAACAGACATCAGATCAGGTCTTATTTCTATTTCTTCCTGTGTAAATTTGGGCTGTCCCTTAACCTATCTGAACCCCCACGTTCTTATCTGTAATGAATGGATAAAAACATCCCCATTCCCAGATGCAGTGATGATTAATCAAGCTAATATACGTTAAGTGCGTCAACACAAACGTAGAAGAGGGCAACGTGTTCCTTCCTTTCCCTCCTCCTTGCTTCTCGCCTTCTACCCTGCTAGGCATAGGACCTAAGGGTTAGGGTGTCTCCTCTTTCAAAAGCATCCCCTCCCAAAAGAGCCACCAACACTTGAAATCATCTGTGACCACAAATCCAAATAAAGTTCACATTGATCAGTCAATAAAAACCCACAAAGCAAACAAATCCCATAGGGAGCAGCAGATAGAGCTGAAAATAGTTATAACCCATGTAAATTTGCATCAGAAATATCACTTCCCTTTGACATTTCTCAAACATCTATCAACCTCCTTTTCTCCAAAAGTCTACGGAAAACGTCCTGGGTGCTTATGAGAGTGGAATGAACCAGTAACTTTTCCAGACATTTCTATTCCCACCCCCATGCAGGCTCCCAGAGGAAAGAATAGTGATGGCCTGCCCAGTGACTTCCTTCTCCAATTCCCAGATCAAGCTGTGAGGGGGTAGGGGGTGTTAATAAGGTGCCAGTGGAAGGAAGACTTCCACAGAAAATTGGGAGTCTGAGATTTTCAGGTTTTAACACAGAATTCATATGAAGTCTTCTCCCGGAAGGAAGAAAAAAAGAGTTAAGGAACAGAAATGTGTAGGTTAAAAATG
This sequence comes from Callospermophilus lateralis, assembly GCF_048772815.1. Lineage (NCBI taxonomy): Eukaryota > Metazoa > Chordata > Mammalia > Rodentia > Sciuridae > Callospermophilus > Callospermophilus lateralis. The sequence continues at coordinate 80,435,178 of NC_135320.1, forward strand.
TTGGGAACCAAAGAGAGGAGGAAAGTAACCTAAAAATCAGTCCTCCCTGGCTTCCTGAGGGGTAAGAGGGGAGATGCCAGGAGGAGGTTGAGACAGCCCAAGTGGCTCCACACACTCGTCCTCCCAGTCAAGACTTTTATAAACCAAGTGCTAAGCTGGAGGCTTTATTTTGACATCAGCATTTTATTAAACATGATTACATTTGAGCCATGGACCCCATCTAAGACTTCCTAATTTTTATTTTTGAAGGAAGGAGGAAATTCTAAACTTGTACCCCCCAAAATGAAAATTTTATCCCGTAATTAAAATATGAAAGTTCTTCATTAAGATCACTCTGGTCCCCTTAATGTAGCCCCACGGTGCCCAGTGCCTCTACTTAAAATCCATCAGAGGTTCACCATTTTTTTAATGTGGTAGTACTCTCTTTTTTAATTGATAGGTAAAATTATAAGTATTTATAACATACCAAATGGGTAAATCTGGAGGACGTTGGTCCTTCATGCTAAACAAAATAAGTCAGGCACAGACAGAGAGATACTGCATGATCTTGTTCATATGTGGAATCCAAAAATGTTGATCTCATGAAGAAAGTAGAGGGTGGAATGGTAGATACCAGAAATAGGTGGCCAAGGTGGAAGGTACAATTTTGGTCAAAGGTACAAAATTTCAGTTAGATTGGAGGACTGTGTGGATGCAAAATATTCGCACCACGAAAATAATAACTATGTAAAGTAATTCATGTGTTAATTAGCTAGATTGAGTCATTCGATATTTCAAAACACTGTTGTGCGCAGTTCACCATTTCTTCTAGACTGTAAACCAACTGCTTCCCATAACAAAAAAGTCTGATGTGATTTGGTCCCTATTTATCTTTTCTGACTCATTTGCCAGTGCCTCCTTTAATATTGCATGCTTTGGACACACTAGATATTATGCTTTCTCTCCCTCATTTCACCTCTCCCAGGGGCCCCACCCCCTCAAACTTTAACTTAAATAACTTCGTATTTCAGACCTAAGCTTCAGCTTTACCTTTCTTGGTAATCAAGGCTACATTTGACCATCCTATAGACACTGTGCTTTCCTGATGATGGGCAGAGCATTGTAGCAGAATATTTTACCTGCTGTCTCTCATCCAACTCTCAGCACCCTGAAGGTATGGAGTGTACCTGTTTTGCTCAATATTTACTATATTGAAGAATATAGCAAACAGAGAAAATGAGGAAAATAGATCCCAGGGTAATCAGGAAGAAGGGAATAAGGAAAGGGAAGGAGGAGGGAACAAATTATGAAAGTGAGACATCTTTGCACCAGAGGCTTCCATTTCTGCATCCTTTATTGATGTTTTCAACCCTAAAGTTCCAATGCTTATGGCAGTGAGCAAGTGGCCCATGAGTTGGTGGGAAGAACATGGAGTTGGGAGCTGCAATTCTGCTCTGTCACCGACTTGCTATGTAGCCTAATTGAAGGATATGTGTTCCTCCTGTATCTTAGTTCCCTGCTCTGAAAATGAGAATATAAGACTAATTCAGGCCTAAGTTCACCTCTGCCTCTTGCAATGTGTGATTCTTGCACAAATCCTGGGTCAGATTCACAGCAAATAGAACTTAAGGAAAATATCAAACACTGCCACCTAACTCCTTCTCATGGATCATTGACCCTGTGTCTTATAGACCACTGGGGCTGGAAAACATCCCAACTTTCTCAGGGTATTTCCTGGGAAAGGAAGCCCTCAAAAGACATAAACTGAAGTGTTAGAGGCAGGCTATGAGTTCCAGCCCCTTTTTCAGTGACTTCACCAAAGCAACCCTCGAAGTGGTCATAATAATCACTGTAACCAGATCATCAGTCCATTCCTGCCTTGAAGAGGAGCATTGGGCCTGACTTTCTGCCCTTACTTCCTCCCCCTGCTCATGCATGCACACACGCACACAGACACAGACACACAGACACACACAGACACACACACACCATCCTTTACTCCATCATATCACTTCATTTATTGCATGGGAAAGTTGCTGATGAAATATTTCTCACCAAGTCATGCATAATTGGTTTAATGTCTCAGTCTCCCAAGAGCATTTGCATTTTAATAGGGGACAATATTTTATTAGCATTAATGTTAATTATTAAGTATAATAGCTTTCATTTTTATAGCACTTTAGAGTTTACAAGGCACATTTACATACAGCATCAAATTTATACTCACAAAGGTGAGGAGAGGAGCATGTTTTATGAAAAGGAAAAAGTTACCTCGAATTGCATTTTTTTCCTTTGGTTTAACTCTTCCCATTAGTTGGAGGAGGGGAGATATTTGAATTAAGATATTACATGGAACCATTCTAAACTCTACATGATCTAAGCAATGAGGAGAGACATTCCTACATTTTATTAGGAAATTTTACTTTGTCATTACTAATAAATAATGCTCATTATAACAAATTCTAATAATGAAATTTTACCTCAAATGAGGATTCCTGATACAAATTTTTATGGGAAAAATAATCAAGTATTTTACTGGAAAAATAACAAGTAAAAGGACTAGCTCCATTCATGATTGCATGGAGAAAAGCAAAGATGGACAGGAGGACCTTCTAATTTTGTTCCTCTATTCCACTCTCCACCCCATTCATGGAAATTTATTGGAGAGGACAACATGGTGGTTATTTCCTTGCTGGATCTTAGTCCTCTGAATTCAGTAATCAAAAGCTTTGAACAGAAGGAATGAAGTTACCAGAAGGGAGTTTTGCAAATCTTAATCAAATAGACATGACAAAATTGCAATCAATTGAAAGACTGAAGGTAGGAAATATAGGCCTGAAATCCAGCTAACATATAATTAGGGTCTAATCAAGAGTAACAAGCAGTGAAGATGAAAAAAAGGTAGAATGTGTGCAAGTAAAATAAATTCACCTCTCTTTATCTCCAGTATCGATTGAAATGTTACCTTCCTTCCATGATACAATATTCCCAAGCCCATTATCAATTTTTCCAAGTAGTTCAAGCAGAAGAAAAAACACAAACTCGATATGCAATTGGAACCTGTACTCCTTTTTTTTTTTTTTTTTTTTTTTTTTTGGTACAAACTGCTCAGCCTTCATTCAGTAATTACTAGGAAGAATAAGAAACAGGAACAAGAAAAAAAGGAACTGATATTAGAAGCAAATACACCTGACCCACTATCCAATTTAATAGACATAGAACTCATTGTGTTAATGAGTTCAAGAATATAGGTGACAGGATGTAGAACACTATCAGAAAACTGACACTAATATAAGAATCAAACAGAAATTCTAGAACTGAAGAATACAATTACTAAATGTTACAACAAATAGGGACTGTAGATTCAATACAGCTCATAAAAGAATTAGTGACCAGGAAATCCAACAAGGGGATTGAGGGGTATAAAAATTTAAAAAAAGGCCACCCTGATGAATTAACTACAAGTAGATGCTGTAGTCATCCTAGGTTAGTCCAAGTGTTCCTTCAGGCAAGAAGCAGTTTTAAGAAGAGATAAAAGTAATACTTTGCAATGATTAGAAAATAATTCCATCAGAAAAATATGACCGTTCTACACGTGTGCATACCTAAAAGATAATGTTATTTTATATAAAGCAAAAACCAATAGAACTGTAAAGATAAATATGCAAAATGTCAGTCATAGTAAAAAATTTAAAACACCTCTCTTCATAATTGATGCAAGAAGCAGGTAAAATATCAGCAAAGACATTAAAGACCAGTAGAATACCCTGACCTAATTGCCATTTATAGAATTCTGCAAGCAACAATAGCATTCTTTCAAGAACCAGAAGATTTACCCAAATTGATGTTGTACCAGGCCATAAAACAAGCTTCAGCACATTCTGAAGGACTTAAATCACTTGAAATATGCTTTATAATGACACTGGTTATAAATAAAAAAATTAATAATAGATGACTAGAAAACCCTCAAATGCTTTAAAATTAAGCAATACCCTACAAAATAACACACAGATCAGTGATAAATCAAAGGATATTAGGAAATATGTTGACTGATGCTGGAAATAGGACATTTTAAAACTTGTGGCATTCAGCTAAATCTGTGCATATATTAGAAAGGGGAAAAAGTTGAAAGTCAGCAGTTTATTCATCCAAGAAGTATAAATTTTAAAAAGAACATCAATTAAACAAAAGAAAAAGAAGTAGTATAACCACCAAAATTAATGAAATAAAACCCGAACTAGAATAGAGAAATCAGTAAGTTCAAAAGTTGATTCTTTAAAAAAAATTAATAATCAATGAATCCACAGCAAGAATAATCAAGATACAAAGTAAATTGACAAGATAAGGAATAAAAGTATGGGTATCACTTTGTATATGATATTAAAATATATTAAAATTCAAATAAATTATAATAATTTTGTCACAATAAATTTAACATTTAAATAAAATAAACCAATTATAAAGATACACAAATAAAATAGGAAGTCTGAATAATTATGTATCTACAAAAGAAATTGAACTTGTAATTGAAAATCTCACAAAAGAGTCTGCGACCTATATTCTGTAGGACCTGATTGGTCACTTCTGTGTTCTCTTTCAGACACTTAGGGAAGAACGAACACCAGTTTTACATAAACTCTTATAGAAGATAGAAAGACAGAGAAAGAGCTATTCCCAGCATATTTTATGAAGCCAATGTAATTTAATCCTCAAACCTGGGAGGATATTAAGACAAATAATATTATGGGGAAATAATCTCTCAGAAGAAAAAATCATAATGAAATCAATTGGTATTTCAAACTCAAAATAAGGTATATGAAATGTACAATATATCACAACAAAATTTCTTATTCCAGAGATGTAATCAGTGGAATCAACAATGCTAGTCACCTTGACAAAATAAAAGCAGAAAATCTTACATTTATCTCTATAGAGATGGGAAAATGGTAAAATCTCTCAGTGAGCTAGAAATGTGTAAAATTATTCTTAATCTGAGAAAGAGTGTCTATGAATATCCACAAGTAGCTTTATCACTTTGGTCTGAATATATATATATTCGTGGTGAGATATTAAATGATAACCTCCGGAGCTCAAAACTGAGACAAAAAAATATCCACTGTCAGTATTTCTATTCAACAATTGTACTGGCCAGTATACTAAAGCAAGCAAACAGAATGGATGGCTTAAGATTATAAGAAAGAAATAATACAATTATTCATGGACAATGTGATTGAGTATTCAAATCTAATCAACTATATAAACTATTAGAATTAATAAATTTTGTTAAATGATAAGACAGTCTTTAAAACATCATTTATATATAGTTGTGTGTATATATATTTACACACATGGTAGTAAACTTGATAATAGATGTGACAAACTTCAAAGTTGAAAACAACACAATGTTAGGTTTTGAAAGACCTCAGTAGAGGGAGATACCACAGTTATAGGCCACAACACTCATTATGTAAAGATATCAAATTTTCCAAATTGATGCATATTCTCTACAGTCCCTATCAAAATTCCAGATTCATTCATTAATATTAATCAGCTGATTGTAAATTTATAGGTAATTAAAAAAACTGAGAAGAGCTAAAACAATCACGAAGAACAGTGAGAGGAAGAACATTACAGATATTAGGATTGATGATAGAGTTACAGTTAATTAAGTCAATACCAACAAACACACCAATAAAACCAAAAATAGCACACAGAAACAGACTCCATATGTAGTCCCTCAATTAATTACAAAGTTGATACCATAGTTCAATAGACTACCTTTATAATCCCAACTCCCTATTTTTAAAAAGATATGAAATTCCTAGATGTGTTGTAGATCTAAATGAAAATGGTAAAAACACCAGTTTCTAAAAGATAACCTAGAAGAACATTTTGACACCTTCACTGGACAAAAATTTCTACAGCCAGAACATACATTCAAAAACTAACCATATAGAAAAGATTGATGAATTAAATTTTTAAATCTTTTAAAAATTTATCTTTTACCAATTAACCAGTCAATGGATTCACTGTGATATTTGAATACAGCCTGCATTGATCATATCATCCTACCTTCCTCTACCCTTACCAGCCATCCCCCACACTTTCCAAGTTCCTAGTGATCACTCTTCTATTTTCTGGATGATTTTTTTATATTTTTAGTTTCTTCATTTGAGAAAGAACATGTGAAACTGTGCTTCTGTGTCTGGCTTATTTTGCTTACCATGATATCCTCCATTTTCCTGCAAATGACAACATTTCATACTTCTTTACATCTGAATACTCGTGTGTGTGTGTGTGTGTGTGTGTGTGTGTGTGTGTGTTATCACAGGTTGACACCTAGGCTGGCTCCATATCAGCTATTGTGAATAGTGCATAATTAATGGGGCATGCTGGTCTCTTCTGTATGCTGGCTTCATTTCCTTTGGCCATATAACCCAGGAGTGGGATAGCTGGGCCATATAGTGGTTCTATTTTATGTTTTTGGAAGAACCTCTATGCTATTTTCCATAGTGGCTATCTGAATTTACATTCCTACCAACAGTATATAAGAGTTACTTTTCCTCCAAATACTCACCAGTGTTTGTTATTTCCTAGGCTGTTTTGATAATAGCTAATCTAATTGGTGAGCTGGTATCTCATTGTAGTTTTGATTTGCATTTTCCTGATGCAAATGCAAATGCCTACATCAAAATAATAGAAATATTTCAAATAAACAACCTAATGATGCATCACAGGAACTTAGAAAAGCAAGAACAGAACAAACCCTAAATTAAAAGGGAAAAAAAAGGAACAATAAAGATTGGAGCAGAAACAAATGAAATACAATCTAAAAGAACAATACAATGAACCCATGAAACAAAGAGGTGGTTCTTTGAAAAGATAAACAAAATGACAAAACTTTGGGTAGACTAACTGAGAGAAAGAGAAGACACAAATAAAGTTAAAGATAAAAAGGAGGGGCTGAGTTGTGGCTCAGTGGTAGAGTTCTTGCCTTGCCTGGGTGAGGCACTGGCTTCAATCCTCAGCACCATATATAAATAAATGAATTAAATAAGGTCCATCAACAACTAAAAAAAATATTTTAAAAAAAAAAGATGAAAAGGAGACATTATAACCAATACCACAGAAACTCAAAGGATCACTAGGGATTAATTTGAAAAATAATATGCTAAGGAACTGGAAAATCTAGAAGAAATGGACAAACTTCTAGTGCATGTGACCTTCCCAAATTTAACCAAATTTAAATTTATTACCAGTAATAAAGTCTCCCAGCCAAGCCAAGCCCAGGAATGAATGGTTTCAGTGCTGAATTTTGCCAAACTTTTGAAGAACTAACACCAATGCTGCGGAAACTATTCTATGGAATTGAAAGGGAGGGACCCCTTCTGATGACATCCTATAAGGTCAGCATTACCCTACTACCAAAACCTGACAAGGATATAACAAAAAATAAAACTATATACCAATGTCCCTGATGAACATGAATGTTAAATTCCTTAGCAAAATACCAGCAAATTGGATTCAACAGCACATCACAAAGATGCACCATGATGATGAAGGTGGTTTCATTAGAGAGACGCAAGAATAGTTCAACATATACAAAGCAATAAAATCAAAATATTTACATCAAACAAAGCCTTGGAGTGTGAGGAGCCAACCCACGGTTTTACACGAAGATATTTGTAATTCATGCGTCTGACAAAGGACTCAACTCCAGGCTATGTAAAGAATTCCCTCTGTTAAGAAGGAGATAAGCAATAGGAAAACGAGTAAAATATTAAATAGATACTCCACAGCAAAAGATCCCCAAGTGGAAGATCAATAAGAAAAGGTGCCAAAATTCATAAATCAGCAGGAATATGTAAATTAAAGCTTTAATGTGATACCACTACACACCCACTAGATTGTTTAACATTAAAATACCACAATGCTATTCAGCATTAATGAGAATATTGAGCCAGCAGAACATTCCAAACAGGAATGATTATGAGTGTGTCCTAAAGAATGTGAACAACAGTGTCCCTAATAGTAATTGTGAAAAGCTTGAAACAACTTGAATGCCTTCAACAATAGAACAAATGAATAAAATGTCATATATTCATATAATGAAACCATATATAGAAAGGGGCATGTGCCATCCATTTCTGCACAGTATCATAGAGTTAAATATCACCAACATAAAGTCAAGCAAAGGAAGTCAGACACAAAAGACCATGTGTTCTAGAATTCCATTTATGTAAAGCTCAAAAACAAGCAAAATTAAAAGCCAAGAGAGTGCTTCTCTCCCTTGGGAGATGTAGCGATGGAAAGGGAGCTTGAAGGGTTGTCTGGAGCTTTGGCCACAGGATTTTTATTGATCTAGGTTCTGGGGAGTGTTTAGTTTTGAAAATTCATCAAGCTATACTCTTATGATTTGTGTAACTTTCTGATATTGTCTTATAAAAGATCTGCTTAGAAAATGATTTACAAATTTGTGTAGCTTTGCAAAACCTCACCAAAACTACTCTCCAGCCCTGAGATTACTTCATGTTTAATCCGCTTTTTAATTTTGTTTGTTCAAGACACCCCCCTCAACTAAATCCATGGTGTGATGTTATTGTGCTGTTAAGTAGGAGAAAGGATTTCATAACTATTTTTTTTTAATGGAACTGTGTTCACTTAGAATAAATCCAATTTAGTATCTCAAATGCCATGTATATTTAAAACACTGCAACATAGAAGGTAATATTTTGGGGGGGAAAAACTAAGATTTAATAAAAGGACAATTAATGGTTAAAAAATGTTAGGAAATTAAGAATAATATGCAGAAATGTTTAAGGTTGAGGAAATGTTTTTTTTTTATGAATTTACGCTGAGACCCAAGACTTCAACTCTCCTGATCCAATTCTGGACCTAGCTAAAAATTTTAAAAGACAAAAAGGTAGTAAACTCAGGATATTGTCTCTTCTCCTCCTTCAGTGGTGAGTCCTCAGCTGCAAACTGCTCGGTTCCTGCACAGGGGCTGCGGGTTGGCAGACTAGCAGGCATGCACCAGCAGCAGCGAGGGTCTGCACCTAAGCACGGATGAGCACCAAGTTCTCCTCTCATTTGAAGCCCTGTCACTCCCTCTACCCATTAGGCAGCCCAAACACAGCTGTGTGATGTGCTCAAGGAAGATCAGCAGAGAGGCCATTCCAAGTGTCTATCTGGTCTACCCTGGATTCCTGGCCCCTGAGATGACACCCCTGCAACAGAACCTAATCTAGAAACAGGACAACTCTTTTTTTCTAGTGAGGGTTGAGGAGAGTGAAAGAAGAGCCCTGGAAAGGAGAAGGAGAGTTAGCGGATGGGAAACAAACACAATGTGGTTTACTTTCAGGAAGTTGCCAGGCTGGATCTCTGAGAGCAGCTCATGTTTTTTCAAGATGCATTTTCTTTGAGGTCCCCCACTCCGGATACCCCAGTGCCCTCTGCTCAGCCCCAGCCCTTGCATCACCACCAGCCAGGGGAAGGAGCCGTGGCATGGCAGTGGTCGCCGTTCTCTTGGATAAGCTTTACCATAATCTTCATAAACCTCAATGCTCAAGGTGCAGAGGGAGATTGGAGGGAACTTGTTTTTCCGTTGGTTTCTCTCTGACTGCTGTGGTGGGCCATTCCTAGAACAGGAAGCTGGAGAAATTTAGGAGGGAGACGCTCTTCCGACCAGTCAGGTTTCTTCACCCTTCTAGTGTACAACTGATTAGGAAAAGCTTCAGGGTTACATAACCTTCTTCCTTTGGGGTGGTTTCCCATGAAAAGGTGAATGGGCTGCTCACCCCTGAGAGGCAGAGCAAGGTCCCTTCGGTTGTGCTCGGATTCTTGCAACAACCCCTGGACTAGCAGGGCAGGAAATGGCAGCCTTCATTCATTCAACAAGTGTTTACTGAGTGTCCTCCCTTGTCAGCGGTTGGAAACTGCCATGAAACAAAAGAAAGAACTCTACCCTGGTGAACTCCCGTTCTGGTGCTGGCAGAGAGGGACCCGTAATAAATAATTGTGTGGTGTGTTAGAAGGTGATAAGTGGAATTAAGAAAGACCCATGGGCAAAGTGAGAGGCGGTTGAGGGGGAGGGGAGCGTTGGTGGCAATTTTAAGCAGAGCACAAGGAGCACTCCCTGGAAAGAGACATCTGAGAGGAGGAGAGGAGGATGGCAGCTATGTGTTTAGTGTCCCCAGCGTGTCAGGGTGGAAGGGCACAGAGAATGAGCCAGAGAATACTGGGAGAGGTGTGATGGGGGAGGGCAGGTGGGGCTTTGCAAGTAACTGGGAAGACTTTGCTTTTAGAGTAAATAAAGAGGTCGTTGCTGTTCTGAGCAGAGTAACAGAAACAGATCACTCAGCCTCAAGCTTGCTCTGGGGTGAGAGCAAACACAGAAAGATCCTCTAAATATTATTAACAGCTGTCCACTTTGGAGGCCCCCGTAAGCTTCTGGGTCAAGCCAGATGACCTATGGACAAAGCCCACCCTCATTGGCCTGCAAGTGGGTGTCAGGGGAGAGAGGGCAACAGCCCATGCTTTTAACCAGAAGACTTAAATCATTCAACCAAACCCTCAAGAGTTCAGAAAGCAATTCCGAGTGTGTGGAAGGAACAGCTTTACCTTAAGTCATTCCCTTCTCCTTTCCTCAAACTTGTTCATGACCAGAGAGTCAGATTCCAGAGACTGCTAGCATGATGCAATCTCCACACACAAAACAGCAAAACTAAATGGCTACTGGGGACCCTGGGGACTTTAACTCAGGCTCCAGCTCTCTGACCTGGCCACCCATCTGCTTTAAAAGTAAGGATACGGTCAGGGCACTGTTATTTCAGAGGAATTCTTTTGAAGCTATCAGTTCATTTTGAGAGGACCCATCAGCCCCTGAAAGGGGAAGTTCAGTGTTCCCCAGAGCATGAGACCAGGGGGGACAGACACAGTGAACAGAACTGCCACAACGGCTGCATCCCACACCCCAAGTTCCAACAGATGATTAGCAAGAAAGTGAGGTTGCAGGTGATGCAAGGAAATCAGCCCAATAAAAATTATTGGCCTTTGAACTTCAGAGCAAGAAAGTTATTCAGAGATGGGTCCATCTGGACACTAATCCATGGTCCCCAGGTTCAAATACAACCACTAGGTATGTTTTATTTGAACTTTATGGCATTTAAAAAAAAATATTCACAAAGCTGCCAACATTTACATATCAAGATATTTTACATTTAAGAAACTATATGTCTTGCTCCTTTTTAAATACAAGGATATCTGGCAATGCTGTCTGTATTCCAGTGTGGCCAAGGCTAAACATGACTGTCACCATAGACTGGGCCGATGGGATCCATTTCACCCCAATGCCTACCACTCAGAAATGCATCCCATCGCCCTTATTAACTCTCTGAAGTGGTCAGGTTTTCATCTGACCCAGCACTCTGTTTAATGCTGAAAGCCAACGCCTAGTCCAAGGGAGGGAGTTGAGTCTTCAATCACAAGATCAGTCACTCCCAGAAACGTGTGATCCACAAATGAAAACCTCACAGGGATCAAATGTACATAGCCCAGTCCTTCCTGCTAACACCTCCTGGTAGCCAAGGCTCCAGTGTACTCTGGAGCCAGGCTCTTGGTGGCGTTTCAGAATGACTTTTAAGTTAAATTTTATTCATGTTCACTGGGTTACTTACACCATGCCCACATGGAGCGGCACTGGAGGAAAGTTTATAGAAGCGGAATTAGGCCCCTGAGCCTCACTATGGTTCTGATAGAAACCACAAAGCCACCAGGGTCCAGAGGAGTTCTACTGCAAGCTGATGGAGCCAGCCTGGTCAGTGGCCCTGGATGGACCAGAGCAAGCAGATGAGAGGGCATGCTACCTTCCCCCAACCAGGACAGTTGGAAAGATCTGTCTGTGGGGCCTGGACGGACGGTTCTCTGTGCGCTTTCCACTTGGGTAATGACATTATTCCCTTCATGTATCCATGGATACACAGAGATCCAGGCTCTTCTGGTTTTTGTCCACATCCACCCTTTTCAGCAAGCTCAAAATCTTAGTACTTAGCTCCTTGGTGACTTTCCCAAGGGAAGTTCTAGCATCAGGCTTTGCTATCACAGGAAGGAAAGAGCTCTATGGATCAACGGGAGGCAAGGGAGCAGTTTATGGGCTCAGAAAGCTTTTCTACTCATTTACTTCTTCATTCACAGAACAAGCCAATACTCAGCACCTATTCGGCTGGGTGTTTAGAAGATTTAAAAGCATCTCACCCAGCTGCATGCTCTGATGGAGTTCACAAAACCAAAACTTGACCATATAGTGAAACCCAAGAGATGGAGTGCCTCTCTGTAGCCTCAATTTCCTCACCAGTAGGACTCCACTGACTTCCACACAGTCTGGCTACACAGCACAAATGAGAAAAATGGATGTTGACATTCCTTACAAACTACAAAGCACAAATTTAGCACCTGATTATTATCTCATATTACCTATGCCAGAGGGGTTTGGACCTGGTGGGGAGAACTTTCAATTAAATAAACATGGAAGAAGGGAAATCTTTTCCTTATAGCAGGAAGCTAATAAATGTGGAAAGAATGATAAAAATAGAAAACAACCATTTGGCAACCATGATAATAGGAATAAATTCAGATAAGAATCATCAATGTATGGTAAAGCTAGTGGCTTAACTGTGGGGAGTAACAGAAGTTTACATAATAAAGTACCTTCCAACAAGACGTTTATTGATTAGAAAGGGAAAAACAGTAACTTTGCAGCGGAGAAAGCTGGCAGGCTCTACCTTAATCAAATAAAGTCAACATCACTATAATGAGGAAAACTGGCCTCATGTACCTCCTGCTAAAACACACGGAAAATGAGATAGCGTCCCTTCTACCATATTGCAGCTGAAAACATGTGAGCCAAATCTAATCATGGAGAGACTCAGATGAAGGCAGTCTACAAAATATCCATACTTTTCTAAAATACTACTGTCATAAAAGATGGAAAATTGTTCCAGATTAAAGGAGGCTAAAGAAACACCAAGTCAACGTCTGATTTTGTATTTTCTTTGGCCATATGGCATGCGATTGGGATAATTGGTGAAATCCAAATGAGGTCTATAGATTAGGGAACAGCTTTTTTGTTAATGTTCATTTCCTAGTTTTGATGGTGAACATCAGTTGGTTAGAGAAGAAAATGTCTAAATGTTTTTATAAGCCTACAATTTGGTCTCAATAAAAATTTAAAATGATAACAAAAAAGGGGTGCAGTACACTTATCCATCCCAGAACCATCACAAAGCATAATTGAGAGGCTTGGCTGAGCTCTCTGGAAACCCCAAATGTCTAATGTGTCTCATCCATCTTTCATATATCTTCAAGGTTTCCAATATTTGTGACAAGATGTGAGGTGATGTTAAATGGATTCATTCCCTCATTGATGGTTTCCCATAACTACCCATCCACACAACAGCAGTGTCGTTAGAACTGGCTATCATTGCCCAGCCAACAAGGGTCTTAAAAATTTATCTCCTGGAACCCATAGTCCAAACCGTCTCTTGCATTACAGATGAAAGGCAACAGAACACCATTTCTACTGCAGTGCATCATGCCACACATAGATCATGCAGAAATCAGGTGGCCATTTGGTCCCTAGTGCTTTTTATACCATATAATGGTCATTTGTTGCACTGGGCTCTTCATATGCCTCTGGGGTCATGTGTTCAGCTTCTATCTGTCCCAAGCAAAACGTGGATCAGGACCTTTTGCATTTTCTGGACTTATGAAATGGCCAGTCTCAGGGAATGGACACAATGTAACTCACCACCCTCACAAAGACTCAAAAACCAAAATTGGACAATAGAGACAAAAAAATTTGTCCCCTCCCTTCATCACATTAAGACAATCTAGAGAAAGTACAAGAGTGCCCCCTTCTGCCCAGATCTGGAATTGTTCTATTGGCCCTTCCCACATTGCAGCCTCAGGATAGTTTGAAATCAAGCACAGAGTACACGTGTGTTTCCAAAGCACACATTTTTAAACTCTGTACCACAGTTGCTTCTCAAGAAAGTACTAAATATTTCACCTTTATTATCTCAATTCATCCCTTCAACAATCTCAATAGCCTAGCAAAGCAGCAATCATTGCCCCCGCTAACAGATGATTTGAAACAGGTGAGTCTACAGTAAAGAAAGGCTCTCATTAAAGTACCCCTATCTTTAAAATGCAGTGACTACAAAAGATTGCTTCTAAATCCTCCTGCCCCCCTAACAGTATACATGAGATGCGTGATTCTGAGTCATCCGGGGCCAAGGACCCAGGAAGAGTAGGAAATAGTCATAGCAACTATCCATCGATGACATCTTCAGAAGTCGAGAGTACAAACTTTACTCTCTTTCCTGTTGGACTACCCCAGAGCTGTCTGTTGGGTTTCCCATGATTCCCTGCTCTTCTTTCCCTTCCCTCAACGATAGCTACAGGACGGAAGTGACTATGAAATCTGAAGAGCAAACCTCCTAGACCAGGACCCGAGGAGTCTAGGCCCTCAGCTCACTCTAGGAACATTTCCAAAGAGAAGAGGAGAGGGGAGGATGGGTGTCACTTCAGGGACCAGTGAGTCTCCTAGCCCTGGAGTTGCAGGCAGAAGCAAGCCTTAGGAATTCCATCTCTGCCTGTGCACCCTGGAGAAACACAGATACATTTGTTTGCACAAGGAGCCATATACAGGATTATTTTAGTGTGTAAAAAAAAATGACAAAAAATATTTATCATGGTGAGATAAATGATAACATCCTCATTAATAAATACTTAGGATCTACTTAAAAGAATGCAGTAGATCTAGAGGAAATTTCAAAGAGAAGTCTCAGGGACATAAAAGATAAAATTATTTGTGTTAAAACATTTACATCCTGAGGAACCCAAACATGTATATAGAGACCCAGATTAGGCCCTAGAGGGAAACACAGCAAAATATTAAGAGTGGTTTCCTCAGAGAAATGTCTAAAAGGGACTTCAGCCTGACCTTTTACTATATTTCCAATAAGAATGACTTTATTTATTAAATATGTAACCAAACATTATTTTTTTTCTTAAAATTCATGGTCTTTCTACTGGATACTTTGAATGTCAACTGGAGCATGGGACCAGCTTCTGTTTTGCCAGGACCAGCCACTGGTAAAAACTACCAAATTGGGACACTCTGTGGACTCAAACAGTTGGACAGGATTTTAGAAATACGGACCCAAATATCAGTCAGTGTGTTGGACCAGAAAATGATGCTGAAGTCCTGTCCACTTCAAAAACATAAAAGTGCTGAGTGTATATCCTTGTACCATGTGACACCAAAGCCCGATAAAACTAACGTGGAAGCATGGGCGCAGATGTGGAGCTCTGCCCAAAGACAGACTTTTTTACGTTGTGGGAAAAGAACAAGCTTCCATGGCTAACTGGACAAACAACCTGCACTCACAGTGAGTTTTGGCTGCTTTCTCCATTATCCAGAGACTCAACGACATTCCAGAGGCAGTCATCCACTTACCCAAGCTGATGATGGCTAGAATTGCCATTTCCGTGCTAGAACATCAAGAGATGGTGGTTTCACAAGGTAAATGCTGAGGAAAAGGAAAGAAAAAGAAAAACCAAATCAGGGTATTTAGGAGGTGATACTCTAGTGAAGGAAGAGGTTGGATGCCTCCAGTCCCACCCCTACTCAAATGGAGACTGTTACTATCCAACTGTACTTCTCCGTCATGGAGGAAGTCTGCCTAGACTTAATGTTCTATAATGACCATACTCGACATTAAAAAAAAAAAAAAAAAAAAAAAGACAATTCTGTTGTAGTGGCTGTTGTCATCCTGAAGGTTGAGAATATAAAGACTCTAGAGGCTCTGTTCCTAACAGATAATGATTTCCTAACAAAGCAATGTTTAGCAGAAGAACTTGGAGGGAGAAATTAATTAATTTGGTCTTAATTTAAAATTTAAAACTTTTAGTCTTAAAAATTGAGTTGGGAAGGAATGGGCAAAGCACTATTCTTAGACTTTGAAGATCAGGGTTCAACACTCAGTTCTGCTGCTTACTAATGGTGTGAACTGGAGCGATGTGGCAAACTTCTCAGAGTCACAGTTGTCATCTATAAAATGTAGACAATGGTAACATGCAGAAACTCATCAAGTTGTCACACAATACTAATGAAATAGTTTTCATTAGCCCTAGTTTATAAATGAGGAAACAGATTCAAGGGATTAAGTGAATTTCCCAAAGACACACAGTGAGTGGCAGAACCCAATTCCAAATCCAGGTACAGGTGGCTGCACTATCTCAGGTCCTTCCATGCTGTCCGTCTTCACTGATGTGTTGGGTTTGATATCAGTTATTTGAACTGCATGCATCCCTTGCTCCCATCCTCCAATGCATAGTGTGGAGTTCAGCACACAATAGGTGTTCATTACACATTTGTTGAATGAACTAATCCAGGAATCAGTGAATGAATAAGCTAAAATTAATTCACTTGCAAATACTATCTAGGTACATGATAGTTTCTAAAGTCAAAAATATATTTTTCCAAATTTGATGTGGTTGTTTTAAATATTAATGTCCATGTGCACTTTTAACTGTAACACATGCCTGCATGTCCAAAAGAAAGAGGCCATAGGAATAAGACAAAGGCAAAAGCAATCACCATTATGTTAGCAGCCCCCTCAGTTTAAATGGATGCCAGGCACCCATCTTTGAGACCTGGGGACTCTGGAAGCTCCCTGGGCAGTATTCCTCCCACACACATACACCCCAGCTGACAGCCCTCACTTTGAATTGCAGAGAAGAATTGTCTTTGAGGAGCAATTCTAGCTCATTCCCCCATCAGCATTTGGTGCATAGAAAAGGTCAGGCTTGCAATTGGATCTATTTTCTGCATTTCCAAGGTTCTGGCTTAAAGTAAAACATCAGAGCACTTTGTGATCAAATAACTGATGTGATCAGATAACATTTCATTACACAATAAAGGCCACCGCGCCTGCCTCCCCCTTGCTGTGCTGGAGAAAGGGGGTCTGTGGAATGCTGAAAGGCTCAGACTGGCTCAGAAATGCAGCTCAGGCCTCTGAACAACACCCAGCTGCCTTTTCCTTTTAGTTTGTTGTAAAAGTCCTCAATTCTCTCATTTCCTCTCAGCTATAGTTTTCAGGATGGACTGGAAAGTTTTAACAAGTTCATAAGCTCCCAAGTTAGGACTCACAAGACCCATTCTTATTTCACCATCTGTAGCTATGTTATTTGGCAGAGGGCTCTCTGAGACTCTCCTACTTCCTCTGTATAATGGGAACATAATATTTCACAGCTCAAAAGTAGGCTCACACATGTGCAAGTACAGAATGCTAATCACCCGGTAGGTTTTATGCCAGCATGGTGAACAGATAAGTGCAACTTCTGATGAAAGATTAGGTTTCATAGGAAATAGGTGGCCATGTGATTATATGCTTAAGCATCATCTCCTTGGGAAACCTCTGAACCCCATCAGGCATATCCTAGCAGACCCCCATTGCTCTTGCTGCTGAGCATGCAATCCCTTAATACATGGGGCACACCCATTTGCAACCATCTATCTATCCTCCAAGTGAATCATGATTAGCTCAAAAGCAAGGGCATGTCTCAGGAACCTTTCCATCTCTACCACTCAGCAGAGATCACTCAATAAATACTAACTGAAGTCATTGACATGAAATTGTAGCAAACATTACTGCTTAGTCACTAAACATTAGTGCCAGGAAGGATTTATGATGCCTCTTTTAAAAGTGACATTGAGGATTAGGAAGGAGGGGTGGCTCTTCTAAGAAAAGAGAGCTGGTGACAGAGCCTAGAATAGGCCTGGGATCTCCTGACCCAAGGCCAGTCCTGCTTCCATGGGATACAAGATACCAATTATCTTCTCCAGAGAGGTTACCTGGTTCAATTTGAATTTCAAATAAACCACAAATAATCATATGGCAAAACCGTGTCCTGTGCAATAATTAGGACAGACACATACTGGAAATAGACACATTTTTTAATCTGAAATTTCACTGTTGTCCTTATTTTTTTTTTTTTTTTCTGAATGTGGCAATTCTATCCCCAGATCCCAACATAGACTTGGTTCAGCCCAGCTCACCTGGCTGACTGTGGCCCTCAGCAGAAGGCACTTTTCCTAAAAGCCAGAGGGGGCAGAGGAAGAAGAAATGGCACTGGGTAGGAAGGACAGATCCCTGAGGCCACTGAAGAGTTGCTTCAGGTACCCAGGAAGAAGCATCCAGAAAGGCAGGGAGAGAAGCAGCCCAGGTGGGAAGGAAGGGGCAGCACTTTGTCGTCAGAGCTAGAATTCCACCAAGACACTGCCTCTTCCATCCTGGGACTCCATGAAGTTCAGTACTGAGGTCACTGACCTCATGAGGTCATTGCAAAGATCAAATGAGATAAGGCAGGGGTTGTGCTAGGGTCTGGTATGTAGCAAACTCTTCAAAGTAGCTTTTGTTATTATTTTTATTTTCAAGAGAATACATTGCAAAACATATCGCACATTCCCAGCGCTGAAATGAGCACTGGGTCATAACATCTCGCAGGAGCCTCGTACCGATCCTTCAGGATGGTTCCTGCCATTAACTGCAGATTTCTAGAGTCCAGAAAGACTGACACCTACCCAAGTCCTCAGATACTAAGTGGTGGGGACAAGGTCTGAACCCCTCTCTGTCGGTGCTAAAAATCCAAATTTCTGCACTGTGTCCCCCTGTTTGAAAGGATCCTTTGGGCATCTTCGCCTTTGATAACCCATTTGGTGCTGACACCATGAGCTACTTCTGAATGGCTTTACACCGCTCCTTTTTGAAACCACCTCCTGACCCCCTGTCTGAGGGAGGGTGTTGAGAGCTGGAAAGGGCTGTCCAGAGTTGCCCCTGAGAGATTAGGTACAGGAGGGTGAGACTGAAATGGGGTATCGGGACAAGGTGCTCCCCTCTCCCAGGTCCCCTGAGTCACCAACCCCTGTAAGCAAGCTGCATTTGGGGCTTGTGACTTCCCATTTGTCCTCTGGGGCCTACTCTGCTCCATTTCTCTTGGCACAGGGCAAGGAGGGGGCTGTGGAAAGACAAAAATGTGGACAAGTCTGAATGGAGGCCCCCCTTCAATGGTCACACCCCCCAGCCTCAATTCAGTTAAAGATTGCAGGAAGTGGTTTGTCCGTTTAGAAGTCATCTCAGCCCTGGGGCCCTTCTGAGAAATGAACTTGCAGTTCTCTAAAGATAGATTGCGCAAAACAGGAGGGGGCAGCCCCCAAGGACCCTCCAACAGCAATTCTCCTGAGGACTCCAGTGAGCTCCTCCAGGGCCCTCCCTCCCTCCTTACCCCGCTCTGAGCAGCTGCCACCCCTGGATGGGCCAAATCAACACTCTGCTCTTGTGCAAGTCTCAGGTTTCATGTCCCCAGTGAACAAATTTTGTTCTGAAGAGGCAGTGGGGGGAGAAAAACACGGGGAGGGGAGTGGAGGGTGGTGGGGGCGGGGTTTTCAGCTGTTCATGTCATTTACTTTCCATGGGATTTCAACTGTAATTTCAAACTGCATCTGGGTTTTCTGAAGCCATGTGATTTGACATGAGGTTCACAGAGAGTTTAGGCCCTTCTCCAAAATTTAGTTCTTTCACGCCCAGAAGAAACAGGTGGCAAGATCTGGGAGGACAAAGTGATGTGCAGAAGTGGGGGAATTGGGTCCTCTGGTGTGGGGACAAGTAAATAAGTATAGTGGCCATTGGCTTGGCCAGGCTGGAGGGTGGGAACACGGAGGCAGTTCCACTCAGAAATTGAAATTTCCGAGCAGTCGGACAGGCTGGCCTTGGGAAGAACACGGTGCACCATGGTTTTTTACTTTGGACAATGACTTTTTAAACAACTACTTTTTAAAAAGGAGGTCGTTCCACCAAGAAGGCCTCAAATGGGCTAAAGGTTCACATGCCGCCAAACACAGCCACTGGGCACCACTCTTCTGAGCACGACCCCTCACTTGAGCAGCCCTCAGTGCTGATTTCAGTTTGTGGAGCTGACACAAGTGAGAGAGGGAAAAGTAGATCCTGGAATTCTGCATAACGGCTGGAGTTTTGCAAAGGGTAGGTTTGCAGAAGACAGGACCACCACCTCTCCAGAGGGCAGATGGCACCTTGTCACCAGGCAGAAAACATCGCACAGGCTGTTCTGGCAGGAGCAGATAGCATGTGCCAAGGCGAGGACACATAGCACAGCCCAGAGAAGGTCTGTAACTATTCGGGAGGAAGAAGGTGGCCACAGTAACATCAAGGCCCCCTACGCACATGGCCGTGGAATCCAATGGACAAGGATCTTCTCTGAGTTCCACCTCTGAGTTCCTTTGAAAGCACCACAGGGTTTGGCATCCCACCATCAAAATAAGCCTCATCACTTCAGTCCCCTGGGGCCCATGATGGACTGGCCTGCTGGCCATCCCCACCCTGCCCATCCTGTCTCCAGCCTGAGGATGTGCTGACAGTCAGCCACCTCTCCTCCTCGTCTGCCTGCTACCTCCCAAGGTGGGCCCTTCCAGTCCTCTATTCTCCTGTTCTCTCGCCCCCTACCAGTTCCTGCCACCAATCTGTCCTCTCCTCCCACTCTTTGATCTCCCTGTCACAAATCCCACCTCTTCTCCAGAACCATATTTCCTCTTCCATTTGTTTCCACGATCTTTCCTATTTCATCCTCATCATTCTAGAACATGACCTGGCTTCCTAAACCAAAATGTTAGGTACACACTACTTAAATTCTTGCCTACCCTCTCCCCAAATTCACAACTCCTGTATAACACTCCCTCTCCCCCTCTCATATTCAAATGATATATTGTTTTCTATTGCTGCTATGACATACTCCCCTACATTTAGTGGCTTAATATGACACAAATTGGGCTGGGGACATGGCCCAGTAGTAGAGCATTTTCCTAAGACACATGAGGCCCTGGGTTTGATCCTCAGCACACCCACCCACACCTAAAAAAAAGTAAAAAATGACACAAATGTACCCGAATGAGTCAGATGGAACTAGAAATCAGTGTCAGGGAAGCTGGTTCCTCCAGAAGGTCCAGCAGAGGCTCCGTCCCTCATCTCGGTGGCCTCGGGGGGTGGCCAGCATTCCCCAGCTGAGGGTCGTGTTGCTCTGAGCTCTTCCTCCTTGGTCACACTGCCTTCTCTCCTGTGGTCGGATCTCCCTCTGCCTCTCTCTTGTAAGGACACTTGTGACAGCATTCCAGACTCACCCAGAGAATCCAGAATAATCTCACTGTTCAAGATCCTCAATTACGTCTTCAAAGACCCTTTGCCATAAGGAAACACTCAGAGGTTCTGGAGAGTAAGACACAGATATCTTTGGGGTCCATCATTTGGTCCACAGAAGGTGAGATATGGCCCCACATCTTCAAGGCCACCCCTCCACCTGCTCTCCTCTTCCTGACGTCTACCTTTAGTCTTCTGTTCCCCATGAGCCTATAAACATAACTGAGTGCCTTTCACATTAAAACTATAATGTCTGGATCTAACATTTCTACCCAACCCCTAATCTATTTCTACTCTACGTTTCTCCTTGAACATTCTGGAAAAAGTGTTCTTCACTTGTCTCCAATTCTCACTTGCCATTCCCTAGCTGAACCACCTCACTCTCCCTTGCCTCCCACCCCTCCAAGGAAGTGCTCTGACAAAGTCTCCAGTGACCCCGAGAGTGGCAACAGAGTGAACACCTCTGGTCCTGTCCCAGCTAGACTCTGCTGTACAGACTGGACTGTGGTCGACTCACTCATTTTTTTTGGAACCTTTCTTTCCCTTGCCTGATCCTCCTCACATACTCCTAATTGTGGCTTTCCATTATTATTCATGGGCCCCTTCTCCTCTTTCCACTTGTTGAACACTTCAAGAATTAGGTTCTTGGCTTTTCTTTTCTCCATTGATTCTCTGCTTTGGGAAGATTATCTACTCTCGCTATTTTAACAACCACCTATATGCTGGTTTCTCCCAAGTCCACATTTCCAGCTCCAATCTCTTCCCAAAGTCCTCCATTCCATGGCACACTCAACTCCTCCAGCTTGATATACCACAGGCTCCTCCAGGTCACTCTTGCCCCTCTTCCTATCTTCTTACCCTCCAACAAAGCCATCATCTCTACCCAGCCATGACCTACTTCTCAATCACCAAACCTTAACAATTTCACCCATTTGTTTTCTTTTCTTGACTAACCAACCTACTGACCTAGTTTAGGGCATCTCACAAAAGCCCATGACTAGTCTTACACCAGCCCCGCTCACCTCTTCCCACTGCAGATCCAGCCTCCACAGCCTTCCAAGCCATTTGTCTACTTTATCTCTCTACTTGAGACATTCTGGTTGCCCCACATGGTGTTCATATTGAAACCAGGATGCATGCTCTTTGTTACTGGAATTCAAGAGTGTTCTGACCTTGCCTCTCTCTGCACCTCACAGTTGCTCTTTTTAGTCTGTTAACACCAAGCTTCTTTTAATTCCCACAAATGTCATGGTGTTTCCTACTTTGCAGTGTTGCTCAGGGTATTTTTTCACACTTCTTTGATGGCAAACTCCCACTCAACCTTGAAAACTGGACTCAGATATCACTTCTAGGAAATAATCTGTAAATCCCCAGGCCCTCCTCCGAACTCAGGTAGCACCCTATACATCCCTCTATTAACACTTAGCACACTGTTGGACTGAGAAAGTAGAAACACTTAGATGAAAAAAGTCACATATTCCCTTCTCCCTTCAGCTTCTGATCCTGCTTTCTCTACAAAATATTCAAAAGAGGAATCTATTTGACCTCAGTGGTTAAAACTCTTCTTGTCTATTTTTCTGTTGCTGTAACACAATACTGCAGACTGGGTAAATTATAAAGAAGTGAGATTTATCTGGGCTCATGGTTCTGGTCCAAGGTCAAGAAGACACCTCTGATGATGTCCTTCTTGCTGGCAGAATCCCAAGACAGTGCAGGACCTCACCTGGCAAGAGACAAGGTATATGGGAGACTTAGCCAAACTGGCCTTTATAGCAGACCCATTCCTGAGACAACCCATTGACTTGAATGGCTTAACCAGTTTATGATGGCAGAATCCTAGTCACCTGGATACATACAGGTCCCACCTGGTCCCCCCTCACAATATCTCATAATGGAAATTAAGGTTCAACCTGTTTCAGAGGGGATAGACCATATCCAAACCATAGCAATACTTCAATCAAGTGATGCTCTTCATTGCTTTCAGAATAAATCCTGGAAAATACCACTTACCCAGTGACAGACAGCTTCTAGGTAAATCAACCCCCCATATTTTCTTCTTCCTCACTAGTTATCACTACTCAGTCCCTTTTCTGGGTCTTCCTCATCATCACAAATTTATTTTTGTAGAACAATTATGTGGAGACAAAATTCACAAAAGTGTACAATTCAATGACTTTTAGTATATTCCCAGGTATATGCCCATTACCACAGTAAATTTTAGAATATTTTCATCAGCTCAAAAGAAAACCCCATACCCTTTTACTCTCACCCTCCTACCTCCCCATTTCCTCCAACCCTAAGCAATTACTAATTTGCTCTCTGCTCGGGACATGTCACTTAATGGAATTGCAGCAGGTGGCTTCCATAGCACAAGGTTTTCAAGATTCGTGTTGTAACAGGCATCAGTTCTTCATTGGTTATGTGGCTAAATAACATCCCATTGTATGGATCCTCCATGTTTTGTTTAACCATTTCCTAGTGGATGTCTTTAGGATTATTTCCTCCTTTTGATTGTTATAAATACTGCTGCCAGAAAGATTATGTACAGGTCTTTGTGTGGGCATGTGTTGGTTTGCAGTCCTCCTTGGTACAGAGCTGCTGGGAGTGAACTTGCTGGGTCCCACAGTGGCTCCCAGCAAGGGAAGAAGTGCTAGATCAATTGACTGCACCATTTCATATTCCCACCATCAGTTTGTAAAGTTTCCAATTTCTCCATATTCTCCCCAACGCTTGTAGTTATCTGACTGAGTGGTTGTGAGGAGTTATCATTGTGACTTGATTTGCATGTCCCCAATGATGTCAAGCATCTTTTCATGTACTTACAGGCTCTTTGTATATTGTATCTGGAGAAATCCTTACTCAGATCCTGTTGTGTGGGTTGTCTTTTTATTATTGAGTTGAAGGAGTTCTTTATATATAAGATATATGTCAGTTTTTATCAGATTTATAAAGCGCAGATTTTTCTTCTGGTCCTCTGGGTTGTCTTCACAATTTCTTCCTGGTGTCCTTTAAAGCATGGAAGTTTGTAATTTTGAAGACCAGTTTATCTAATTTTTCTTTTGCTGCTTATGCTTCTGCACTGTAAAAGCAGAAGTCATGCAGGCTTCTTCCTACATTTTCTTCCAATTGTTTTATAGTTTTAGCTCCTATATTTAGATCTATGGTCCAATTTGAGTTAATTTTTTCAAATGCCTTTGGGCTTGAACTTCTCAACATATTGTTGCAAATGAAGCAGACAGTCTCGAGCTAACAAAGATTCGACGAACAATTTTTTTGTCTTTATGGTGTTGCAAAAGTGATATGGATGCATTCAGCAGGATCATACTATGAATCTTGAATTTTGATCTTTTCCTGTGCTACCAACATGTGGTACAATACTCTTCTGATGATGGGTGGTGGCAGCAGGTTGCAGCTCCCAATTAGCCACACAATCATGAGGTCAACAGCCAATACTTTAGAGTACACTGATCTGCCGAGCTATGATGCTCAGGGGGTAGGTGTACTGAATGCTTTTTCAACTAACTGTATTTTCAACTTACGCAGGACTTATCAGGATGGAACACCTACATAAGTCAAAGAACATCTATGAGGTTCTTTAGGCAGGGATTAGAACTCAGTTCTATGGTCTGTTTTTCCCCTGCACAAAATTTCTAAGCCAGTTTCTGGTCCTGGCTTGGGAAAATGGTGTGACTCCCTCCAAGTGACATTCCCATTTTCGGAGCTGAGCGTTTGGTGAGTGGGAGATGGGCAGGATGCTCCAGGACTCTTTGGCTTGTCTCTGTCAGCATGAAACGCTCACCCCGCAAGCTGAGACAGGGAATGCTATGACCCAAGTTTTCTCAGCAGAGCCATTCCCAAGGCAAAGCTACCATCACACAGTTGGGGCTGGGTGGAAGAAAGGAGCCCCCAGATCTCAGCCTTCTTGCCCTGAATGTTGCCTCAGCTAGGAGCAGGATGAGAAAGGTTGGTGTCCTGCCCCCATCCTCAGGAACATGGTCCTCCACCTTGGTGCTATGAGGAAAGGGTTCTCTGGGTTCTTCACTGTACCAGTCTTGCTGAGCTGGGATGGGGGAGAAAGTGTGGGTCGCAGCTCAACTAGCACAGACTCTACCTTTCTTACTGCGTTTAGTGAGCTTTCTTGAATAAATGTTCCTTCACCTGCTGTAGGCTCCTAGAGCTGTCGCCGGAGGTTTCCAATGGTCATGTCATTTTCACCACTTTCTCTGGGGACCTACCTGGTCTATGGAGCTACTCACACCAATATGGAGGAACCTGAGCATAACTCTAAACGATGAAGAATCCTGGAGCTCATTCTCTGCATCTCCTCTTTTTTCTTTCTAGACTAAACACCTTGGTGATCTCTTCCAGTCATGTGGCTTGATTTATCACCTACATGGATGTAAATCTCAAGCTTGATGGTCTCTCCTGAATTACTTTTATATCACCTGCCTCTTCCACTTGGACGTAAATAAGCATCTCAATCTTAACAAATCTAAATGCAAACTCTGGCTCTCTCCTAAAACTATGTCTTCCCAGTCTTCCTTATTCTGTTAAATTAGTTGCTCAGGATAAAACTTGTGAAGCCACCTTAGCAAAGGCTTTTCACATTCTTTAGGAACACACGTTGCCCCACCTTCAAAATACATCTAGAAATTGCCCACTTGTGACCATCTCAATTATTATCACCCTTGTTGAAACCATTATCGCCTTTCCACGAGACTATCTCAATAACCTTCTACTTGACAGGACAGTCTCTCTGTTTCCACTCATGTTTACCTCCAATTCATTCCCCCAAAAAACAGCCAGAGGACTTCTGTTAAAATAATAATAATTGATTTCACTCCTTTGTTCAAAACCCTCCAACAGTTTCTTCTTTCATTTAAGGCAAAAGCCAAGCTATTTTAATAGTTAACAAGGCTCTGCACAGTCTGATGTGCAGCCCAGCACCTCTCTGATCTTTCCTCCCCTATTCCCAGCCTCTGCCCCAATTCTGCTGACCTCCTGACTATTGCTGGAGCACGGCATTCATCCTTGCCATGCCAGGACTCCTACCAGATGTTTCCTCTACCTGAGTGCTCCCTACCCCTTCCTCCTTATCTTCTTCATGTCTTTTGATAAATATCACCCACCCACTATAGCTTACCTGGATATCTCATTCAAAATTGCAACCCAAAGAGAAATCCCGGGAAGTCAACATTGAAAAGGAAATCTGTCCCTGAGTATTGGGCGTGTGAGCCTTGGAAGCCTCGAGAAGTGTCAGAACTTCATCTTTACCCGCACGGCCAGGCATGTGGATTCATGCACATGTAGAGATAAAGTTTTGCACACACGTGAGAGAGGGACCCACTGGAAATTGAGTTCTATGCAGAAAGTCAGAATGGTGAAAGAAAGGCTAGACATACCAGTCCACAGCATCCGAGTACCATGATTGGTTGGCTTTCAGACCTGATTCTTTCCAAACCTCAGTTTACTTCTCTGCAATATAAAAATTCCCTGCTGTGTTGTTCTCACAGCTTTTGGTTTGTTTGTTTTGTTTTTGTGGCAGAATGTCAAGCCGCTATGTAAAGCGAAAATACTATAAAAATTATAATGGACATGACCCTTAGAAGCTCTGAGACAGAAATAACTAAACTCAACTCCCCAACTACTCCCAAATAAAAATACAGTTGAATCCAGGCCCTTCCTTGGGATTTCCCCAAACATCTCTTCCCACTTCTCTACCTACCATATCACTTATGCTCTCTGTCAATTTCCAGGATCAAAATGATCCACATGCTATAATTGGACTATGGTTTCAGTGTGTCCCCTAAAGTTTCATGTGCTGGGAGTTTGATCCCCAATGTAACTATATATATATATATTTTTTAAAGAGAGAGTGAGAGAGAGGGAAAAGGAGAGAGAATTTTAATATTTATTTTTTTAGTTTTTGGTGGACACAACATCCTTGTTTGTATGTGGTGCTGAGGATCGAACCCGGGCCGCACGCATGCCAGGCGAGCGCGCTACTGCTTGAGCCATATCCCCAGCCCCCAATGTAACTATATTGAGGTGATGAAATATTTAAGAGATGATTAGATCGTGGGGCGCCACACTCAGAAGGGATTAACATAATTCTCCAAGAACCAGGTTAGTTTCTCCTAGTAGGGTCTTTTACAAAGACCCACTCTACATTCTACTATCATGTATAACTAAAAAGAATAAACTTTTTAAAAGTTTAAAAAAAAAAGAACACTAGAAAACATTTAACATTTTGTTTTTTGGGATTGTCTAATTTCACTTAGCATTATCTTCTCTAACTCCATCCATTTACCTGCAAATGCCATGATTTTATTCTCCTTTATTGGTGAGTAATATTCCACTGTGTATGGATGACACATTTTTTTATCCATTCACCAACCAAGGGCAGCTAGGTTGGTTCCACGGTTTAGCTGTTGTGAATTGTGCTGCTAAAAACATTGATGTGGCTGTGTCCCTGTAGTATGCTGTTTTTAAGTCCTTTGGGTATAGACCGAGGAGAGGGATAGCTGGGTCAAAAGATGGTTCCATTCCCAATTTTCCAAGAAATTTCCATACTGCTTTCCATATTGGCTGTGCTGATTTGCAGTCCCAGCAATGTATGAGTGTGCCTTTTTCCCCACGTCCTCGCCAACACTTATTGTTGTTTGTCTTCATAGTAGCTCCCATTCTGACTGGAATAAGATGAAATCTTAGAGTAGTTTTGATTTGCATTTCTCTAATTGCTATCAATGATGAACATTGTTCATAAAACTGAGTGCCAAATATTTTCTCTTTTATAAGGAGGCTGATTCATAATGGGGTAGGGAGAGGGAGCATGGGAAGAATAGATAAACTCTAGATAGGGCAGAGGGGTGAGAGGGGAAGGGAGGGGGCATGGGGTTAGAAATGATGGTGAAATGTGATGGACATTATTGTCCAAAGTACATGTATGAAGATAGGAATTGGTGTGAATATACTTTGTATACAACCAAAGAAATGAAAAAAAAAATGTGTTCTATATGTGTAATAAGAATTGCAATGCATTCTGCTGTCGTATATAAGTTAAAAAAACTAATTAAAAAAAAGAGCACCAGGCCCCTCCCTGTTCTGGATTCCTCCATGTGCATCCTCACCATGTGATGCTAATCCTCCATGAGGACCTCACCAGAAGCTGAAGCCAGGCTCTTAGTTGAGCCTCCAGACTGTGAGCTAAAGAATATCCCCAGTCTCAGGCATTTTGTTGTAGCAACACAACATAGACTAAGACACTACTAAAGCCAAACAGCTGGTGATTTTAAAAACTAAACTAAAGCAGAAGAATCTTATTATCCAAGTCATAGACTCTACCATCTTTTCTGGTTTGTACCTCACAATATCTTTTTCCAAATCCTGTGTTTTCAATACATGGCTTTCATTGCCACTCATAACCTTCTAGAAAGTGCCTCTAGTTCCCCAGGCCCACTGCTTCTCTCCTGGATTACCAGTATGTCACATTTCTTCCATTCCATCCCATTCACAAACTCACATTCCCACAAATGACCAAAGAGAAGGAAAAGAGAGACCATGGGTTTTTTTTTTTTAAGAGCACAGATGTAAAAAGAACAAATCCCACCAGAGTTCAGAACAGAGAGAGAGAGAGAGAGAGAGAGAGAGAGAGAGAGAGAGAGAGAACGCTTTCATTCATTTGTAATAATGTGGCTTTAAGAAGTGCTACACCGTACTCAAAAGTGCCAGTAACCTGTATGAGGTCAACAGAGGCACAGGTGCATGACCTGTAATCAGGTCTTCTGTCTCTAGGAAACATTTAGCCACAAATCACTGCATTCATATAAATCACTTGTCCTACGATTATGAGTGTATGTGTTATAATAAAACTTGAACAAACTTTTTAACAAATACTTTAAAAAGCAACTTCAAGTAAGAATACCAGAAGATTTGTGAAACACACGGTTCATGTTTTCATGGTATTTTGTACATAACGGGCCTTGCCTAATTTGCTGATAATAACAGTAATGGTCTTATGTGCAGGTGATGTCACTCCTAACTCAGCCACATTATTCCTGATTACTGATGCTGTTAACCTGGATCATCAGAACCTTGCACCCAACTAAGAGCCTTTTTATTGCCTAATCTAATCTTCACAGTCCCTGTGTCTCAATGGTAATATTATTTTCATTTTTACAGTTGAGCAAACTGAAGTTTAGCACTGTGATGTCACTTGCCCACATTCTCCCAGCTGGAAAGTGGCAGGTTCGACAGTTAAATCCAGAGTGTTTCTCACTCCAGAATCCTTATTCCAAACACAGACATTGAAAGGCACTCTTGGTTTCTAATATATTAGTATATATTTCAGGAGGCATTAAAAATAGCTAAAAATTGTAAGATGAAATATGTTTTTGCTTCATCTTTGTTGATTTTGATAAAATACAACTGTTTCTCTGGCTTTATCTATTATTAAGTTTAGAAATGTCTATGATTTCTCATTGCTTGTAGCCACGAATGGGTAAGACCATTCTTTCTAAACTATCTGAACTTGTGAGCATTACAATCCATATCTGAGTGCAGTTGGGCGAGGAGGCTTACCACAATCAAAGCTGGTTTCCAGATCCTGCTGCACATCCAACAGGAGTCTGGGGGGTACTGTATCCCTTGAAGCTGCTCAGCACTATCAGTTGATGGTGGCCCAGTGAGGGCTCTGAGGCAGAGGAAGGCCATGGGTGGCCCTTAAGGCTTCTGTCTAGAAAAGCCTTGCATCACCTCTATCACATTTCTTTGGCTGAAACACGTCACATGACCACTGCTGACCGCAAAGGTGGGCCCAGAAGTGAATCCTCCCATGATGGGGGAGGGGGATGACACAGAATATGTGTGTGCCGCCTTGATAGCTTGCACACCTCACAAAGGCTACCACAGCCCATGGAGCACCCTCCCTTGTAAAGTTTCAGAAGATTGGACCCAATTCAATACTGCAACTTCTCGCCCCTCTCTGGTATTTCTGAATCCCCTCCGTCTTTCCACATTACTTTTTGTGACTTGTAAATTCGTATAATTTACTTATCATATTCCTACCTCATCCCACAGAATGAATGCTCCAGCAGGCCTTTGTATCAGTTTTGTTCACTGCTATATCCTGACAGCTCAGAGCAGTGTCTGGCCCATAAGGGGCACTCGATATCTTTTTACTGTTCATGATTAATTTCTAAGACTCTTAAAGTTTCTCCTCAATTTTTTTTTTAACCCAGGGGTTCCTAACCACAGAGCCACATCCCCAGCCCTTTTTTGATATTTCATTTGGAGACAGGATCTCTCTAAGTTGCTTAGGGCATTGCTAAGTGGCTGAGGCAGGCCTTGAACCTGTGATCCTCCTGCCTCAGCCTCCCAAACCACTGGGATTACAGGCCCATGCTACCACGCCCAGCTCCCTTCAACCCTTCAACGTTTAATAGTCTGTCCTTCTTAATGTTTCCCACCTTCATCCCACCCCCAAGCTGGAAATATAAAGTCATATGTTCTGCAAGGCTCCTGGAGACACAGATGCTGCCTCTCAAGAAAATGGTCTGTGGGCATGAGGAGTCCCATAAAGACCGTGATCTTTTTCAATATTACTAGGGGTTCTTTTCAGCTATACATACCATTAGGATTTATTTTGGCATAAAAGCTGGAATAGAATCGGCTCTAATTCAGTCTCCTCTACTCCCCTTTCCTTCCTCTCCTCCCTCCTCCTGTTCTTTTCACTCTGCTGATCTTTCTGCTGTTTACTTATATATTTTAAATTTCTGTCTTGTGGATGTCCGTGATGGTGAGGTTCTCTGTAAACTTCACATGTACGTAGGAAAGTCAGGTCAGAGTCATCCCACCTGACCCTATGTTATCCCTCCTGACTCCCTCCCAATCCCCTTCATCTGGCCCATTGACCTTTCTTCCATTTTGACAGACTATGACTGGCCCAGATAGCTTAGACCCATCTTAGGGGACTCTATAGTCCCCCGACACATCTCTAAAATGCATAGGGAGCAGACCGCTGGAACCTCAATTTTAGCATCCGGAAGTAATAAACTAACCGAATATGAGCATCTCCATCTCCCTCCACTCTTCACAGACACATTGAGAAAGACAGTCTTGCTTGTTCTCTCAGTCGACAGCAGCTACCTGGGAGAGGCGCCAACTGCTGCAATATCAGCTTGTTTTAAACACTCTGAGGGAACCGCCCCTGCCTGGAAAGATCCCCACTCCCGGACCACCGTCCACCCATTCCTCACAGTCCCTCAATCCATAACCACTAAGAGTCAGTTACAGACGCACAGATCTACAGACCAGAACTGAATGGCTGACAGAGTGACAGGCTAGGGTAGCACAGAGGGCTCTGGGGATGGTGGGAAAGAGTGGTGAAGTGGATGCTCACCTGTTGTAAGTAATTTTTTCTCTCAGCCTGAGTTAGCCCATCTGTAAGCAGGAAAGCATACTCACTCTGGCTGTGACAAAATGGCTGTCGTTTTTAACTCCCCACTTTCTTCTAAGAGAAAAGCTACATGATCAAGGGTGGTCAGGATGCAAACTGGAGATGAAATTACAGGAAGAGTTGGAACCCATAACCCTGGAGAAACCGAGAGAAGAGAGAGATCTGGAGAATGTGTAGCCAAGGAAGAAATTTTATGAAAAAAGGAATGAATAAGGAAGAATTTCTACCAAGTGTTTTGGGTGAGCATGTGTAATATAGCTATCCTTCCTTTCCATCTCTGCTATGAAGAATTTTTTTAAAAAATTTAAAACTTGATAACAATGGAACTGACTTAGGAGAGGGAAATGGTGGAGTCCAGAGAAGTGTGGAGCCCTGCTTAGGTGACATAGGCCCAAGAACTAAGGGAGGGCTGAGAATAAAAGTAGCACCTGGAGAGACACGGTCACCGCCAGGCAACCAGGAGGAGGAAGGAAGGAGCTAAGGGACTGTCCCCATGTCCGCCAGCACTCTGGTTAGTTAGATCAGTCATAGGAAGACAGAAGAGTATCCTCCATCTGGAGAGTCAGCCGGAGGATCAGAGTAAGGGACACAGAAGAGTTCCAAGGAAGGAGGAAGGATTCAGAAATGAGCTGCCTGTGAACTCTCTGGAGGTGGGGTATCTTTCATTCATCTCTAACTCCACACTGAACATGTGTCTGATTCATCACCTGGCCTCAGTGAGCTTTTGGTGAATGAGTGAATGAATGGGCTCTTTAGCCATTTAAATAAAATGGCCAACCTATCATTTGGTAACTAGAGATAGAGAGCAATTCAGGCAGCTCAGAGCAGCAGATAGTGGGTGCTTCACCTCTTTGGTTTTGGAAATCTTGCCCTTGTTCACTCTCAATTTTGATTTTGCATCCCTGTACGTACAGGGGAAGAGGTACATAAACACACTGTGAACTAAGCTAAGCACCTCTGTCCAGAGGCTCAGATACACAAGGAAGAGCCCAGATTCCACCCTAGAGAGTTTCCAGGGATAGATAATGTCCCACAGTTTGTTGACCCCATCCTTAAATGTACAGTGCACACTGCCAGGCGTGTTACTGGCCACCAGCCCTAAGAACCTGGGCAGGTCACTTCTCACCATGCCTCAATTTCTGATGTTGGGTCCAATGTTGCTTTGCTAGTTTATGATTCTCTGGGTCTTTACTGGGTTCTTTCTGCTGTATAGAAGTTGAATCTATGATCTGAAGACTTCAGTTTCCAGCACAAGCATCACTTTTGAAGCCCTAAAATCATTCCACTCCCATAAAATTGCTTTACCCTTCAATATTCTAAAGAACAAGTTTCTGTTTGGAAAAGTCCATTTGTTGCCAACCACAAATTTGGAAAACAGACAAGATAATTTACATTCACTAAGGGTTACTTTGAGTGAAGCACTGCCAGGAAAGATCATGTGACTTCATTTAATCCCTCCTAACAGTCCTGCAGTGTGGCCATGATTATTCCTGTTTCATAAATGGGAGAAATGGAGGCTGGTGGCAGGCAAGAAGCTCACCTGAAGTCATGCAGGTAAAAAGTGACAGAGGCAGCTTCAAGCCAAGTCTACTTGACACAAAGATGACATTTTGCCACTTAAGCAAAATGAATGGGTTATTTGGCCATTTAAATAAAAATGGTCGCCGCATCATTGGTAACTGGAGATGGAGAGCAACCCAGGCATCCCAGAGCAGCAGAGAGTGGGTGTCTCACCTCTTTGGTTCTGGAAATCTTGCCCTGTTCACTCTCAATTTTGATTTTGCATTCCCTGTACACACAAGGGGAGGAAGTTTATAAATGTCCTGATGAACTAAGCTAAGCACCTCTGTTCAGAGGCTCAGATACACAAGCAAGAGCCCAGATTCCACCAGATTTCAGGATGTCATTAGCCTTTTGATAAACGGCATCCTGTGGGGAACCCAGGATATTTCCAATTGTCACCTATCTTCGACTGTATCTTTAAAGGGACAATCAACCTATAGCTTGATCACAAAAATAGGAAAGCCAACATTTCCTAATATTTGTGTTAGGGGCTGATGATAAGTTATTATGCAACCAATAACACACAACTCTCACCTCACATGTCTTAACTTATCCCATAGTTAGGTTAAAATAAGTGATGACTCAAACATTTCAAAAACCATCCATTAATAAGCCCTCATAGTCCCATTAAGATTAAAAAAAAAATAGCCTTTTAGGAACTTCATTTAGGACCAAATAAATGCTGTGTATTTTCAAGATTTCCGATTCCACTTAGAGCATCACTGAACCTATGGGTCTTGATTTCCTCATTGTAAACTGGGATGATGGCGGCCCCTACCTTATCTAGTCATGGGGAGGAGAAAGGAGCTAATACATATCAACACTCC
Organism: Callospermophilus lateralis; assembly: GCF_048772815.1. NCBI lineage: Eukaryota > Metazoa > Chordata > Mammalia > Rodentia > Sciuridae > Callospermophilus > Callospermophilus lateralis. The sequence continues at coordinate 80,469,272 of NC_135320.1, forward strand.
AGGAGCAAGAGCTCAGGAAGTGTCTGCTCGCTTCTGCCCCAGAGCTCTCCTTCCTCACCAGGCTGCTCTCCAGGAAGAACACTTGCCTGCCTGCCCCAGCCTTCCCCCACCAGGACCCCTTCTCTCCAAACTAAGTTGATCCTGCTGCCTATCTTAACCCTTAAAGCACTAGAAAGTCATGTATTTTTATTGTTTTTTAATTGGCCTTACAAAAGCCACACATATTCAGTTCAGGAAAATAAATATAAGTAAGGCAAAAAGAAAAAAAAGTCAGGAAAATGAAACAATCACCTTCAATTCAGAATTAACCACTTATTTGTATTTTACACATGCATACATATATGTGTGATATCTTTCTCTATGCATATTTTCATTAAAATTTTTCTTAACCATTTTATAGTGAATTTTCCACTAAATATAATAAGTACCTTTCTGTTGAATCACTTTTGCATTGTTTATATTATTCGACTGCATGGATGAAGGCTAGCATTTTCTTGATTAGTCTTCATAGTTGCATTTGGGGTTGTGTGCCACCAGAGTTGCAATGACTATTCATCTAAATAGATAGTTTTTATTTGCACAATCTGATTTTCTTAATATCCACTTAGCCCTTTTAGCATAAAACCTGTCCCGATCATAAGCTTCATGAGGTTGGACTCCATCTATATCCCACTCTATTTCAATCTTCCTATGCCCACAGCAATCCCTTGAAAACTGAAGCCTCTCACTGAGTTTAGGCTGATGAGCCCCATCCACCTTGGAGCCTCCTCTCTGCCAGGTTAGACCTTTGCTGTCAAGTGCAGCTGCCATTAGCCATGCTACTGACTACTTAAATTTTTAAAAGATGGAATTGAGCAAAATGAAAAACGCAATCCCTTGTTCATACTTCATAAAGACACACTGGTCATAAAAATTCATCCTTGAATTAATTGTGGGCAAACAGTTATAAAATATCAGAGAAAAGGAATGTTAACAGTTAGAAGTCTGAAATCAAATTGTTTTGAAAATATCTCCTTCCTGATCCACTATAAAGAAACTAGAACTAGGAAGGTGAATGGTGCATTATGGATACAGGTGTTGTTCTATTGATTTGCTAGAAAGATGAAAACCTAGACTACTCAAATAACTTGGCCTTGAATCACAGGGTAGAAAAATGGAGATACAGATGTAAGTTTTAAATTCTAAAATAACCTTGTCTTTGTGTATATGTTTGCTAAATGAATCTCTTTTTGTACAACTCATGTGGACTGACCTGTCAGATGGAAGTCCTGCATACTGTGAAGACAGGACTTCTAATATGGGCACTAAACAATTAAGTGAATGAATGAATAAAATGAATGGCTAAATAAATTGACCAGGTCTCTTAATAAATGGTCTGTTTCATATCCCACCGCGCTAATCAAGGAGAAAATTGTTTTGCTCTTTTGTTACTGGTATGATGCTTTGTTAGAGCTTTTAACAAACAAACCTGGGACAGATTCTTTTGGTTTTCTCATTCTTCTCAAGCTCCTAAAGCTTTTTTATTTTTCCGCTGCCACCATTTTCCCATTTTCTTCACCTGCTTGTGTAGATGAAAGAATCTTAGTGAAATAAAAAGTTCAATGAGGTGAAAAGACACCCCATAAAAACTCCCATTGAGGAGTTCACGACAGGGCTTGCACACGGCTAGCTGAGATGCCCATATTTATTCCTCCCCAGGAAACTTGACACCCTTAATCCAAAAAGAATGCAATAAGAATCAAAGAGGAAGAGGCAGGATCAGGTTGCAGTTCTTTATTTTTCAAAGTGTTCAGGGGAAGGAATGGGAAGAAATGTCTAAGAGGCTGTTCTAGAGTCCTGTGAACGAGGAGTTAAATCATTCTAACTTCTGCCTCACACACTCAACCTCGACCTGAAGAATAAAGTGGGATTCTGGGCTAAAAGGGGGACGGTGGGACACTGAAAACCAAGGCCTGGAGTATAAATATTGAATTAAGGATAGAGCCTTATAAATAATAAGTAAATATGTTGCACTTATGGAATTTGTCTCCTTTGGATGAAGCAATCTAGGGCTTGGAGTTAAACAGAATGAGGAGGCTCAAACCCTGGCGTAGACAGCCAGTGTTCTGGGCCCTGGGCAAGTTAATTAGTCTCTTTGAGACTCGGTTTCCTCCTCTGTCCAATGAAGATAGTAAAACCCATTTGGAAAAGTTATGGTGAGGATCATATAAAATGTTGAATATAAAAATGTACAGTGCAGTGCCGGTCTCAAAATGGGTTTTGTTTCTTAAGAAGTGAGCACTCCTTGATTTAAAATAATATTTTCATTTCCGCCTTGATCCAAAATCTGACCTGTTGTATCTGAGAGTATTGTTAACTTTAAGAAGGTAGTCTTCACCCTTGCAAGATGCATTTGATCTGTCTTTTAATGGGTACATATGAAATGTGTTAAGCATTTGCTTATTAATCCCCACAACAACAACATTTTGAGGAACATGAGATTCAGGGAGGTTCATTAACTTGGCCACATAGCCAATTGCAGAATCAGGTTGAATACAGATTGGTTTTATTTCCCAGTACTTTTCTGAATTCCCCAAAACTATATTACACATCAAAGAGATTATAATTACAAATATGAGCAAAAGAACCTAATCCTTCTGTTTAAAATCTTTCTAGTCTTTGTAGTCAAACTGCAAGTGGGACTGCAGTCCTCAGAAAAATTGACTGGGGCTGGAGATCCTCTTCCAAGGCTCACTCACATGGTAGGCACTTGTGCTAGGAGTTAGCTCGGCCACCTGAGTACCTGGAGAGTCTTATTTTCCAGGGCCACCCTCTGCACATAATCCGACTTTCAGGATAGCCTGGACTTCTGTACGTGGCAGCTGGGTTTTGATAGAGAAGGAACTAAAGGGTATGAAAGCGACTCCGAATGAGCATCCAAGATAAAAGCCACAGTCTTTTTATAACCCAACATTAGCAATGAGAGCAAATCACAAATCACTTTTGTGCTGATAAATTCCTTGCAATTAAGTCACTAAGTCCATCCTACACTCAAGAGGAGAAAATTACACAAGATGGTGAATATCAGGAAGATCAGGAAGCAAGGACCATTGGGCACCTACCTGTCAGAAACATATGGTCAAATATTGATATTTGGTCAAATGTCAATATCAAAACCAGATACAAAATTTCACATTTTAAGAAATATACATTAAAACAATATAATGCCAGATTTCACTGATCATGTTAGCCAAAAATTTAACACTCTCAACTGTGTTGAGAGTGTTGCTCAGTGGTAATACTTAGCAAGCATAAAGCCCTGGGTTTAATCCCTCAGCACAAAAAAATAAATAAATAAATAAATGAATGAATGAATAGTTATATAATACTCAGTATTGATGAGAGTGTGGGAAAACAACTATTCACTGTGAGAGGCTCCTTCCCTGGAAAACAATTTGGCAATATCTCTAAAATATGGTAATGCGAAACCAATTTAGCCAAGAAATACCACTCCCTGAAATATTCTATACAGATACATTTGCAAAGAAATATGCATAATGATATTCACTGATGCAAATTTTAATGGACTATCACTGAAAACAAAAGAAGATTAACTAAATATATTACAGAAATCTACGCAGCTATTTAATAGAATGAGGTAGATTTCTATGTGCTGATAATAAAGAGCTCTCTATCACTTTATTAAATGAAGCACAAGGGACAGAGGAGTATTTATTATATGATTTATTTGAAAAGAAGAAAAAATATATGCACGTTAATACATACATAAAACTGCCTCAAAGATATCTAGCAAATGCTATAGCACTTCATTCTGGGACAAATGATAACAGGTTTCGCACTGGTTAATTTTCTTTTTTTTGGCCAAACATATTCAATGATGCTATAATTTAAATAACTAGTTTGAAAAATAAAAGCCTTAACTACAGTCTGCATACCAAAGAAATGGTAGGCTGATGACAAGTCACACTGTCAGGAAAGTGTCATGCGGGATTTGGGGAAAAGAAAAGAAGGGGAAAGAGCTCTCTGTTGAGGTCCTCTTACCACCCACACCAGGCTCTTACCACACAGAGCAACATGGCACCTCCTGACCACCCCTGCAGAATTCTCCTCCCTACACGGGTAAACCCTTGACCTGGACTGCCCTTCCTCACCTCTCTGCCCACAGAAGTCAAAGAAGATACTGAAAATGTTATATCCTAAGAGCACAATGTTGATTTGGTCCTTGTTTAGGAAAAAAAAATTAAGGGATTTAAAAACCAAGTTAGAAGAACCCCTGCTCAGCCACCTGTGTTCCCAAAATACACTCTGAGCACTGTGGCCCTCCGTGGACAGGAAGCAGGACACTTACAAGTTCAGATGACCTCTACTGGGGCCAAGGTCTTGCTTACCTGTCTGCAGGTCCTCCCCCAGTTGAGGGTGATAAACACATAGTTTATGCCAAGTTAGATGCCAAGTGTGCTGGGCACACCTGTAATCCCAGCTACTCAGGAGGCTGAAGCAGGAGGATGGCCTGAGTCCAGGAATTGGAGGCCAGGCCAGCCAACTAATAAGACCCCCATCTCAAACAAAAGAAAGGAAGAAAGGGAGCAGGGAGAGAGGGAGGGAGGGAGGGAAGGAAGGGAGGGAGGAAGGAAGGAAGGAAGGAAGGAAGGAAAGGTGGGTGGGAGGGAGGAAGAAAGAAGGAAGGGAGTAGGGAGGGAGGGAAAGAAGTTAGCTTTAAACGCTTGCTAAAACATCATGCTCAGTTAGTCCGAATTACCCCCTCTGCACAGACTCCATTCACATCAATATCGTCCGCATTAAAAAAACCCAGGAGGATCCATGATGGGATAGGGTCCTCATTTCCAGTGAATTTTGGAGAAGCAGCCATTCCTTTCTTTCTCTGCCATCGTCCTCAGTCACCCCCTCCTCAGTTCTTTGATGTGAACAATTGCAGGGCAGTGAGCGCCCTATAGGGTCCTGGGCCTGGACTTAAGAGAGACCCCCTCAGCCCACCCTTTACCAACAAGCCTGTCCTCTCTGACCCTCTCCCCAGTGGAAACAGGAGAGGCTTCTGATGCAGGCAAAGGAGGGCTAAAATACCAAGATCACTTTGCATAGGCTGAAGTTGAGGCACCTATTGAGTACGCCTGGAGAGAACAGGAACAGGTCACTTTCTCCAGGGAGGCGTGAAGTGGACAGCAATAACAAGAGTGAGGGGGTGCCTAGAGAAATGCCAGGGGACCTGACACAGGGACAGCCACCTTGACCTCCACGTTGGAACAGCAAAAGCAGCAGCAAGAACCCCGGGGCTCCGCAAGGAGGAGAAGGGGTGTCTGAAGCGGGAGGGCCCCTCCCATCTTCTCCATCACTGGGACAAAGGGCTAGTTTGAATTCTGGCCTCGCTATTTTAACACCAAAGATTTTCCCTTGGCAGCCTCTGCTCATACAGCACACACTCCCTTTCCTCGGACATAAATTCTTTCTTTAAGGAGAAAAAAAAAAAAAGAAAGGCCCTATCCTCCCAGCCCGCGGGTGGGGACAATGGCAGGAGCGTGACTGCCAGGGCCCAGTGAAGGGCCCACTGTGCCTCTCGGCCTCCTTATCTTCTATCTCCCGCTCACGCCAGGGCCCTTGTTTTTCCTGGGCGTTTGGACGACTTCTCTCCTTCAGCTGCTTTGACAGAGCTTGCCGGCTGCCGGCTGATGCGAAACAACCCTCTTCTTGTGCCGGTCCCACTCTGTCTTCACTCCAGGCCGCAGGGGGGACGTGTCTTTGTGGCTTCCCTTCAATCGCTCTCTGAATCCAAACCCCGTGGGCTCTGGCAGGCCAGGCTGGCGATCCCGTGAATAGATGGTGTTGTTCGCTTCTTTTCTGCAAAGCCGGCCTCTGGGCATGCAGAAGTGCATCCACAGCCCAGGCCTGGTTGTCTGGGGACAGATTCATGGCGAGCTGGCCGAGGCCCCAGTCCATGGAGAATTATCCTGCCTCGTGTGTGTGCCCCTCATTCACGGCCCCTCACAAAATGCTTTCAGAACTCCTGGCTCCTTAGATTAACATTTATGTTGGACCTACTCGGTGCCTAGCACCGGCCCCGCCATTCATCAGCTCCTGGAGCCCTGAGGTTGTTCTAGACTATTCTCTATACAGGTTAGGAAACTGAGTCTCAAAATGGCCAAGTGGCTTGCACATGGCCACGTGGCTAAAACGTTCCAGATATCTATGCAGGGGCACTGACAGCTTCAGAGATGTCCAGAGTCCCCTAAAAGACACCCACCCTCCACCAAGCCACAGAGAAGGAGAGTTCCCGCCAGCCCACGCGCTGGGTGCCCGTGTCCTTTCATCTGGGTGAGAAGGAAGAAATGACTGACTTTCCCTTTTCCTCCCCCAAATCCCTTCTTTCCAAACTCCACATCAAAAACTCCCATCAGATAAAAATGGAGTTTGTTGCCAGGTTGACAGGAGGAGGTGACCAGATTCTGACCTTTCACACCATGCCATTCTGCTCCAAAGAGCTCAGCCTGGCCTTTTCGTTCCCCATAAGGGGACCTGGGAATCTCCCCATGCTCAAGTGACCAGGTGCCCGTGACTTTCAGTAAGCCACCTCTCTGCACTGTTTTGCCCTGGCACAACAGGGATGCAGACAATACCTCACAGGGTGTCAGAAGGATTAAATGGAAGAAAACAATGGCCAGGGAAATAGCACAGTGCCTAACAGTGGTGCTGCAGCAATCTTGGCAGGGAGGAGGAGCAGCAATCTTACCAACAGCCCTGGTGGCACGAAGCAGCCATCTTCCACTTCCATCGGTCCTACAGCAAATCCTCACCGGTGCTTCTTAGAGCAGCGCCTTATTGCAGAAACCCTTGTGGCTCCAAGTGCAAAATGATGGGTGGTAGCAGCAGGGAGGCAAGAGATGGCCTAGTTGCTGTCCATTGGTTAGTGCAGAGTGTGCAGCTGGGCTGTCAACCTGAGACTGGCCCCATCAATGTGTTTTATTGGGCAGATTGTTTTTTAAAAAACTGATGCAGGATTTTAAAATTGGAAGTCTGACCACACTGAGCCTATGTACAAGGAAGTGATCAAGTGGAGGCCTGGAGAGCCTTCCTGCTCATCCAGAGCAGGCACCCTCCAGTTCTCCGCAGTCTCCACGTCTCCCTGTTGCCTCATCAACACTGCGGCTCAGGATCTGTTCCATGTGTTACTTTGATCACATTGTTGTTGTCCCTGTAGCAAATATTTTTCCATGTGTACTCAGAGACACGAGCTGTTAGGACTAGCAGACTCCCAAATAGCCATGGCTGAATGCAATAAACGTTTATTTCATGGTCTTACAGCAGGTGATGGTGGTGGCTTTTCTCCACCTGGCAATTCCAGGACCCAAGCTCCTTCCATCTTGTAGCTTTGCCATCCTTTAGGGCTTTAGCCAGAGAATAGGGAAAGGAGAACGTAACAACCCCATCTGTCTCCTAAAAGCCTGGCCCAGAGGAGACATAGATCGCTTCTCGAACACTTCCCTGGTAAGAACTAGTCATGGCCCTCTGGATGCACGGTGGACAGGGGACTATACATTTCCATTAGAGAGCCACCTCTGACAACAACTGCAGAATGGGGAAGGAGGAACTGTTACATTTTGTTGTCATCCATCTCTGTCATGACATTGCTCCAAGAAAAGTGTGGCAAAGGGGCTGGGGAGATGGCTCAGTGATAAAGCACTTGCCTCACATTCATAAGGTCCTGAGCTTGATCCCCTGTTCCACAAAAAAAAAAAAAAAAATAGTAAGAAAATAAAATATAGACGGAGATCTCTATGGTTTTCCTTATATGCACCTATTGTGCTCATTTATATTCTTTCCCTTATGGGCACTTTAAATTCCCCAGAAACAAGAGATTCTTATAGAGTCAAGCCTGAGCTTCTGTCTGTATAACAAGCCCTCCAGCGCCTCTGTGGGACAGACCCTAGGAGTCCAGCCTTTCTGGACCTCCTGCCTCTTCTCCCAAGTTCCAGCTCCCTCCCATCTGTGCTTGTGTAGCCCTCCACACTGCCTCTGCCACATTTCAATGAAATTGTCCATTAATCAGAGATCCTGTGATTTCGTTTGTCTTCTCCAGTAGACTCTGAGCACCTCCAGGGCAAAGACTACATTACTCATGCTCAATACTGTTTGCTGAAAGAATGCAGGGGTGTTTGCTGAGAGTCTACCTCTATTCCAGGAATACCATGCTGCACAGCTCAGGATACTCTGGTGAGCAAAATGAACCAACTCGGGAGCGTTGTCCGTGCACCATTCTGGTGAAACCCAAGCTCAGAGCTACAGCGTGACCAAAGCATTCTGGCCTCGGAGAATGTCCAATGTGATTTGGGGCAATGAGACTTAAGATGCTCAGACCCAAGGGACACTGGAGGAGAACAGCCAGTACCACTTGCATGCGGCTCACTCAGAGGATTCGGAGAAGGAAGAGAGAAAATGAACGGACCTTTATGGGCAGAAAGACTCTCCCCCATCTTCACTCATGCCAAGCAGGTCTCATCTGTTAGGGACTAAGGTCCCCCCACACCATGTATATGTTGAAGTCTTTTCCCCATCCCTCAGAATCTGACCTTATTTAGAGCCTTTGAAGAGGTCATTAGGTTAAAATGAGGCCTGAGGATGGGCCTTAATCCAGTACAACCAGTGTCACTGTACAAGGCAATGACGACACAGACACACACAGGGAAGACCAGGTGAGGACACAGCAAGAACACGGCCACCTGCAAGTCACAGAGAGGCAACTTAGAGAAAGCAACCCTGCGGAGGCCTTGCTCTTAGACTTCCAACCTCGGGAAGGATGAGGAAATCAGGGGGTCTGTTTAAGTCACTCAGCCTGTGGCACTTTGTCACAGCAGCCTTAACACAAGTTGTCTGTTGTTGGCCACTCTGGGTGCTCACCTCTCAAGGAAGACAAAACCCATGTCTGTTAAACACTGAGGGGTGATCCTATGGGGAAACCCATATTATTTAATCCCCATCACAGTCACGTAGGATAAATGACCTGGGTGTCTCCACTTTCTACATAGAGGAAAGGGAGGCTCAGCGAGATGAAGAACTTTCCCTACACCCCAAAGGTAGAAGTCAAGGACGCCAGGTTTGTAATCTGGGTCCTTTACCATCAATCCCTAACTGCCCCCAACTACCCCTTGTCGCCTCTTTCAAAGTTGGCCCATGGGCCTATTGAAAAAAACCAAGTGCAGACTGTGGGTAGGTGCCATGGAAAATGTTTTTAAACTCTGTATATCTGAGCAGCATTGTAGTTATTATAACAAATGTGATTCTATCCCGGAACAAAGAGAATGTAAGAAAATAACTGTGACAATGGGGCTCCAGTCTCGTTATCCACATTCTTAACCTTTTAAAGCCAAACGGTCGACCACATATCAAATTTTATTCATGTTCCTGCTTTTTCCACCCAAGTTGGCTTTGTGAGTTGTTGATTTTATTGAAATTGAGTGAGAGTATGTTCAATACAATGTCGGATTCATTGGGGAGAAAAAAAGCAAAAGAAAAACCTTGCTTCTTCAATGCCAGGAGCTTACAAAGACATATAAACCATGAGGAATTCCAAGGACTTACTCAGAAGACGTTCTGCAAATGCATTGCTGGAACAAAGGGCCAATGTTCCTTTCAGGGAAGAGCGCGGGACCGGTTTCCGGCATTTTTCTTTAAGTCATTAGGACATGCCAACAAACAAACATATACTGGTCCCGGGAGAAAGAATCTCATTCAATGCAGCTTACAAGAGTTTGATTATTGGGAAGGGGGTGCTTCATGGCACGTGCCTCGCCAGCCGGCCCCCAAATGTACAGATTTGCTTAAAGGGCTTTATTGATGGTGGCCACAGACAGAGCCTGTGGGGAGAACGGACACCCCATGGGTACTAACGAATCAGCGCCATGCAGGCCAACACGCAGTCCCCACAGAGAGCTGAACAGTCTATCTCATTCCCTGGGAAACTTGTGTCTTAAAATATGGAAAATTTAGAAACAGAACATTGATGTCGAACAGGCTTGAGATTTCCTTCAACATGACAATTAAAGGGTTTGGGAAGATGGAGAGTGAAATAGCCTCATAATGAAAGGACGGCTGAAGTTTTAGCCAAGTACCTTCTTTAGCTTTTAGTAAACTGGAAACTTGATAGGATGAGCACTGGGGTAAGAAAATCCATAACTCAGACTCCAGCTCTGATGCATGCTACCTGCGTGGCTCCGGTAAATTCTGTGCACTTTAATATCTTTATCTCTAAAGCAAGGATAAATAACCCCACCTCCTACCATCTGTAGGAAGATCAAGAGACATTATGTAAGAGCATTTAGAGAGTACCTAGCATAGGTACAAGCCCTTAAAAGGTGTTGCCTGTATTTCCAGCACTCCCTTTCATCCAGAGAAATGGTATAAATATGTAGCATTTTTAAAGCGCACCTAAAATTGAGGCAATGTTGGTGGTGGTAGTAGTTGGTAAGGGGCCAGAGGCTCTATTCTAGCAGAAGTGACAATTGCTAAGTGAGAGTTTCCTTCTCATCCCTACTTTCTCCTCTAAACACATTAATTTATATAAGCAACATCTATAGAGCACCTGCTGTGTACCAGTCACAGATTACAGGTTGCTGTATGGTGGCCAGTAGCTCAAGCACTTTGGGTCCCATAATAAATCTTCTGTCTATTCCAGGCAGCACCAGTATGTCCACCCTATTACTAATTTCTAGGCAATAACATCTTACAGGTGACCAAGTGAGAAAGAGTGCTATTGAATCTCGGTCCACCCCTCACCTCTCAAGAAAACACACAATGATAAATTTGTCAACCATCGCTGAGCATGGAGGCCCATGTGCTGGAGCCAAGAAGACGAATAAGAAAGAGCCTCAGGACTCCCTCTCTAAAGGAGGTGAAAAATGTGTAGAAAATATACTACTCAACAGGCAGAAGGAAGCAGAGTCCCAATGGAAAAATAAACACTATGCCAAGAGAGGTCTGGCTGATTCTGCTGCAGGCTCTGGGAACAGCTTCAAGGAAGTAGTACTGCAGTGGAGAGCAGGGGGCCCGAGAGAGAGCAGGATTTGTGTAGGGAGAGAATGATGGGAAGAGCCCTCAGCCTGCGGAAGGGTCCAACAGAGACAGCACTTCAAGGCCATGTGGAAGAAAGGACAAGGATGTACTCATCTACCCTAAGAAGCATCCCGATCACCCACCACCCCACCTCCTGACTGAGCTCCACAGCTCTTTTGTGTACCCCAGTTTCACCTTTATCATAGCACCAATGACACAGTACTAAAGCATGTCTTTACTGCTTTGTGCCATCTACACACACACACACACACACACACACACACACCATCATGGACTGGAAGCTTCATAAGGATTTGGATGTTTTTTCTGTCTCATACACCAGCTATCAGATACCCAATTAGATGCTCAAAATAAAAAATTTTAAAAGGACTGTGGAATAAGTCAATCAATAGCTACTTCAGCCAATGAATAAATTTTGACTGTAATAAGACACTAAGTGCAGAGTTCGCTATTATCTGAAATAGAAAGTGCCAGAGAAAGCACTTCAGTAGAGATCCAGAGGCCACTAGGGCACCTCTGTGTGAGGGATGCATGGTGTTCACGGGACAGAAGTAAGCTGGAAGTTCAGATCTGGAATCTCCTATCTAGAGAGGCTAACTGAACTCAAGTGAGGCAAGCATCCAGAAAGAAATGAAAATAATCAGAGCCAGTAGAGGAGCCAAAAGAGAGGGAACCCAGGTTTGCAGAAAGAATTTGCGAAGACCACTAGCACAAAGCCCCACCATTGTTGAGTCTGGAGTAAATGAGAAAGGGAGGGCTGACCCACCACTGCTGAGGAAATGCCAGTAGGAAAGGAGGGCTGGGAAAGGATGCATGCCCGGGGTCCCAGCCCTGGGGGAAGCCTGTCTTCATGCCACCACATGCTCCCAAGGCCCTTCTCCACCTAACCCTTCCTCAGCTCTTTGTGTTGGTGCTGTGATTTTCCTTTCTCTCTCTTCTCATTGAAACTTGGAAGAAAGGCAGGATGTCCCAGAGGGAAAGGGGTTGGACACACATGCACGCACACACACACACACACACACACACACACATACACACACACATTCACACACAAATTTCAGTGTTTTCTTGACAATGCAATAGGCTTATGAACATGGAAACCTTTTGCATCATGACTGGTACATAATAGGTACCCAGTGAACAAGAGCATCCTTTCCTTTGGGCAAGTCTTAAAACTACTCAAAGTTATGATGAAGGCTCTGAACTTCTATTCTTTAAGGAAGAAAGAGGATAAAACTAAGTCCTACTCATCTCACATGCTTGTCAGAAGTATAGATATGGAAGCTCCTCAGTATTATATGACCCAGGTGTCTCTCTGCCTTATGTGTTTTCTTTCTGCCTGATTCTCCAACTGCTAGAACCAGACAGAAATAAAAAATCTGGAATGCTAGTGCGGCTGTGTTCCTGAGAGATATTTTCAAAAATAAGTACATGAAAGATGGAAGGATAGATGGATAGATGGATGGATGGATGGGTAGATGGGTGGATGGACAGACAGACGGACAGACAGACGGACAGATGGGCAGGCCTGAGTTAATTCCTACAAACACAGAATCATCCATCTTCAAGCTGTTTCAATCCCTGAATGGTCTCCTGAGAAACTAAGTTCACAAAATTAGATTCTCAGGGGTCTAAGACTATGAAAAGACTTTCTCCTTCTTTTGTGTACCCGCAAACCAGATATTCTTCATGAAGTTTTGTTTAGAAGTGGTTGTGCAGCCTGAGAAAATTGGATTTAACTTTCTGCATAGAATTTTGTTAACAGAGTTGTATAAACATAGCTCTTTATTAATCTAAATTACTGGCCTTCAGGGTGAGTTTATTTTATTTGCACACACGATCTTCAAGCCCTGGGAATGCTGAAGGACAAGTGTGTTCAAGTGAGAACAGGGCTTTTGTGAACCACTTAGCAATGGAGCCTTGGGAGGTGCTGCATAAACAAAACGTAATGAATTGTACCCCCTGTCAAAAATGAGCGATTCATAAGGTGCCCCTGAGTGGAAGCAACTGGTCCTCTCGTCAAACACTCGGCTATACTTTGATGTCCTTTACATTGGTCAGAAAAAAGAAGAAAATAAGTCTTTTTAATGATTTTCTTTTTCAGAGTAAAGAGAGAGCGAATAAACTGTCAACTACCAAGCCACAAGCACCCTTCCACCCTTCCTAGTGAACTGCTAAAGAGACGTTTGGTATCTGAATTAGACTTCCTAGACTAAGAAAAAACACAAATAATGCAATTAAAGTATTCCTTTACCAGCGTTGGAAACTCCAAACTATTTAAAACAACAATAATATTCATAAATGGTCAGTGGATCCAGTAGAAATAATCACAGCAGCAGTTACTAACATTTCTTTCTTTCTTACTATATGCCAAGTATTGTAAATGCATTCTTCCAATGCAATATTAAGAAAGTTCACCTAAACAACAATGCTACAGTGAAAGTTATTATTATCCCCATTTTACAAGTGAGAAAACTGAGGCATAAAGAGATTAAGTGACTTGCCAAAAATCACACGGGAGAAATAGGGGTGGGAGGAAATGTTAAAACTAGAGCATTCCAGGCCTAGAGATGCTTCTGGAGCCACTATTCTACAAAGACCACTGGACTAGAGTTCATAAAATATTATTTTAGTCCAGATGCTGACCTTAGCTCATGTATAATCTGGAATAAGTCACTGATAAACATCTGTTTCTCCAACTCTAAAGCAAAAGTTTTCGAGCGTTGATTTCTGCCTTAGTTAGGGTTCTACAGTGACAGAAAACTGAAATTCACTTTGATTAATGTAAGCCAACGGAGGAGAAGAAGAGAAGGAAGAATAGGAGGAAGAAGAAGGAGAGAGAGGAGAAGAAGAAGAAGAATTATTGGCGAGATATTCTAGCAGCTCACAGAATAGACAGAATGCTGGAGGCTGAGATCCAGACTAGGTAGCAGAACATGCATCCGGACTGGGGTCAGCACAGCATTGAGGGTCTGGGTGAAGAAACTACTAAACCATCTCATTTGATGCCACCACAGAAGTTAGAGAACCCCTAATGTTTTGTTCTAGTCTTATGTCAAATTCATGATTTAAAGTCCCATTGGAAAGTCTACCAGGACTTGCAAGGGTTCATCCCCCACCCCCCACCGCCACCAGTGAAGGAAGGGCACCTGATTTGTCCAGATTCACGCTGTCCCCACACTACACACAGTGGGAGCAGGTTCTCAAAGACAAGGTCCACCAGTACCTCAAAGTTCACTTCCACATGAAGATATAGATTAAATAGGATGTTTGAAAAGTCTGAATTGCGCCCAATGTAGAGAATGCCATAAATTCTAGATATTGCTAGTCCAAAGCATGAGCTCAAGGAAAGTGGTGGTAGCACCTACTGGGACTGCTGCTTTTCCTACTGTTGTCATTCTCAACGTAGAAATGACAGGGCTCTGTGAAGCAACCCAGACCAGGTCAGGACAACTTGCACTGAGTCACTGATTATTAATACCACTTCTAATTCAGTGGAGTGCTCCTGCCTTGCAGATATAGAGATCACGCTAAATTAAGCCCTTTGATTTGAGCCATTTGAGCGATTTTTGCAGTATATCAGATGAGAGACAATAGATGTGTGAACCAGATCAAAGATAACAGGAATGGAGAAGACAAAGTTTACTCAACAGACACTTTAAAGGTTGATTCAACAGGCCCCAAAGACCTGGTACATAAAAGGGAAGAGTTAAAGACAACCCTGAGGTTTCTGGTATGAAGGGCTGGGTGGATGGAAAAGCCACTTACTGTAGAAATACAAGAATGGCTGGCAGTTTGAAAGAGAAGATAATGGACAAAGCTTGGGACATATTGACCACCAAGTCCCTGGGCACATTTCCAGAAGAGACTTCTAGAGGTGAGCTGGATACAAGAATCTGAAGGTCAGGCTGGAGTTTGAGAATGAGATTTGGCAGCAATCCAGAGCAGTATTAGTTTAAGCCATCAGCTGAGTGAACCCCAGAAGAGTTTATGAGTTGAGAAGGGGTCAGTGGGTCCCTGGGGTACATGGGGAAAGAAGCTACAGAGATGGAAAGGAAGAGCTAAGGAGGTATGAACGAAATAAACAGAGAAGAGTCATTGCTATCCAAGATTGGAGGAGAGTCATTCACAGTACAGACTGAGACTCAGAACACAAGGAGAGTGGTCTGAACCATCCAGGTGGAAAACCTGCTTTTGCTTGGATCCTTGTGGAAGGCAGAGCATGACACGGTTCTCCACATATCAGACACAGCACAGGAAAAAAGTGACCACAGCAAGCAGAGGTTGAGGAAGGGGAAGCAAGCCACAGGGAATTTGTACTTAATGATAAAATAAGGAATCTGGAATTCATACTTAAAGCAAAGAACATACACTGGAAGTTTGAAGCAAGACAATGATATGATCAGGATAAAAACTTTTGTTGTACAAAAGTTTTTTTTGTTGTGACACGTTGTTTGGATATTAATACTCATAATGCAATGATGGCTAGAGACAAGCAAATTATCCTCTTCATCTCCTTTCACAGTAATCTTTAGAGGTGGCTGTTATTGCTATTGTAAGAGCACCCAAAATCTACTCTCTGAGTACAGGAAGCACATAGAGGGGAAGATGTCAAAGGGCATAAATGCAGGGAAACCATTTGGAAGACACCTGCAGGAACGTTGAAGGGTTTAAAATGGGTGGTGGTACCAAGCATGAGCTCAAGGGTCGGACTGCCTGGGTCAGATTCCCACCTCTGATACTTAGAAGTTGGAGCAAAAAGAAAAGAAATTAACTTTTTGGTGCCTCAGTTCTTTTTCATATTTTCATTAGTACACGATATTTATATAAAATAGTGGGGGGTTCAGGTAACTTACCCACATTTGCACATAGCATAATTTGCTTCAGTTTATTCCCAAGTACTTCCCCTTTCACTTCCCTCCTCCCTTTCCTGTTCCCCTTTCTCTACTTTTCTGATCTTCTTTCTGTTTATTTACATGTTTTTTCCATTGGCGCATTATAATTCTATGTAAAGTGGAATCCATTGTGATCACACATGCGTATGGTGGTCAACCTTATTCCCCAGTTCTTCCCCTTCCCTGCCCTTCCTCCTTCCCCCTTGATCTCCTATCTCTACTGATCTCCCTTCTATTTTGGTGGGATTTCCCACATTTTTATTCCCTTTTTCTCTTTAGTTTCTACATATGAGAGAAAATATTTGACCCTTGACTTTCTGAGTCTGGTTTATTTCACTTAGCAGACATTCTCCATCTCCACTCATTTGCCAACAAATGACAGATTCATTCTTCTATATAACTGAATAGAACTCCTGTGTGTGTGTGTGTGTGTGTGTGTGTGTGTGTGTCATTTCATTATCCATTCATCTATTGAACAGGCACCTAGGTTGGTTCTATAATTTGGACTTTTTGAACTGTGCTGTTATAAACATTCATATGCCTATGTCACTATAGTATTCTAATTTCAGTTCTTTTGGATAAATACCAAGGAGTGGGATAGTAGGATTTCCATTCCTAGTATTTAGAGGAATTTCAAATCTGCAACTTGCAGCTTTGTGGAATACTGATTTCCACATTGGTTGTACTAATTTGCAGTCCCAACAGCAATGTATAAGTGTTCCTTTCTCCCCACATCTTTGCCAGCATTTATTATTATTTATATTCTTGATGGCTGCCATTCTAACTGGGGTGAGATGAAATTTCAGTGTAGCTATCAGGGAAATGCAAATAAAAACCTCATTGGAGTTTTGCCTCAGTTTCTATATCTGAAGACGTGTATGCAAATGCTCCTATCTCCAAAGATGTTATTAGAATTAAATGCAAGTGTTTGCAGCAATAGCCCAAACAAGTCTCTCACATAGTAAGCACTCAAAACATCCTAATGCTAATTGCAGTAGTGTGGTGAGAAAATAGAAGCTGGAAAAAAGACTAGAACTGTAGTAGAGAAAATGGAGAAAGTGAATACATTTAGGAGACATTTTTTTAGGCAGCAAGAACCATACAACTTTAGTGCTAGCTAAATTCATGGAATTTGTCTTACTTGTAGGAAAGGAATAATAAAATGATGCTGAAATGGGAGCCTAGAAAAGTATAGTATTTTGTGAACAGAGTAGATATTTAGATATTGTTACAAATTTAGAATTTGTATAATAAACATGGAAGCAGAAGTTCAGATAAGTAAGCAGATGATGCAAAGCTTTGCATTTCTCTGAGTGGATGTGAGAAGCAAATTGTAACTTCATCTGCAAACAGGCCCATTATGTGTGAAGCATTACCAATTGTTATGCCTGGCTTTTTGGAGAGATTTCCCACAACAACTGCTGATGCTACCAGCAATGAAACAGAAGTTTTCAAAGGCAAAAGCAATATCTCATTCTTCTCTTTACTGGGAGGTCCAAGAATCTAGAATATTTTATTAGAGAGGATTAAAAAATATATGTGAAAGCAGAAAGCACATAGCAGAGCCCCTAGCTCATAGAGTCTGCTGAATAAATGTTTTCTTTCATTACATTTGATGACAACAGATACTTCTTTGTGGGTCTGCTAACATTACAAACAGGGAGGTGCCAAAGAGGACACTGAGTGCTTCATTAGCTATATGCTCAAATATGTCACTTTGTTTGAGAAGATACTAGCTCATCGTTGGCTAGGTTCATTTTCATGGCACAACATACTTGATGAATGATAAAAATTATGTAGGCTGCATATATATTTAAAACTTTTTTAAAAGTATATAGTCGTTTACATCACAAGAAAAATAATAGCATTCAAAACATGCTAAAAGACACTGCCTAAAGCTTGCTTGCTCCTATGACCCATTCTTTTATAGAGTAGACTGTTTTGGACAAAACAAGAAAGAAATAGGAAAGAAGAAACAGGAAATGAAATTACAGATGCTTCCATTTACAAGGGTTACATCCCAATAAACCCACTGCAAGTTAAAAATATTGTTAAGTCAAAAATGCATTTAATAGGGCTGAGGATTTAGCTCCGTGGTAGAGCAGTTGCCTGGCATGCATGAGGCCCTGAGTTCAATCCCCAGAACTGCAAAAGAAGCCCTTAACGGGCTGATCTACTGAACATCAGAGCACACTATAGAAGGTAGATAGCTTACCTTCCCTGTGGCTCACTGCCCATCTTTCATAATGCCCAACATTATGAAGAGCATTGTACATTATATTACTAGCCATCAAGAGGACATCAAAATCCACAACTGGAAGTATGATTTCTTCTGGTTGATGATCACTTTAACACCATTATCAGGTTGAAAAATCATAAACGGAACTATAGTAAGTTGGGAGGCATCTGTTGATACATATCCTGGGAACAAAGAGAAGAAACTTAGCATAAAGCCTGGCAGAAATATGGTGGGGAACGCAGACTTTACTGACAATATTATTAAGAGGGAAGCTTTGTCTCTAAAATTTTCAATTATTGTTTGTTTATTTTCCTGTTTTCCATACTATTATGAATCCAACATGATACTGTCACCACTTATCAAATAAAGTCCTATCTGGAGCAATTGGTGGGAGTGGTCCCAGGTGAGCTGTTGCTCAACAGTGAGTGTCCACAGCTTAAAAGATCAAGAATGTCAAACAGAAGTAAAGACACAGCTTTGAGCAAACCATAGGGTAACTCATTCTCTCTAGGTTGTTCTTGTGCATTTTGGAGGATCTGGCTGGATCAGCACCCTCCACTGTAAGCAGACATTAGGGTTCAGTAGAGAAACCAAATCACCTCTCATCGTGAGGCAGATCCAAATGATATCCCTACTCTCCAGATCTTTCCTAAAACTGTCTCCATTGCTAAAACAGATCGTGCAAGTAGGCATTTCTGTCTCCCCTCTCTAGCTGCAGCTGTACCTAAGGCAATTATGACAAAATGGACTAAAAATGAGGAATTTAGGAATTGGGGAAATGAGCAAAGCTCTTAAGTGGGTATCGTTTAAAAAAAGAAAAGAAAAAAGTTTATTTAACGAATCCAAGAGCATAACCATGGATGGGGGTAGGAAAGATTGAGCAGCAGCTGTCCACTGGAAATCTGATATAGGGTAATGTGATCAGGTTGGATTTGCAAAGTCCATTTGGTTGACAACAGGGGTTAGGACTTTCTGAGCCCACATAACCAAGTTTGGGAATATGTAATCTTCTGTATGGGAACTGAGGCTTCCAGCCACAACCACCTCATTCAGTGACTTTGACATGGATCTGATCATTTAGGGAGTTTCTTTGGTGAGCGGGAGCAGGCAGCTCATCCTCCAAAGGAAATGTTGACCCCCACCTCAGGCTAGCCCATACCATGTAATCATGCTAGGAAAGTATAGGAATGATGGGATGAATTCCAACCGGATGGAGCAGGAACAAGAAAGAAAAACACTAAAACGCCCCAAATCTTCTCTAAGTCAGCTCAGCAACTGGAGGATTTAACATGAAATTCCTATTCATGGGATGAGAGCCATACCAGGAGAGAGCAAAATCACAGGAGATAAGACTTGGAAGAGGATAAATGAGAAGCATCACCCCAAAGCCACAGAATTGGCAGGAAGTAAAGATGACATACACAGTGAAACCGCTGTGATCAGAAAAACATGTCAGGACTACAGCATGCATATTTGCAAGGATCTTTACTCATCCGCATTTAAATTTACATAAATATATCCATTGAGCACACATTCAGCAGTTTTACTTAATTTAACAAACATGTAGCTTGGGCCTACTATGTGCCAAGCACTGAGCTAGGCCTTGGGAATAGAACAGTTCTTCAACCTCAGTGCTATTGACATCTGGGACCAAGTGACTCCCTCTTGCTGAAGAGGGTGAGGTGGATACTGTCCCATGCATTGTAGGACTTTTAGCAGGACCTTTGGTCTCTACCTACTAAATGCCACTAGCAGCACCCCCGCCCAATCAGAACTGTCTAGAAGTTGCTGAATGTTCCCCCTGGCTGAGAACCATTGCAGTGGAGCCCCAGTGAAGATAGGATCCCAACAGTTCAGAGTGTGCTCTGGCCTTAAACTCAGCTTGCCCCTGCCACTCCCTGGCTTGATGACCTTGGGAGAGTTGTTTAATGTATTTCTAACTTTAGAATCCTCATCCACAAAATGAAAAGAACACAAGAGAATACCCTGTGGGATTTTTATGAAGATTAATGAGAAGGCATAGGTAATATTTATATATTATGGAAGGTACATTATATAATACTTCTTAAAGTACCAGATTAGTAAAACAATAAATAGTGGCTGTCATTTCCAAGGAGCTCACAGGGAATACAAAATATAGGTTTCCCTTGTGAGTCATATACAGTATTTGTCCCACATGATCAAAATCTCTTCCACCTCCGCCTGTAATCCTGGTGGTTCAGGAGGCTGAGGCAGGAGGATCAGGAGGATCAGCCAGCCTTAGTAACAGGGAGGCACTAAGCAACTCAGTGAGACCCTGACTCTAAATAAAATACAGAATAGGGCTGGAGATGTAGCTCAGTAGTCAAGCACCCCTGAGTTCAATCCCTGGTACCCTCCCCCCAAAAAAATCCCCATCCACCTCCAACTCATGTTTAGGCTTTCCCCTTAATAGCCAATGGCCATGGCCATGAATCAGACCAGGGTTTCACCAAGCCTCTGGTGTGGGTCATCCTGTCCAACACAGCCTCTGCCCTGCTGCCAAGTTTAGTCCTCAAGATCAATGCTGACAACATGTTTTTCATTACTTTGTTGGTTCCTCAACACTTTATCTGGCATTCAAACTCTCCGTGATTTGGATCACCATGGTTTTCTGGCTACCTGTTCCTTAGCCCAGCTCCAACCTCCTCACAGCTATAAGTTATTTCCCCCTCTGCTATCCTTCCCCTTGTACTTTCATGCAGCCACAAATTAACTCCCAACAGCCTATCTCTTTCCGTAGTTCGTTGTGCCTGGCTGCCTCTATCATTGCTGTGAGAGCTGCTGGCAGTTGAGACCAATCACTCCATCATTTCTGCATCCTCAAGGCCCAGGCTGCATGGTGGGGTGATCACACACTGCACATTAGGGAAAACACAGAGAATTTGCATGACACAAGGAAAACCGAATCTGGATGAGAATTGATCCTAAGAGATAGATACCCTTTGGTTAGCCATTGTTTTTGGTCCATTAGAATCATCAGTTATTCAGAATCTCTAGAAAAGGACACCAAACACCTGTATTTTCCCCCAGTGATCTCTTTATGTGTATGTGTGTGTGTGAAGCTGAATATAGAACCTCACTCAGGGCCTCACTCATGCTAGAGAAACAAACTCCCACTGAGCAACACCCCTGGGTCCACAGGTAATTTCTATTGCAAAAAAACTACAGTTGCACATAATATCGGAGAAGTTTTCCTCACTTTGTATGTCTAAGCCTCATTTGTTGGGCCAAGTCCAATTAATTTATAGGCTGGCTGAACCCATGCCTTGAGAATGATTTTGAGGCTCCTTTGGGTCTCAGCAAAAGAGAGGATGATGATTGATTGGCAATATTTGCAAGAATAAGTAACAGGGTGTTGCAACAATCATGCTGCTAATTGGCATATCTGTGATTGTTGCAATAATGAGAAAGAAAGGGGTGAACCTAATGATGTTAGATATATAGATATATCTCTGTGTGTGTGTGCGTGTGTGTGTGTGCAGCCACACAGCTAGTAAATGACAAAGCCAAATATCCAGCATGTATATATGTGTATGCATATATATTACATTATCTACAATATTAACTACTTTTTTTAGAGTGTCAGCTATATGCTAGGCACTGCGGTGAAGACTGATGACCTCACTGAACAGTACTGATGTGGGTTCTGGCCTCAGTAGGGACAACCTAGAGGAAGGTAGATATTTATAAAATTATCACACAAATAGATATGAAAAGAAAGAAAGAAAATTAAAGGATGCTCTGCAAATCCCCACAAAGGGGATGTTAAACTCGTTTGGAAAGCCAGAGAAAGTCCCCCTTAAGGAAGCTGAGAACGGAGTGATGAGTAGGACTTAGCAAGGGAAGAGTGGAGGAGAGAGTTTTTTAGGCCAGAGGCCAACATATGGGGGAAGGGTGGGAAGCGAGGCGCCCAGCAGAGCTGTATGCTCTTGGCAAGTTACTTTAATGCTCTTAAGACTCGTCTGCAAATGGGAGACAAATAAACCAAAGTGCATCATAGCGTTTCCAGGCTGCAACCAGATACTTCACGTTACATGCTGAGTGCTGTGTATGGGGCCCTTTATCAGGAGGAGTAGCTGCCCGATGAAAATTACTAACACTTAGGAGCCAGAGAAACTTATGGTCAGATTTTGGCTCTGTCATTTACTAGCTGTGTGGCTTGGTCAAATAATTTCATCTCTCTGAGCCTCAAGATCCACGTCTGTAGAGTGAAGGTAGTAACTAGTTATAACGAGAAGACCACAGTGACCAAGAGCCTTATTCTCTGGGGTCAGACTGCCAGCGTTCAAATGATGGCTCCACCATTTTCTAACTGTGTGGCTTGAGCAAATTAATTTCTTTTGTGCCTCAGTTTCCTGATCTGTAAAATGGGGATGATAACTGGGTCACTAGCTTCAGTGAGGCAACATAAGTAAAGGACAATGCAGAGACACTCACAAGGAGGACACTTGTCTAATACTGATTCTCTTGGCAACTTCTGACTTGATGGAATTCATTCTGCATTATGATTCATAGAGAGCAGGGTTTACTCATAGAAATTAATTTTGAATATGCCAAATAAAAGTCACCAAAGGCTTTGAGCTTCCAAGAATGTTGAAGCTTAGAGACCCACAACCGAGCTGCCCATAATCAGCATCTGCCTGTGCCCAAGCAGACAAGGTATAGGCATGGACGATGCTGTGGGGTAAGCTGGCACCTTGTTTCCTTGGCCTGAGGTGTACCACCAGAGGTTTGGAATTTCACTTTTCACAAATCTAGGATCTCACACTTAACAAGACAGAATTAGCCAGCCTTCCCAGCAGTAAGGGCAAAGTCAGGGAGACCCAGAATCACATGTCATTCTTCATGAAAGAGTTCAAGAGTTACAAGAGAGAGGAGTTGAGCTTTCTTGGGTCTTTAAGAACCAAGCCCTGGCCAGGCACAGTGGCACACACCTGTAATTATAGCAATTCGGGAGGCTGAGGCAGAGGAGGATCGCAAGTTCAAACCAACCTCAGCAACTTAGCGAGACCCTGTCTCAAAATAAAACATAAGGGCTGAGGATTGGCTAAGTGGTCAAGTGCCTGGGTTCAATCCCTGGTATCAAAAAAAAAAAAAAAAAAGAAAGAAAGAAAAGAAAAGAAAAAAAGAACCGAGCACAGCTTAGAGCAGCAAGAAAATCAAGAAGGTAAGAGTATTTCCATCCACACTTTGGCACTCAATATATCAGTGCTTAATGAATTTCTGAATAGAAGAGTGAACAAAGATGAAAAACTAAAAATAGCATGACACCAAGTTAGCATTTTACACCAATTCTCTGATTTGATCCACAAAACAATGCCCCAGGTAGTTACTGTTAATATAATTTAGCAGATAAGAAAACTAAGTTTCACAAAGCAAGTGGCAGAGCTGTTTGATTTTAAGTCTTTGCTTTGAAAACCAAGATCAGCATTTCTCACCACACACTTCCTAGATGTTAGCAAGTGTTAGTCAACAAAGATGTGAATCAAATCCCAATGTTGGGAAATGACTGCTTAAACATCATTAAACAAGTTTCTCTCTTGCAATACTTCTTAGAATCTTTAATACCAAACTGTGCTGTATGAATCTGTAAGTAGGGATATTATATACTATACAACCTCAGCATCCAGAATATTTTGTAGGAGTAATATTCAGTGGAACACAGACAGAAAACCATCATGATATGCTTGACTATCTCTCTGATTAATAAATGAATAAAATGAAAAAATAAATGGAGATATTGACTGATATCTGACATCAGATCTGGAATATGAGTCATGGCCTACATATTGGCCAGCTAGGAATGCTATGACAAAATACCACACACAGGATGGTTTAAATAGTCAAAATTTATTTTTTCTCAGGTCTGGAGGTTGGAAGGCCAAGATCAACATATCAGCAAGACCGGTGCCTCCTGAGGCCTCTGTCTGTGGCTTCCATGTTCTCACTCCTTGCTGTGTCTTCACATGGTCTTTCCTCTGGGCACACACATCCCTGGGTGCTCTTCCTCTTTTGAAATGATATCAGTCATAATGGGTTGGGATCCATCCCTATGACCTCATTTAATTGCCTATTTAAAGACACTATTTCCAAATACAATCGCATTGGGTTGGGGATTTCAACACATGAATTTGGGAGAGAACTCAATTCGGTCCATACATCCTGCTATCTCAGTCAGAGGGGTGGTGGGGAGGTGCTTGACATTAGTCTGTAAGTGATGTGAACCACATCAGGACAGAAGCAACAGAGGAAGCTCCATCTGTCCAGAAAGGAAATAGTCAAGAGTAGGCAAAGGAAGACCAGGGAGGTGTCAGAAGCTAAGTCCTAGGAAGGGACTAGGGAAGTAGATGGATTATTGCAATGTTGTATTTTATCAGTGAAGATGCCTTTAACTGCAAACAATAGGGAAAAATCCAAATGGTGTAAACACCAGGGAATGACCAGAGGAGGTGTTAACAGGGATGGTTAATTAGCAGGTCAATGATTCCATTTGGATCCAGTACTTCCAATATTTCACACAGACACAGCCTATTCTTCTCAGGTTCACATCATTTGTGATCCAAACAACAGTGGCCACAGTTTCGATGGTCATAGGGCTCATCAGAATCCAGAAGCAGGAACACTTTGGTTATTTTCTGAAAATAAGCCCCACCCCCAGCAGTCATCCTCTCATGTTTCATTGGCCAAAATGAGTTCATATGCCCAGGGCCTAAACCTATCAGAAAAGTGGGTGGGATTCATGATCATTGGCCAATCAGGAGTCACTCCCTGGTCCTAGGACCAGTGCGCCTCCCAGCTTCCCAGGATGGAGTGGACCTGAGAACACATCAGAGGGCTGTTATCAAGGAAGAAAGGGCAGGCGACAGTCTACTAAAGAGTGGAACGAGGCTAAGCCCACTGACAGAAAGAGGGACACAATGCAGGAACTAGGGCTCCAAAATCAAGAGCAAAGAAGAATCCCACTATCACAGCTAGCCAAAGTGGAAACTGCCCAAGGACAAACTGTGTGGAAGAGAGGAGTGGCCGGCATAGATAGGGCCACCAGTGAGCCTCCACCCTGGGTTTTGCCCAGAAGCACAAGGTAATGCTGAGAGCCATAGCCATCATCAAAATGACGCATGGCATTTTTGCCAGAATACAGGAGTTGAGAGGTGACGCCAGCAAGCCATTGAGATGATAATGGTATGTTAAGCTGTGTATTCAATTGTATATTAGACCCCTGCTGTCCACCTAGGCCTGCTACTTTGGAGTTCTCAGGGATTCCTGGAGAGTTCCCATTGGTTGGGGAAGTGCCGGAGGAGGGATTTCCGGAGGAGGGATTTCAGGTTGGTGTGTGGTGTGTCCTGGGAGAAGACCACGTGCATGGCTTTAGCGGGAGTGCGGAGAATAAAGGAGTTCCTGTTTTGAACCTACAAGGCTGTGTGGCAGCTCGGTTATTTTGTGCCCAGCCAGACTGTGGCAAGGTAAACCCTCCTCTCCATCCCAAGCCCCACAATGGTGAGTCCAATCTTGAAGCGAATACAGTGAACGCTTCAAGCAGGGTCAGAAGATTTGAGTCCCAGTGCCCATCTAAGCCATTTCCTGGGCTAAAAACACTTAGCAAGTCACCTCTGATCCTTGATTTCTTCAGCTGGAAAATATGAGCTAAAAATATCTCTCTTTTCAATGAGGTATTTCTGTAGAAAATCATGCAAGGGCCATGCATAATCCTGAATCTGTGGCTCTATGAACAGCCATTTATTTTCTAGAAGCCTCTCTGACCCAGCCTGAGCCACACACCTGAAGTGCCCTCTGTCATGTGGACCCTTCCCCCACTCAATCCAGCCAAAGAGCTAGATTACAAGAACCATGGTGGACTTGTGTCTAACGCAACAGGAAGCCTTGACTTTGGTGCCCAGCTTCCAGAACAGAGGGCTCCTTCCAGGTGTCATTCAGGCTTTTTTCCCATTCAGAATGTTTCCTCCCCGCCCCCCCCAAAAAAAAACAGAGCTAGTCTCTGCATTCTACTTTAGCAGCAATAACCACTCAGCCTGTCAGCTCTGAGGTTAAAAATTATGGTTTTTCATTTCTGCTAAAAAATAAAAAAAACACCATCTACAAATATGATCAGAATATTCCAAAGGGAAAATGTAGTCATTCTTCAACTTGCTCAGATGCATATGCTATTATCTCCCAATTTGTACACACTGCAAATTCAGATTTTAAGTTGAAGATGGACTTTGATTTCAGAACTCCTCTGATAGTCCTTGATTTTAGCAGCAAGAACAGAGTGTTTCCATCTTAGCTCTGCTATTCACCAGCTGTGCAGCTTTTGCAAAATTACTTCTCTCTCTCTCTGGGATTCATTCTTCATTCAAGAAGTAAAAGACTGAATTGGTTGATGACTCAGATTCATTCAAGGATCCACCCTTTAGTAAGAGCCTACACAGGACGAGGCATTTTTATCTCTAATTCTCACTAAAAATTGAGAGAACTGAGCCTCAGGGAGGTTAAGTCTGAGTTCAAACCCCTGGCCATGGGACAAGTAATCCTCCTTAAAAGCAATTCACTATCTTGAAATGCCTGCTCTATATGAATCCCTTTTTCAATAACCACTTATTTCTGAGCCCTTCTGGATCTAGATTGTCATCTCCGGACCATGTTACAGGTTTTGGTGTCTAAGTGTAAGTTCACATAACTCTCTACAAAGGATGGAAACAGGGGACAAGAGTATCCCAAAGAGGTGGAGAGTGGGAGCTAAACCTGAAACTGCCGGAATCCTTCAGCCTCTCCTTACTCCTTTTTAGTGACGGGCATCTGTTTTACAGCTAAGGGTGCCCTCTCCTTACCTAGTCATTAGAAGCAACCCAAGCCCCTCTGCACTGCGGGTCGGGAGGGCCCCACACACACACTTCCTTTCTCAGCTTCACAAAGACACAGGTCATTACAGGGGATTAGGCCTCAGGGTTAGGGTTCCCAAGGCCAGGTCACCTCCCACAAGGCCTTCCTCTTTGGCCTTTCCCAAGCTTGGTAGGGTACCTCCACTTTCTTCCTGGCCTGAAAGCCTACAACAAAGAGTTTGATGAGGGGGAGGGAAAGGCATAGATGACATTTAAAGGGGGTAAAAATGCCCATTCTCTACTTAAACAAAAGATGAGATTAAATGGTTCAAGGAACAGCAGCCTCTCTGCGTTGCTAAGGGGGTTTCTGTGAAATCAATACACTCCCTAGGCCTGCTGAGAAAGCTGCTACTGCGTTTGAGCCACATGCATGAGAACCCAGCCCAGGAACCTGGTTTGGGATCTGCTTGAAGTCAGGGAGAGAAAGGGCTGCAGAGAAGAATCACCCTAAGACCTTTGTCTTTCTCAAGTCCTCTGTAGGCCTGTGCTTGGGGCGCAGACACTGGGCAAAGACATTGGCTTCACCATTCCTACTAACCTGGAAAATGGAAGTGGTAAACCTGGGAATCTGGATTCTAGATTTGTGGTGGCCATGAGATGCTACTACATGGCAGTTGTGTGGCCTTCAGCAAGCTGCTTGACCTCTCTGAGTCTCCGGTTCTGCGTCAGTCTGTCTCCTACCCCGTTGTGGCAGGGAAGAAGTGTATATTATGAGAAGTAATTAATCGGTAATAGGGTGCTCATCTCCTCTTTCCTTCCCTTGTTTCCTCTCTTCCTTGCTATCCTTTCTGTTTTTCTACTTGGCTTCCTTTCTTCTCTATTTCAAGGGGACATATATTTCAGTACCTATTGCAGGCATTATTTTGTCAAGAACCAATGTTATCAAGCTAAGCATTATACCACCTCTGCCTTCTTGCCAGAGGAAGAAGCAATTTTCATTGTACGATGGGAGCAATGGAAATTTTGGACAGAATGGACAATTCCTAAACACCTTCACCCCAAGTGTTTTAGATGTGGCTTCTAGGGCTTTCCTAACTAGTCTCTGAGTCTATAATTCACCAAGTTACTACTCAGACAATCCAGGCATGTTACCATGGCAGAGCTGGGACCGGGACTCATATCTGGTGACTTCTAGTCCAAGTTCTTTCAACATGTGCCTGAGGGCAGAGAATTAGAAGTCAGGAACCACAATTTAATATATGCCATTTCATTCGTGCCCAAACAGCTACTGCCCTCCTTTTGTATTTATTTATTTATTTATTTATTTATTCTCAAAAGGAGAAGGAGATAATGTCCAAGAGTGAGGTCACTTTGGTGGTGACTCAAGTCTATAGAGCTACAAAATTCAGCTTTCCCAGAAGAAATGGCATTGGGGGAGGAGAGCTTCAGCTCTTACCCCAAACCCCTCAGTGAAACCAGACCCCACAGAACTCCAGAGCTCTCAAATTCCAGCTGAGACTGTAGACTGAGACAAATGTCATGTTTTAAAGATTGCAGGCACATGTGACCCTGTAATGGTGGTAATCACATTCACAAGGACAATATGTTATGAGCATGAGGACCCCTGGAACTGTCATCTTATAAGATGTGCATTTCCCCATAGGTGAGTTACTATAAGGATTCACTGCACAAGAATATGAGAAAGTGTTTCAAAACTGCAGAGCTGTGCTGTCCAATAGGGCACACACTAGCCACCTGAGTCTTCCAAAATTTATATTAATGGGAATTAATTGAACTTCAAAATTCAGGTCTTCAGCTCAGTGGCCACATTTCAAATGCCCACTAGCCACCTGTGGCTGGTTCCCACTGTACTACACAGAGCTGCCCTAGAACATTTCATTATACTGTGGAATAGCACTGGTCTAGAAGGACATACACCACACTGGTCGTGATGGGGACAGGTGCAGGGAAGAATTTCAATCTTATAAACTTCTATGCTGTTTATTAATGTTGCCTGAGCATAAAATAAGGAAGAGCAAGGAAGTAGTCACCACTAAAGACAAGATGAGAGTTACTTCTACATGAGGATAGCTGTTCTAGATGAGATTCAGGTGAGATCTCTGGTACATTAGATTGAAATATTCAGGCACAGTTACTCAGCAAAAGAAACTGATTTTCCCTTTCCTAATGATCATAAGTGTGGACAAAGTTGTGTCCATGTTCACTTTTTAAATATTTATAATAGTTAAGTTAATTTTATGCAATGTATGTTTTCTTTTGACATACATTTTTTAAATTTTTTTAGTTGTAGGTGGACACAATACCTTTATTTATTTTTATGTGGTGCTGAGGATTGAAGCCAGTGCCTCACACATGCTAGGTTAGTGCTCTACCACTGAGCCACAACCTCAGCCCTTATTTTGCCATGCATTTTTTAAGAAGACTTTTTTAAATGAATAAATATGTGGCTGGCCCTCTCAATCAGGAGGTGCCGCCCTAGCGTTTATAAGTGAGCTCAGGTTTGGTGAATAAGGAACAAAATTCATCCCTCATCTCTACTCCTACCTTGTGCTGCTCTGAATGATGCAACCCTACCCAGGCGTGCTGGCCACACCTCCCTGCCTAACTTCCAGCAAGGCTGCTTTTAGGAAACCAGAAGGAGGTAGCTGCTAATGGTAATACAACTTTTCTAGCGGGCAACTTGACAATATAAACTCCTAAATATTTTAACATGCATATACTGTGATACATCTGTTTTCTTTGTAATCTTACCTTAACAAATTAACTGTATAAAGATTTTGCCAGAAAGATATTAGTCAGCAACAGTGTTTTTCATATCATGAAAGAAAAAATTAACAGGAAGCAATTTAAATACCCAAATGAACATATAGGTTGAATTCTGATGTATTCAGGCAAATACTAAACAGCTATTAAAAGAAATGCTGTAGAAAAATATTTTATATAGAAATTCATAATACTATAGTATTAAGAGGAAAACAGCACATTTCAGAAAAGCATATATAATGTGATTCTTTTTTTGGTTTGTAAACTCAAATTTACATTTGCTGAGGCAGATAGCTCCTCCCATCTAGGAGGTGGAACTAATCAGCCATTCAATCTAGTGTGGGTGGGACTTAGATGCTCCCTTTCAAAGAATAGAGTATAAAAAGAAATAAAGTCAAGTTTACAGTGGAGAAAATTGTGGTGCAGAATAAGGTACCTTAATTGCATGTACCCCTGAAATGACATGATAAGACGGATAGCTCACTCCTGTGATAGTCTCACTACAACCCATAATTCCAGTCTAACTTTGAGAAATGCTGATAGATGTACCCAAACCAAAGATCATTCTGCAAAATACCTAAAGCATACTCTTCAAATTTGACATCAAAAATAAGGAAAGACTGAGAAGCCATTGAAGATCAACAAAAAAAGTAAGAAAATTATCAAATGTATGCAATGTGATGTCCTGAATTGGATTCTGGAACAGGAAATGATATTAATGGAGAAACTACTGAAACCCAAAGAGTCTTCAGTTAATTAATAGCTCTGCACTATTTTAATTTCTTACTTTGACAAATGTACCATGATTATACAAGATACTGACATTAAGGAAGTTGCACAAAGGTTATACCGAAATGTTCTCTATTATCTTAGCAGTTTCCTGTAAATCTAAAAGTACTCCAAAATAAGAAGATTTCTTAAGCTACTTTTGCAGTTATTTTGGGATATG
This sequence comes from Callospermophilus lateralis, assembly GCF_048772815.1. NCBI lineage: Eukaryota > Metazoa > Chordata > Mammalia > Rodentia > Sciuridae > Callospermophilus > Callospermophilus lateralis. The sequence goes on from NC_135320.1 coordinate 80,500,058, forward strand.
TGCTTCTTTATGCTTTCAATTTTTATTCTCTTAATTTTCTGGAGTGGACATGCATTGTTTTTTAATCAGATTAGCAGTCCATTACATAATCAGAAGTTAATTGGGAACCTCTCTTCCTTGTCATTTCAAGTGTTCTGTGGATGCCAGCAGGAGTTCAGAAGATAATTATAAAAGCAAGGCAATTCAATCCTTTTATTAATTGGACTTTGGCTCCAGGTGACCTATGCTGGGCCAATCAGAGCCCACCCTTGGTGTTTTACCACTAGAGACCTGAGATGAAGCCTCATTTGCTCTCCAGTGATGGCAAATGAGACTGGCACTGTGTTATCCTACCAGGTAGAAAATTCAAGCTACAGTAGGAAATTATGAGGCTGGGATGCAGAGAGGAGGGAGAACACAAGAAGAGAGAGACTCTAGGTGATGTTCCATTTATCTTCAACCTGAATATACACTGCCCTCCCTTCAGATACATGGGACATTCCCAAAACTTCTCTTTCAAGTTAAAAATGGCAGAGTTGAGTTTCTGCCACCCAAAGACCCCAAGCCTGGCCTTTACACCAGAAGATCCTCCTCCTAGATTCAAGCCTACAGGAATCCCTTGAAGGTGCAGTTGTTCTGTCTTTAACTGGGTCATTTTCAAAGTAAATCAAGTTAGGTGATCAGGAACTGATGAATTGAGTTGAGCTTTGCTGGATTGGATTGGATTGAATTGAGTTGAATTCAGTTCAATTCAATTGAAAAATAATGTGTGCGTTCAACACAGGAGTTATTAAACTTGTATTATTTGATTTTTTTTCTTCAATACCAATATAGACTAGACATCTCTTTGCATTACCAAGAGACTGGAGATATAAAATGTCAACTCCTATATTATCCTCAGTGCCTACCATATGTCTTGGCACATAGCTGTAAACCAAATACTGGAAAATGAATGAATGTGTTTGTTCTCTTCTATCCATAACTTGCTACAAATATACTGTACCCAGTTATATGGAACATGAAAGTCACCATGGCCTCTCCTGGCTTAATAAGCTATGATTGAAGCCAACACAATGCTGAGCACTGACACTGTAACTTTCCTGTCACTCTCTCCCAGCTGAGTATCTATAGGGAATGTTGCTGCCACCTCAACCTCCCTGCATCCAAGAGAACAGCAAAGTCTCAAATGACTTGGTTAATAGAAATTGACTGACATAATGGCTATTTAACTTTGCAAATATCTGCCATGTCAATGCTACAGATGCCTGTCATTAGGCAAGTCAGAATTAGATTGCACTCATTGAGAAATCCATCGAGGAAAAGGAAGAAACAAGGGAGAATGAGTGGATGTCACAGAGAAGCAATCCAATACATATGAGAGAAACATATGACCTTTCTTAGGTCATAAGAGAATATTTAGGAAATATCCTACCTTAAAGCACAAACCCACACATGTGAGCGCATGCCTGCCTCTACTATGTTGTGCATTTGCTGCACATGATCCTTTCTACTGTCTTGGGGAACATTTATTGTTCACCTACTGTGTGCCAGGCAGTGTTTTCTCATGCAAACCTCTCAACAACACTATGAGTTAAACAATATTATTATCTCCATGTTACAGATAAGGAAACTGAGATAGTGAGTAGCTATATAACTTGCCTATGACCAGATTGTGAGGTAGACCTGAGATTTGGACTCAGGAGCTACAATATACTGACTGTCCGTCATAAAATTTAAAAAGTCTGCAGTAATTGATGATTCACCAATCAATATCCCCCACAAAAGTGTGAACTCCCAGAGGGCAGAGTTTCATTGATGGCATCTCATGCAGTCTGTGCTCAAGGAACAGCTGAGAAATGTGAACTGCTTGGCTTCCATGTTTTTCTTAATGTATTCGTTTATGAAAAATCATTAAATGAGCTTAGAACTCATAATTTTAAAATATAGATTGTTCATCTATGTGTCTATAAATTATATCTATAAGTTATTTGATATGTTCTCAAAAGAAAGAAACAGAATCCCAGGAGGCTGAGGCAGGAGGATCGCAAGTTCAAGACCAGTCTCAGCAACTTAAGGAGGCCCTAATCATCTTACTGAGGCCATAAGCAACTTAGTGAGATCCTATCTTAACGTAAGAATAAATAAATAAAAAGTGCTGGGCATGTGACTTAGTGGTAAAGCATCCCTGGGTTCAATCCCCAGAACCAAAAAAGAAAAGAAAGAGACAGCATGAAGAGGTTTATTCAGTGGAGTGAACATCCGTGTTGTACTAAGTGCTTCAGCTAATACATCAAATCTGGAGAGATAGACATGGACAGAGAGCAGCTGGCCTAATTAAACTATGGTGACTAACACCAAAGTCTATTTTTCAAACTTCTTTCTATATAACAATATATATATATGGTATTCTCCTAATAATCAAAAGTTTTCTTATCTTCCTCTCAATAAAATTAGACTTTTGTAGTATTATTTTAAACTTATATATTACTCACCTTCTTTAGGAAAATCTGAGATATTAAAATAAATGATATATAAAAAAGGCATTTAAAATAAAATCAAAGGGACCCAGACATTATATAAACAAAACAAGGCTGTAGGCCTCTCTGAAACTAAAAATAAACCCGATGTGGTCATAGCCCCTTCTTTAGATCTTCCTGGGTATTTGCCTACCTACCCCCGTGGCTCTTCTAACCCTCCGCGGTTAGGTGTAGTAGACAAACTTCTCTGATCTCTTCTGAAAGGTCAGGAGGCCCACAGAGACAGGATGTGACTTCTTTGTCTGCATTCTCCAGCATGTAGCCCTTAGTCTTGGGCATACTAGCTCCCCAACAATTCAAGGTCTTTTGAGCTCCCCTCCATGGGTTCTACATTCCTAAACATAACATCGTGGCTGGAAACAGGAGGCAGTTCATAAAGGTCTGGTGGATCAGTTGACTGGATTGGACTGAATCACCAAAAACGGTAGTGTCAAGGCTCTGGACTTCATTCCTCTCTGTTGCTTCAAGCTACTTCACAAGAGCTGAGCACAATCTACCCACATTCCACACCTTGGCTGGGCATCTGAAGTCAGCCAGTATGATTATTAAAATGCTCATGAGAACCATAAAGATGGGTACAGTTCCTCCATTTTTAGGATGAAGAGATTGAGGCAGCAGATGCTGATTTTTTTTTAAGGCTGTATACACACTAAGAGACAGAGCCAGGTTTGGGATAATGCTCTGTGTGACTGCAGGATCTGCATAATGTCCATTTCACTTTACTATATTCTCATTCTCACACGTGAAAATGTATATGTGCTCATGAATATGCACGTGGCACCTGATCCCTTTTGCTTGCAAGAAGAACAGGCTCAAAAGACACCCACACCTAGAGTCAAAGCCAGTCAGTCTCCTGTGTTCCAACATTCATTAAATAATTTGACAAATATTTGTTGAGCACCCCCATGGGCTTAGAACTACACTAGGATACTGGGGGAATAGCAGTGAACAAAACAGGCAAGTATGGAAAGAGAGCACAGTGGGAAACAATTTTTTCTGTAAATAGCTAGATAATAGCTGGACACAGTGATGCACACCTGCAATCCCAGTAGCATGGGAGACTGAGGCAGGAGGATCACAAAGTTCAAGGCCGGCCCCAGCAACTTAGTGAGGTCCTAAGCAACTCAGCGAGACCCTGTCTCTAAATAAAATATAAAAAGGGCTGCAATGTGGCTCAGTAGTTAATTGTCCCGGGGTTCAATTCCCAGTACCAAAAAAAAAAAAAAAAAAAAAAAAAAAGCTAGAGAGTAAATATTTTGACTTTTCAATCCAGATAATCACAGTCGTAACCATTTAGAAATGCCCTTGTAAGAGCCACAGCAGCCTTCATTGACAATGTTTGACAATGTACAGATTGGCCAGGCTGTTTCCAATAAAATTTATTTTATAAAAAGAGGCAGCCTTCTTTGACACACAGGAGTTTTCAGTCCCCAACATGGACAATAATCATGGGAACAAATGGAGATGGATGAAAACATAGTGATAAAGCTCAGTTCTATGACAAAAACTAAGCAGTGTAAGGTAGAAGGAGGAGAAGAGGGGACTATAGAGAGGCTGCCAAGGGAAGAGATGATATTTGAGATGAAACCAGAATACTAGTGAACCAGCCACACCAGGGTCCTCAGAACGAGCCCTTCCAAGTAGTAGGCAGAGCTAGAACCAAGAGGCTAAGATGAAGTGCATTCGAGGAACAGAAAGAAGGCTGACGTATGGAACAAGAGTGATAGGAGATAAAGCCAACAGGCGAGAGCAGGCACATCAGGACGAGAGGTGGAGAGGAGGGGATCTCCCAAATACAAGAGAAAGCACTTGGAGGGTTTTGAGCAGCCAGCAGCATGCTGTACTTCTAAGTTTAGTACATTACACCAGCTGCTGCGTGGTGACGGGGCTTTGGCCATGCAAGAGCAAAAGAGGACGAGCAGGAATGACTTGCATAGGAACCAAGCAGAGACAAGTAAAAAGCAGTTGGATTTTAAAGAGACGTTGGAAGTGATGGATTCACCAGAAGTTGCTGGGATCTGCATGTAGAAGGAAAGACCAGGGAGAATTCTGAAGCATTAGGCTTCACGTACTGACACAGAGCAACTGCAGGGTTTTGAAGAGAATCTACACTGTGGAATAGTCATATGGCATTCTGGTTTGGGAGCTCTGAAGGGTGACTTTAACTGACCAGATAGGTGGCTCAACTCAGTGCTACAGAGCCTTCCAGGTAGTGCCTACTGTATCATGCAGGTTTTTGCCACATTCCAACCAGACAAGTAGGGTCACCAAATACCAATCTGTGAGGAAGCACGGTCCAGCTCAGCTGAAGCTGGTTTGGCCTGGTGACCAATACCCAAAGAGTCCAGTGCCTGCTCCACCCACTAAGTCCTCTTTGGACTCTAAAGGACCCCTGTGTATTTAAAAGATCTTTAAAGTGCTTGGGAGGAATGTGAATATAACATTTCCTGTTGAAATGGGGAGAGGGGCCAAGGCTGTCTGAGGAAATCAGTCGCTGCTCTAACGCTCTAAACGGCTGAAGACCAGGCTTAGTCTCGTGCAAGACGCTTGAAGACTTTGACTTGAGGAGAGGTAAACTTTCTGTTCTCATTATCAGAAATGCTGGCAGGCACAGAGAAAGAGTTATGTAATAGGAAGCAATACTTTCCGGCCATTTCTCCATCCTCCTGTTATATAATAATCATGCCAAGATGAGTGGCCAACGTCTAAGCCACAGAGATGCAGCCCTGTCAAGTAGATTTATAGTCGACACTTCCTTTTCTTTTTTTTTAGCAAGTGCTCCCCACCCCCACTGATCCCCTTCCCTCAGGCCTTCCCAACATGCCAGTTTCCTTGCTGATTTTTTTTCTCTCATTAGATGACCTGTTCCATTCATGAAAAAAAAAGGGGGGTGGGGAGAAAGGCCACTTAACTCATTCATTCACTTCTTCATTCAGCCAGTCTGTCAACCACCACCATTTCATAGCTTAGCACGTAACAGATCCATGAGGTCCAAAGAGAATCAGCTGGGCCTACCAGAGAGAGGACCCGAGATGAAAGACTTCAATCTTCTAAACTTCTGTAATATGATCCAAGAAGGTCACTCTAGTGGGGTTCTCAGAAGGATTCCAGATAATGGAGGCAAAACACCTCTTGGTAGCAACTGCTGTTCTTCTGAATATCATCATTCATTTTGCACCAGGATTACTAAAATGAAAAAGACATAGTCTCAGGTCGTAGAAAACTCAAATTCCTTGGGGAAGACACAAAAGAGGAAAGCAACAATTGTCAGGGGTATAAGACTCCTTGCTAAAAGTAAAAGAAAGTTTCCATGGGAACCGTGAGACGGAGTAACCAGTTGAACCAGTCTGTGCCTGGGACAACCCTAGAGCTCCAGAATGAGCAACCTTGGCTGAATCAATCAAAAAGGGCCCAGGGCTTCCGTGTGGCCAGACTTCCACCCAGAATGAGCAAACTACCAATCGCACATTCAAAGCTCCATTAAAATCCAGAAATAACTAATACAATTATTTTTATCAACAGAATAAAGGGAAGGCACGTACAACTAACTCAACTGGTACAGAAAAAGCATACGGCAAAAGTCAGAACCTACTCATGATAAAATCTTTCAGCAAACTAGGAGTAGAAGGAAATCCTCAAGCAGACCCTGAGCATCTAAGAAAAACCTCCCCTAACATTATACGTGATAATGAAAGACCAAGTATTCACCTCCGTGTTTAGGAACAAGGTGAAGACAGCCCCTCCCCGTTTTCATTCCACATTTTACTAGAGGCACCAGGCAATGCCATAAGATAAGGAAAGTTTATTAGGAATGGAGAAGGAAATTTTTCTTTATTTACAGATGACCTGATCATATGAAGAAAATCTTCGTTATTTTGATTTTTTTTTTTCTTTTTTGAGACAGTCTCATGCCACCAAAGCTAGTCTGGAACTCCCAGGCTCAAGTGATTCTCCTGCCTCAACTTCCCAAGTAGCTGGGACTCTAGGCGCTCACTGCCACGGCAGGCCTATGAAAATCTTTAGGAATCTATCAAAGCAAAACACTATGGGAACCAAGAAATGAGTGTAGCAATGTACAGAATAGGTTGAAATTTTTTAAAATGATATTAAACTGTATTTCCATACACCAGCAATAAACAACTGCAGGTAGCATTTTAAGATACCATTTATAATAATTCTATAAACTTGAGATACGTGAGGATAAATTTAAACTATAAGTAAGACTTGTGCACCAAAAACTAACATGTTATAAATACAGAAATATGCTAATGTTCATGGATTGTAAGCATCAGTATTGTCAAGATGGTCATTCGTCTAAATGGATCAGTAGATTCACACAATTCCAATTATAATCCTAACAGGCTTTTTTGCATATAGAAACTTGACAAGCTGATTCTAATTCTTCATATGGAAATTTGAAGCATTTGAAGTAGCCAAAATATAATGAAAAAAAAAAAAAAAGAACGCAAAACACAGCTGGAGATTAGCCATACCTGAATTAAAGAATTACTACAAAATTACAGTACTGAAGACAGTGTAGTAGTGGTCAAAGGATAAACTCAGAAATAAATGGAAGAAAATGGGAGCTCATATCCCACTTGAATCAAAGTGTGAAATATGATATATCAAGAACTATGTAATGTTTTGAACAACCTACAATAAAAATTAATTAATATACAAAAAAAAAAAAGAAAGAAATGGAAGAGAGTAGGTAGTGAAGACTTGGTCCCCTGAACTGGTTAATCAATACTTGACCATCATGTCATGATAATGTCATAGCAAGAGAATAGTCATTCCAACAAACGGTGCTTGGACAACCAGATATTCATAAGGAACTGTAAAACAAACCTCAACATTACTGAATACCATTTGCAAAAATTAACTTAAAATGGATTAAAGCCTGAAATGTAGCCACTAAAATTATAAAACTCCTAGAAGAATACTTGGAAAAAAAATTTTGTAACATTGAGTTAAGAAAAGATTTCTTATGACCAAAAAAAAGATAGAACATCAAGAAAAAATTGGTGGGCTGGGGTTGTGGCTCAGCAGTAGAGCGCTCGCCTAGCATGTGCAAGGCATTGGATTCAATCCTCAGCATCATATAAAAATAAACAAATAAAATAAAGGTATTGTGCCCAACTATAACTAAAAAAAATTTTTTTAAAAAGAAAAAGAAAAAAATTGGTCAGTTAGACTCCATTAAGATTCAAAATGTGTGGTGCATATCTGTAATCCCAGTGACTCGAGAGGCTGAGGCAGGAGGATTGCAAGTTCAAGGCCAGCCTCAACAACTCATCAAGACCCTGTCTCAAAATAAAAAAGGGTTGGTGCTGTAAGTGAGTGGTCGAGCACCCCTGGGTTCAATCCCCATTACCACACACACAAAGAAAAAAGAAAAAAGAAAAATGTCTACTTTCAAAGACATCATTGAGAAAATGAAAAGGCAAATGGGAATGAGAGGACTATCCAATATACATATATATATATATATATATATATATATATATATATATATATATAATCTAACAGCAAACTTGTATGCAGAATATAGAAACAACTTTGTAACTCAATGATCAGCTAAAGCCACTTCCCAAGGTGCCCCAGCCAAAAAAAAAAAAAAAAAAATGGCAAAACAATTGAGCAGATACTTCACAAATGAAAATCTACAAGTACATGAAAGCCAATAAGTACATGAAAAAAAGTGCCCAAAAGTTATTAGTTATCATGAAAGTATAAATTAACACACAATGAAACACCATTACACATTTATTAGAACATCAAAAATTAACAAAAGTGACCATTTTAAGGGCTGATGAGAAAGTAACTGATAGTCTCACACATTTATAGTAAGAATGTAAAATGACCCAGAGGCTTTGGAGAACTGTTTGACACTTTCCTACAAAGCTAAACACACACAACATGCAACCTAGCAGTCCCCTTCTCAGGTATTTGCCCAAGAGCAAGGAAAAAACACCTCTGGAAGACTTGTGCGTGAGTAGACATCAGTTCTACTTACAACAGGCAAAAACAAACTTAGAAAAAAAAATGAGAAATTATATCCCATCTATGTATGATATGTCAACGTGCATAAATGCACTCTACTGTCATATATAACTAATTTAAAGTTTTTTTAAAAAAACAATATGGAAAAAAAAATACAAGTGTCCTTCGATAGGCACATGAACCCACACTTAGAAATAATGAGCAATGAACCACTGATAAGTGCAGAAAGGAATACGTGAGAGAAGCCAAACATGAAAGAGTAAGTGCTACATGATTTTATTAGTGTGAATCACTAACAAGATAAATCTAATCTACAGTGACAGGAAGCAGATCAGTGGTTGCCAGGGCTGGGATTGAGAAGAAGGGGAACAAGGAAGCCCTCTGCAGTGATGGAGATGTTCTCTGTCTCAGCTGTCATGGTGGATACAGGGGCATATAGGTTTTTTAAACCTCACTGGACCTTTAAAATAGATGCATGTTTTCTTGAATGAAATTTCTACCCCAAAAATATATTTTAAATGTTTTTTTTTCCCTTTGCTGTGCTGGGAATGAGCCTGGGGCTAGCACATGTTAGGTAAGTGTTCTGTCACTGAGTTACATCCCCAACCCTTTAAACCTATTTTTAAGAGGGAAGGGGAACTTGGTGTGGTGGAACCCTGAGCACAGGAGCTGTAAATTCCCGAGCCCATGAGCTTCAGGGGAATGGAAACATCAATTCAGATGCATAAAAGTCGTTGGAAGTTCAGCCACCAAAGAAGTCCTCCCAACACTCCCCACAAGTATGAACTGAGACATGATCCCAAGCCTCGTGGTAGCAGCTGGACCCGAGTCCTGCTATAATACAGACAGCAACACAAACAAGAAATGGGACAGAGTCGCACAAAGGAACGGCTATGAAGGAAGAGGCAGGTAGGAGGACTAGAAATGGATGGTGGAGGCCAGGGACTGGCCGTGGTTGGGCCACAGCCACACTGAGTCCTGAGGAGGGAAAGTCATTAAAATCTCGTGAGAGCTGATGCATGGGAGGCCACCTATAGGAGCTGCAGACGGCTGGTGATAAGAGTTCCTGCAAAACCAAGGGCTGGCCGGAGAGCGGTGGATGGAACCTCCTGACTCCTCTCTCCTGTGGTCTCTGATCTAAGCCTCCTTTCATTGGCCAAAGCCAACCACCGAAGAACAAGGGAGCCCCGTCAATTCTCTGGGGCAGAACCAGGTGAAGAAGGGTGCAAAACTGATCTGGAGGCCAACAGGACCATCCAGCCCAAGATCCAAGTAGGATTTCAGAATTCAGTGAGTGAAATCAGGTTCATCAGAATCTTGTTTTCATGCCCAGTTTGGTAGTTGGCACTATAGATGATACTTGGGAGGAAAATGGAAGATTATTTTATAAAATAAACTACCCACTTATTGGATCCTCACAAATGCCCCAGAAGGGAAGAATGGGGATTATGAACCTCGTATTACAGATGGAAAAAGAAGAGCCCAGAGGGAGATAGCTGCCCAAGATAGCAGCACCAACTGAGCGCCATGTCTCTGTGCCCAGGTGGCTGTGCAGTCCCATCTACTCGCCAGTCAGATCACAGGCAAAGAACTGGTAACCCTCTAGTTGCTCTGTTGGTCTGTCCGCTTAGCGACAGAGGAGACTCAGGAGAACGGATAGGGTGGTCAGACGACTCACCCTGCAACCTTGAAGGTCAAGATGCTGATTCTAGAATGTGCATCTGACTGCTTCATTCCCGGTCTAACACCCTTCCAATTACGTGTGAATTAAAATCACAAATTTAAGCATTTGCTCTGTGTTCGACTTTTCGGTCTCAGTCCAAGCGCCACTCTGAATCATTCCGGAACACAATTAGCTACTTTGGAAGGAAAAGTGTGTCTCGTCTCTTGACCTTGTTACTGGAGAAAAATTAAAACATGATTTTCATCTTGTTCAGTGACCAGGGATCGTCATTCATTGCTCTGTAACAACCAGGATAATTACTGAGCTAGAGGACGCCGCTGCTCTTCCCCGGATGCCAGGAGATCTCCCTCTGCAGAGCTTTCTCTGCCCTTTCCTCGGCGTCCTTTGCTGGTGTCTCTGGACTTGGTGCTGCTTGCCTGCCTGCACTGACCTTGCACACGCTTTCTCTTCACACTTTCTGATTTTCTGTATCTAATCTTCGGTGTCTTGGGAAACCAGATTGCCAAGTTAGAATGGTTTCTTAAATAAGAATAAATAGGTGCAGCACCAAAGCCAGAAGGCACTTTGCTTTACTCCCCAGGCTTTCTGACATTGACTTTGGCATTGTTTGCCCATTCCTGGTTCTCAGATGTTCGTCACATAGCTGCTGAGTGACCTCTGAATAAGGAAGGTCTTATCAATGCCCTAGTAAATTCCTGGGTGTGATCCCTAGTGCTGGCTCATTAAGCTGCTCAGACTAATGTTCACATCTGCTCCCACACCTCAGGGGCACTTTCCGGAAGGTTACTCTCTCCCCTTTCTGCCTTCTTAGCAAAATTGAATTATTTCAGGACACAAATATGTTGAGGAAGGAGCAATCTTGTCATCCTGTAGGAAGGAGCGCTTCATAATCAGTGTCAGCCTTGCTTCTGAGATGTGTCCAAGTTCACTCTGACATCCCAAAAAGGGCATCCCAGACTTCGTTCCCCACAGGCCCAGGTGTTGATATGACAGAGAGAATATCAAAGTACCCACCCTGGAAGCAGCATGCTTGGGCCTTTCGTAAAAATTATAAAGGGAGCACTTTTGAGGCTGGCTGTTAAGAAGGGAGGGAGAAAATCAAATTTAAGCATTTGCTGTGTGTTAGATGCTTCTGTCTCACTCAGCTCCATTCTGAATCTTTCCTGAACACAACCTGCAGTTCTTCTCTAATCTGATATTAATTCTTCCTCCCACTTATCCTCACTGTTATACGTCCACCCAGCAGAACAACCGTGATGCTTTATTAAACTCATGCGTTTATCACTCTGAAGTTGCCACTAGTCTCTGAGCCCCTTGAAGGTAAGAATTGAAACTTGTTCCAAACTGCGTTCCCAGATCCAGCACAGTTCCAGTATACAAAAGAGGTTTAATTAATGTTTAAATGCTGGATGAAGCATGCCTTCATAAAACTTAAGCTGATCCCTTGTTTTATTATGTGACCTTGGTCCAGGTCAGCCAGAATGTGTTGTCTCTTATCTGCCATCTACAGGGGTTTGGGCAACTTTGGGCTTTTAGCACTCAGATCTGTCGCCCTGCAACAACCAGACTCAAATTCTACTTCTTCATTTCATCTAACACAAAAGACAAAATGTGTCTCTTTAAAACAAATTTTTAAAGGTAGAAGCAGGGGTGTATCTTCAGGCAACCCCCAATGGGCTTGCCAATAATATTCTACATCACTCATTCTGTGATGGTGGTGGTGACACAGAGTGTAGCTTCTGGAGCTGAAAGGGCTGCAGAGGCCACCAAAAAAGATGCCCGTCTTTGGACTAATGATGCTACTTCTGGGATTTATCCAAAAGAGATAAACAGATATATGTGCCAAGATGTTCATCCGAGAATTACACAGGATAGAAAAAACTAGAAACAGCACAAAGGGCCAACTGTAATCAAAGAGTATATGATTCATCCATAAAACTAAAATGCTGGGGAGCCATGAAAAATTGTGTTTTCAATGACTATTTATTGTGATGGGAAACTGTTACAATATGGGATTATGTGGTCAAAGCACATTACAGAATGTGTGGGTGTACATACACATGTATGCACTGGAGAAAATGAAATGCATATTTCAGAAAAGAATACACACAAAAAATAAACTAATATATATAAAGAGTGTTTCTTAAATTATAAGATGCTAACAATTTTAAGGCTCACATAATATCAAGTTTGAGTGCTGGTAAATACTATAGTATAAATAATATTGTATTATTTTAAAATGTGTCCCAGTTTTAGAAGCCTATTTTTGTTAGAAGAAATAAAGCCATGTGATTTCAGGTTTAGACAAATAGTATTTCCAGATATATATTAGATAAGAATTTAACGAAGTGTTGGAAATGTCAGTGATGATCATGTGACAGGTTTTCTGGATGGATACTATCCTTCAGGATGCTCAGAGCCTGGTAGAGGGAGAAGGGTGCACAAAAGGATGTCACATGTGATGGTGACCACGGGGTGTGCATAGTTGACAGTGGTCTGTTCTCGGGGAGTGGGGATGCATCAGGAAAGGTTTCACCTAGAGGGACGCTTGGGTTGAGACGTGGAAGAGGAGCAGTAGGTAGAGGCCAGCCCGTTGCAGCAAGGGTGTCCCAAATGAAAGGAGCAGCATGAAGAAAGACCTGGGTTTTTTTTCTCAGAGCCACAAATCCACCAGGGTTTTCTCACCAGCCACCACACACTCCCACATGAGACGACTGACTTTTCTTTCAGGTTTTGAAAAATTCTCCAGACCCTACAAAGATACTTCAAGGTTCGGGTGCTAGGAGACCTTAACTTCCAATGCCTAGAACAGGTCCCAGCACAGAGGTACTCGACACTCTCATGAGTGAACGAGTGAATGAATGAATGAGCGGGCGAGCAGATGTAACTGGAAAGCCAGGTCTTCCGCTAGCTATTGTCCTCCCTCCTCGGTGGTTACATCAGTCACTGTCCTTCAGTGTCAGTGAGGGAGACTTAAGGCCTGAGAAACTCTTGAAACCTCAGAGGGGCAGAAAACACAAGAGCTGACTTTTTCTTTCATCTCTGCTGTTTACAAGCCTCATGACCTCAGACAAATGGCTGCAGTTCTCGGAATCTTGGGGGAGGGGGCTATCTGTAAAACAGAGATAATTGTATCTTCCCTGGCCTTAAAGCATTGAGAGGGTCCTATTAACCAACAAGCACTGAAGCCATTCATGATATCTAAAATTCTATAGAGCGACCAGGGATTATCACCTTATCAATCATGGGAAAAGACAAAAAGAATGAATCGTTTGCCCAGGGGTGTGGGAAATGGCAAAGTGAGACTCTTAAACCCGGTGCCCATCTCTGTCCATGAGGCCACACAGTTTCCTGGAGGCCCTGTTGGGACAGGAGGGAATAGAAAGGGAGAAAGACAAAGCATAGAGTTTCACTGTTTGCCTGGTCTTATAACTTCACCCTGTCTGCCCACTCTCCAGTTGACTTCTCAGAGAATCATACCATGAGACCTAGTGGCCACCACCCATGTCTAAGTGCCACCTCTTCTCCCAGGATATGGTCATGAGGTCAAAGCCAAGCATGACTTTCACCATGATTAACTCTTCCTTCAAAGGCCAGGACATGAGCATTCATCTTTTTGGGGATCTTCAACTATTAGTGCCCAGGACTCTCCCCAGGCCATATATCATGGCCTAGAGGCAGAAGGTACGGACAAAAGTTGTCACTTATGTTGATGCAGTGTGACGAGGATGATTAATGACAGTCACACATGGCCGCCTAGCTTCTGACTTACCTAAGCTCACTCTAGATGCTGACTTCAGTATTTTCCATGAACATCTTTCCCACCCCTTTCCCCGCTGCTGCTTTCAATAATGACTTCGACTTCACGTGTCTTATTTTGAAGGAAGGAAGGGAAAATATTTGTTGAAGTTACCCAAACCACACCAGTGTCTCTGACAAAGCTGCAGGCATGACTTTTTATTCTCTGATTTCTGCTGCTTTTGTTGAATTTGAAATCCATGCACTCATTCAACAAATATTTATGAGTGCCTACTCTAGGTACATGGGATGTATCAGTAAGTAAAGCAAAAAAATCCTTGCCCTGGGGAAGCTTATGGTTTTGTCATAGAAAACAGGTATTTGTAATAAATGGTAAAATGTGCTACAGGGTATTAAGTGTTAAGGAAAAAAAAATAGAGCAAAGCATGGGGGATAAGTTCTGGGATAAGGAATGAGATGCAATTTTAATTAGCGCAAAGTAATCCTCATTGACAAGGTGATGTCTGCACAAAACTGGAAAGAGATAAGTGGGGAGCCGTATGTATATCTGAGGGAAGCAGATTCTGATGAGTAAGAACAGACACTACAGAGGCCCAAAGATGGAAGCAAATTTGAATTGCTTGAAGAATAGCTACCAAGTTGGTGTAGCATGAAAAGCAAGCGTGCTGGGTAAATGGAGTTGGGATGAGTCAAGGAGGAAGCAGGGACTGGGTTACGACCCTGCAGGCATCTAGCTTATCAGCTTTTCTACTGTATGAGATGGGAAATCACTGGGAGGTTTGGATCTAATTTATGCTTGAAAAGATTCACACTAACTGCCATTTGAGAACAGACAACAGATGGCCAGGGAAAGGCAGGGAGACCATGACAGTCACCCAGGACAGAAAGCATGGTGACTTGACCAGAGTGTTAACAGTGGAGGGCTAGGAATGGCTGAATACTTGATGCCCCATGTTTCATTGAGGGTAATGATGCCACTGCTCACAGAATTCACATATTCCTAATTTGGAGACAATAAAAGAGGACACCATCTGTGTTTTGGTATTGAGGAAACAGTGTATTTGAAAGTTGAACTAAAAGGTTTCTGTCATGTTGGAAATGAGACTGGGAGAGTCCATAATGTCTCCAAAGTTGAGGTGCAGGCAACTAGAAGGGATGACTTCAACTGAGATGGAAGGAGAAAGACAGCTGGAGAGGCTTGGATCAAAGTACAGCAAGGGACACATTAAGTCTCGATGTCTACTAAAAAATGCAATGAAGATACCTTGTAGGCTGTTGGATATGAGTTCAGGAGAATGTGGAGCCCTCGGTCTCCCAATGTAGGAGGTCTGGGAGGAAAAAAGAAAGCAGGAAAGGAGCCTGAGAAGAAGTAATCCATGTGATAGGCTAAAATAACACAAGGGGAAATGGTCAAGAGCTCGGGATGGTTTGCAGAGGGGAAAACAAGCCACTCGTCTGCTTCTCCAACAGAACAAAAATGGCGCATATCTGTACTTAGTTGAAAACAAGTGCTGAGCCACCAGAATGGGTTAACATGGAAATGACTACAGCAAAGAGATGGCAAAGAGCAAAAGGCATTAGAGACCAGGGAACCACATCGAGGATTGCACGAGGCATCTATTATCGTGTTTCTTCACAAGCCACCTCGTTCTTGGAAAGGTTTAGAGTGGTTTATGTTTGCACTGAATATCTTTAACTTCACAAGGCAATTCTACTTTCAGTCCCACTGTGCTCCTCTCACTCAGCCACCAACATGGAGGTAAGGATGTGGCTGGTTTCTCGTGAGATTTCATGGGAAAACCCCTGATGGGCCACCTGGAGCTGGGAAGGCATTCAAGTGGCCACTGTTATTGCTATTATGATCCAGTCAAAGGGAGTTTTCAGCGGTCCTTCCTCACCCTCCAGAAGTCCAGATGCCAGTCCCCAGGGTTCTCCTAGAGAGGATTCCCCACGGAGCCGGGTTTGAAGCCAGCTGATATGGATCTTCCCAAACACCATAAACTCTGAGACACTGAGACAACACCAGATGAGGATCAAGTGAAAACCCAGCTGTGGGTTCTTTGGTGCTTCTTGGAAGTTTCTGGAACTCCCAAGATTATTGTATCCTAGACAAACTCACCACTGAGTCAGTGTGCCTCACACCAGGTTGGTCCTGGGAACAACAGCGAAGCCAGCCAAGTTGCCTGGTGGCCACCACACAGGCAGTCCAGGCCTTTAACCTGCCCCTGTGCATCCCACCCTGCACCCAGGCCCCTTGCCCACCCAGCCAGCTCCAGCACATTCCCCAGGAACTGAAAGTGGTCTTGGGCCAAACTGATATCGTCATGGTAACTGGTCCCTGGAACACAAGTTCTAGAATATTTGCTGCAGTCATCCACAACTTTGTTATAAACAGAAATCTCAAGCCCTGTACCAAAACACATTCCCTCTCTTCTCTGTAAAGAACTCCTGCTTTGAAGTTCTGCACTACTCTTAAGGCTATTTTCTCCTTAGCCATCAACTGTCGTGTTAATTGCACTATAAAGTAATAACCTGTCTCCGCCAGTGCCCTGGACCCAACAGAACTCTCACAAGGCAAGAACCACGTGTGGTCCATTGAGATGGAATATAGTACAGCATTAAAGAATACCCTGTTAGTGGGTAACAGGGTTTAACTTTGAAATGATGAAAAATGTTGAAATAATGAAAATTGATTGTGATGACGTTTGCACATCTTTTCAGATATACTAAAAACCATGGAACTGTTTACTATAAATGAGTGGATTACAGGGTATATAAATCATGTCTCAATAAGGTCTTTTTAAAGTATTTTTAGTTGTAATGAACTCAATACATTTATTTATTTATTTTTCTGTGGTGCTTAGTATTGAACTCAGTGCCTCACATGGGCTACGCAAGCGCTCTACCATTGAGCCACAACACCCAACCCTCAATAAGATTTAAAAGAAAGGAAAAAAGAGAAAAAGACTACTACTGCGTGCCCTTGAATCCCAACTTCTCTACTTGCTGTGTGATCACATCCTTTCCTTGGGACTCAGTTTCTTCATTGCAAATTGGGTTAAAGTAAGACCTACCTGAAAGCACTCTTACAATGAATTAAAGTAATTAAAACAGTTCCCAAAACAAATAAAACAATATGTAAAACTAGTGATTTGATTTTCAGCTCTGTATTTCCAGAATGTGGCCAAGTGCCTGACACATAGAGTCAATGGTGAAGATTTTTCAGAGGCACGACCTTGAAGGAACCCACAAGAACTCAGCTGTGAGATATTTTAGGTGACAAATAGCCTTATCAATAAGAAGAGGGCTGAAGAAGTTAAGTGATGTGGGTTTGAGTTCTGATCCCCACCTGAGAGCAAGGTGACCTTAACAAGTCACTTTCTCATTCCCCTAAGATTCTGCTCCTTCTCCAACAAATGAAACTGATGGTTCTGCATCTACCAAGCTCTACGACTTGTTTCAAAATCAGTTTATACTTTTTTAAATATCATAAAGTAATATGCAAACACACTTTCCTCCCAGAAACTGGTTTTGCCCTAAAGATAGCCCAGGTGATTCCCCTCCCCCTTACCATTCATTACTGCAGGAACATGAGCCAAAGACCAGGAACAGGTGAGGGCTGACCCAGTAACTGGGCCCTGAGACCAGACTGACCCTGCTGCTCTGTGCCACAGTGGGCTGTGAGCTCCTGAGGATACTGTTTCTTTAAATTTTGCTCCTTGGTGGATCACAGATGAGTAAATTTGGGCAGCAGCTGTGCTGAGTCCTTCCAGGGAAGCCTTCCCAGCAATGCCAGGGTGGGAGGAGGAAATTAGGAAGGCCCAGCCACCCAAAAAGTCTAATTCAAAAGCCTCTACTGCCATCTACCGACCCACTGGGGAACCCATTGGCAAAAAGCCAAGAAAGGACGTGGCGTGGACAGTTTAGCAATGAAAAGGGTTTTATGGACTGATTAGCCCACCCCCACCCTCCAGGAAAACTGAGGCCCACAGAGGTAAAAGGCCCACCTGGAATCACACTGTATCCCACAGCAGCCCATATCACCTTAGACCTCCACTCCGCACCACCCCACCCCATTTCAGTCTGAAAAGACGAGCCACCAGCCACACTGGCTTGGAGGAAAGAGTTGCTACCAGGTACCCTTCCTCCTCCAGCCTCTGTTCCACCTTCTCTTCTCCCTTTTGCACCATCAGCCCCAGACTGGACCTGAATTAATATGTTTTCTTCTCTATCCAGGGCCTAGTGTCACACTGTCAGTAGTCCCTGGTAGTGACAAAATGTTAAGCCATTCATTAGAAACTGTTTGCCTTTTTTTTTTTTAAGAACATGAAGGCTAGAACAGATCCTGCTTAGTAAACACCCAGCACTCTCAGACCGCAGTCATTTGCGTCAGACTCGAAAGATTTTTGCCATTTCTACATACCAACTATATTATTAATAGGATTTTAAGTGACTTTTTTTTTTTACTAAAATCAATGTATTCTTAAAAGAATACTGTTACTTTCGGAAATGGAGAAACAATAGCACTTGCCATAAAATAAAAATTAACCATGAGAAGAAACACCTGAAAGTAAAACTGACATGCAGACATTCACATATAAAGCAGTTATCTTGTTTTCTAATTTGGAGGAACCATTGTTTATTAGTAGCAAAGAAAGGTCCCCCTCTCTGCTCTTGACAAAAAAATGAGAGAAATGTGACAAAAAGAGAGCTTTCTGCAATGTGCAATCATATTCCACATAGCTTATTCTATGTTGTGCGCCATTTTCTTTCTCGATTGTCTTCTCTCTTTTCCCACCCCATGACTGAGCTCAGGAAAAACTCTCACCAGGATCTTCTGTGTTGCAAGCCCTAAGGCCAGGGACTGTGGGTTCTTGCCAAATTGTGACAGCATCCTTCCCGGGGGCTTATGCAACAGCTGGGGCACTGTCACTCATTACAAAGAGCAATGGACATTCTTTTTGCATTGCTCCAGCTTCCTTGATTGGCTGGCCCACCTGTTGGAGTGGAACCACAGAACCATCCGCTCCCTGAACCCCTGCCCTCTGCTTGCAGACCAGCTCCACGGCCCTCTTTCCCATTTCCTGCAGGTGAGTGTCATCATGCCACTTGATCAGAACACAGCTGTCTGGCAAAAGCAGCAGCAGATGTGGAGCCAGGCCCCAATCGCACTTAGCAGCGTCCTCCGCAATCCCACTAGCCCACAGACAGCGAGTGAGTCTGTCTTAATTGGACAAAAAGAAGGTTAATTAGCAATTACTCCTGAAGACACGTTTGTGTCTATTTTGAAAATATTTGGGAACCAGTCTATTCAACAACCACCTGGAAGAAAGCTGGCTATACGATTGTCTTCCAATCAAACAGAATCATCACCTTTACACCTTTGAGAAAAGAACTCTTAAAATGATAACCACATTCATCATAGTCCATTTAGGCATTGAAGTAACCGCAAAAAAAAGCAAAAAGAATAATATAGAAAGTGTGCAGAGCCCCACCACCTATTGACAACCACAATTAACCCACATGTGATCTTCCATCTATCTTCCTTGTAGAACTTGTTTTGCATTTTGTACAAAAATGAGTTCATGCAAAATATGTTAGCTTGTATCCTTTGTTCCACATACCATTATATTCCAATCACCTTTCCATCATTCAATGTCCCGTATGACAGCATTTGTAAAAAAAAAAAAATACAGAACATCCCATTTACAAATGAGTAAAATGAGCTAAAAAGAACTAATGTATTCAGTATTTTAAATGTTAGCTATTATAATGCCCTTCTTATTTTTATTAACATACATGAATTGTGCGTATTAGTGGGGTGTAGTGGCATATTTCCATACATGCATACGTCATGCACAAGTCCAGCCACCCTTTGTTCACCCTACCCCACCCCACCTCCTCCCACCCTTCCCAGTCTCTATGAACCATGATTCTACTCTCATGTTGACTTTTTTTGGCTTCCACATATGAGAGAAAACAAACAGCCCTAATCTTTCTGCTTCTGGCTCATTCACTTAACATAATGTTCTCCAGTTCCATGCATTTTGCTACAAATGACAGGATTTTGTTTTTCTTTATGGCTGAAGAATATTCTGCTGTGTTTGTGTACCACGTTTTTTCTTTATCCATTCATCTCCTGAAGCACACCTAGGTGATTCCACACCTTAGCTTCTGTGAAAAGTGCTGCAGTGTGGGTGAGTGTGCACATATCTCCAGTGTAACTTCGTTTTCATGGTGGAGTAGGGGGACATACCCAGCAGTTGGGTAGCTGGATCACATGGTGGTTCTGCTTTCAGTTTTGTGGGGACCTTCCTCACTGTTTATCAATAATGGCTGTACTGATGACTATTCCGCCAGCCGTGTCAGATGGGAATACAGTTTCTTCCTCTGTCAACACTCTCATGTGTCAAGGTTGAAAAGAACTCTGCCCTCGAAGTCAGGAGATCTGGGTTGTATTCTCACCAATTCCATTCCCCAGCCAAAGAGTCATGGCCACCTCACCATTTTATCTGGGCTTCAATGTTCTCATCTATATGCTGTGATAATACAACCTGCCCTCCCAGGCTCAACGGCATCTAAAGAGTAAATCAAATAATGAAGGGAGACACACATTTAAGAGGTCTTTGTGAATTATATTATAGGTCCATCAATGGTGAACTCTAACACTCTCAACTACATCAAAGAATTAAAAATAGGGAAGGAAATACTGAACCCAGCAAATTTTAGAAACAGAGAAACCGACTTCCTGAGAAGTTTGAGACTTGCTCAAAGTTTCACAGTGAGGCCAATGTCTGATTTCACACAATATTCCTGTTAGAAGACCACCTTTAGAGTGATAAATGTCCCAACATGTCCACAGAAAAAGACTGAGGACAATTCAGTTCGTTCTGTTTATTTCAGTTCAATAAAGATAAGCTAGAAAGTTTACTACCTACAATGACCTCCTCAGTCATCAAATTCCAGCTCTGATTTTTGTCTTAAACTTAACTTCTTTCAACTTCAGGGATTTCTTTGTATGTCCCTTACAAGAACAAGAGCCCCCTGGAAGGAGCAGAAGAAAAACCATCAACCCGAAGCGTGGATTTCACACAGACTGGGAGTTCTCACAGCCATCTCCTGCCTCTGACCTGAAGGGGTCTGGTCAATTGATCACATCCCAGGAATTTGGAGAGCTGCCTGGGCAGAGAAAATTAGTTACAGAGTCACCGAGCCATGAGGCTTGTCACATGGAAGTCACTTCCAGCCTGGAACGCACTGCGAATTCCTGCCTTCTGAGTGGCATTTCAGATGACTGTGGGCAGTCACCAGAGCAACAGAAGGAAGTCAGAAGCGGGGGCATTCCAACTCCCACCCAGACCCACATCACAGAAAGGAGAACTCGAGGCACTGCCGCGACTTTGTGTTGTCTGAGCAGAAACATCAAGTTTCAAGTCGCCCTCATTTTGAAACGCTGAGATGTTTAGCAGCACAGAGACCCTCTGCCTCGACCCTCAGCTTTCCAGACGGTTCCCACGGCACAGAGGAGGACGGCAGGGTTTTTGGAGATACGTCAGAGCTTCTGAAAGCCTGTTTATTATAGGCACTTACCTATGCCAGGGTGTTACCAGGGCTGGTCCCTGTATGCTGCCTCAGGAGGGAGCCACTATGGTCACCATGACAGACAAGAACTCAGCTCAGCTGAAGAATTTGAACAAGGCCAATAGCTGGCAAATGGCAATGGGGGAACTTAACCTAGGTCTGTCTGACTCCAAACCCAGGTTCTAAACATGTGGAATAAAGAGGAGGCAGGGGGGCCTTCAAATAATGGAAAGAGTTAAGGATCCCAGCCTTCGTTTGGTTGATCCCCTTATCTATGGCAGACATATTCCAAGACCCCCAGCAGAGGTACCGCACCCTATATACTAGCACTGCGATACCATGATCATCGATCTGATGACCAGGATGGCTACTAAGTGACAATAGGCTGATGGCACATTGAGCACAGATACCCTGGACCAAGGGATGATTCAAGTCCAAGGTGGCACAGTGCAAGATATCATCATGCTACTCAAATGGAATGCAACTTCAAACTTAGGAAGGGTTTATTTCTGGAATTTTCCATTTAATATTTTCAAACCAGAGTTGACCACAGGTAACTGAAACCACGGATAAAGGGAGACTTCTGTGTTACCTAGTCACCCCGATGGCAAGGTTATTGGGGCTGCAATGCTGTGAAAAGTCCTCCTCGCGTCCAGATGTTTCATCAGTCTTCATTTCTGCCTTCCGTGCCCCACAATCCTCTCATTTCCCGAACTCTCCTCAGAGAAGTCTGTCTCAGACTCCTGTTCCCATGAAAGACATCCCCTCACATCACAAAGGGACCCTTGTCCAACTTCTGTCCTTCTGCTTGAAGTTTAAGGGAAGCGCTTCTTGCTCTGACCCAACCATGAGAGGATGATTGTCCTCCGTGTCATGCTGCCCTGTGGTCACGGTGTGAGCTTCACCCAGGGGTGTGAAATGGGATTAAATTTTTTCCTAAAGCTCTGGGGCTTGGAGGGGCCTGGAAATTCTATATTTAACTTACTCTTTCCTCCAGATAGGACTCCTATAAATCACCAAAGCATACAAATCGCCTGGAGAGTCACAGGGAGAGTATTATCAGCCAAAAGCTTTCTGTTTATGAGGAAATCAAGGCAGGGTGATGAGCTGAGGTCCCTCAAGTAGACAGTGGCTAGGGAAGAAGGCAGGCAGGAACCTGGGTCTCTCAGAGGGAGTTCTGACTTTCCAGATAGCCTTTTCCCAGAGAATCTATGCAGTAATACTGACCATAAGCTGTGGACACTAGACAGGTCCATGGACATGTGAGAACACTGTGGTCTTACAGACCTTCAATGCCACTTTTCTGACATTTTTTACACTGTCCCAGAATATCAAGGACTGTGTGTTAATTCACCATTCCCCAGAAGAGCAGGTCAGGACCTGGAAATTAAGGACAGACATGGAGCGCCCTCTGTTGGCAAGGCAAGTCTTACAAGCTGGCTCCCCAACGACTGTTTCTCCTCTGCCTGGTCCACAGGCTCTGCAGTAGACTCAGCGTGAAGCAGGCCGCAGAGTGGCTCCCAGCCCAGCCCTGACACCTCCAACTGTGTGGCCCCTGGCGGATTACCCACATGGATAGGACCAGGATTCCTCATCTCTACACTGGGGTTAATACCACCTTGGAGTGGGCTGAACGATGACCATCTTAAAAATGTATCTACATCCCAGCCCTCAGAACCTATGAAAGAGAAGTTACTTGAATAGAGGGGTCCTTGCAGGTGTAAGGATCTTGGCCAAGGATCTTAGGCCAAGGATCTTGGGATGAGATCATCCTGTATTATCCAGAGGAACCCCTAGACCCAGGGACAAGTGACACCAGGAAGAAGATGTGCAGACAGAAGCAGAGCTGGAGTGGTACGACCTCAGGCCAGTGAACGCCTGGAGCCTCACAGGCTCAAAGAGGCAAAGACGCATTCTCCCCCGAGACTCCAGAGTGGAAATGGCCCTGCAGACACCCTGACTGCAGATCCTGGTCCCCAGAACTATAAGAGGATGCATTTCTGGGAGTTGTTTTTGTTTTTGTTTTTAAGCCACTGAGTTGGTGGTCATTGGTTAAAACAGTCCTAGGACGGAACACACACCTGCTGCCTGCTGGTCAGCATGGAGCATCCCAGAGGAAGGACTCCATCATCTCATTGGTGCTATTCTTGCCCTTCTTGTGCTCAAACCAAACGTGAGCCCCTCCGAATCCTACCCATTCCTCCAGGAGACAGCCCCCAACCCAAAACTCAGGAACCAAGTTGTAGCGTTTTGATTTGGGGTTGCTTGTCTAATTTTTTAAAATATCTTTATTTTATCTATTTTTTGTACATGGTGCTGAGGATTGAACCCAGTGCCTCAGGCAGGCAAGGCGAGCGCCCTACCACTGAGCCACAACCCCTGCCCATCGCTTGTCTATTTGTTGGAGGGAAAGCAGGCAGGTACCTATGTCCTAGGGGGATTTTTTCAAAGTATAGCCCCAGATTTTGATTCAAGTGAAGCCGGATGGAACCTATGAGTGTATTTTGAGAGCTTTTCCCAGTTGATTCTGATACAAAACTGGACTAATATTCAGGCAGTGCACACTGACGGGTGTCGCTCTGACTCTCTGTGATGGGATGGGATGGGAAATATCTTCCCGCTGGCTCCTGTACCCCAGGGCTGCCCTTCCACCACCCCTGACATGGGGACAGCCTCTAACGCAGGCCAATGCGGCGTAAGCCAGTGAGAATGACCCATCCACTTCCAAACCCCTTACACAGAGCTGCTCCTTCTATGTGTTTTATAAACTGGGACTCTGCAGATGACTCTTTGGGGGAGATTAAAAGATTCTGATTCTTTCAAAACAAATCTTAAAGCCACTGATATACTTATTTCCTAGGCAGGAAACTGAGGTCAGAGAGATTGAGTGACACACCCAGGATCACAGAGTGAGGGACATCCAAGACCAGAATCTCAGACTCCCAAATTTTATCCAAGGCTCGTCACCCCACCAGCCACCCAGCCTCAGCCACCCAGCCCCACTGCAGGGCCTGCGGCACGGACTCCAGTGCCTCCCTCCAGGTGTGACACCTCTCAGGAGATCCATGGCTGACCCGGGATGGGACACCCACACAGCACCAGCAGCCTCTCCTCTGGAATGGACTCGCTCACAGTCCGCACCGAGGCAGCCCAGTTTCCAGGCCACTGCTGCCAGGGTGGCGGTTGCCTGGAAATATTCCTGCTGATCAGATCTTCCTCTCCACGGGAGCCTTCCCCTTCCTTGGAGCCAACACCCGGTTTTATCTCGGCTGAGGAAATGTCCAGGTCGTAGGACCGTTGAGATAGTTCTCAGAACACCGTGGTGAGGCGCATGTTCTCAGAGAGGAGAAAGGAGGAGGGGGAGGCGCACAGCAACCACCAGGCTGGTTCTGAGAAGGAGCCCTTATCTGCTCTGACCCTGCTCTGGACCCAAGGACTGATGTCGACCTCGCAGCTGGTCAGTGAATTGGTGGGTGAAGTCCTCGGAAGCCAGGAGAATCCACCACCCAAAGGCAAGCCTGCAAGACCACGAGCGCCCAGAGAGAGCTGCCTGCTCAGAGCCCAGGCTGCCCCAGGCCACTGTGCCACAGGGAGGAGCCCATGACACTCCAAGCACCTCCCTGAGCCCTTAGCGTGAAGGGACTGTCCCCTGGCCCATCCTCCCATCAGGGATCCCTGACGGCCCTTGTCACTGTCAGGAGGATACTGTTTGAAAAGGAGGTGGTCATGAGAGCCCAAGAATCACTCCAACCCTGGGAGAGACAGAGGCAGAGGGTACAAAGTACTCCACTGTCAATGAGTAACCAAAAATGGTGGAGTCAATGATCACCAGAAGAGTTCAAAGGGGCACGTTCAGGCAGAAAGGACTAGCCAGCGAAGCCGGGCTTAACAGCTTTCATTTATTGATGTTATGGGCTTAATAATAGCTAGAATTCAGGAGTTGCTCTTTCCAAAATTCCACAAGGTCTGCATAAGTAGCTCCACTTCACGAAGAGTTGCCTGAAACATGGAGAGGCCAAGTGACCTCTCCCACAGGAATTCTGCTCCCAACACAGTGGGAAGCCAGGCTTTGCCTGACCCCAGGGCCTGGGCCATTTCCTGAGTGCAAGGAGGGCTGGGATAAAAGCAGAAGGAAGAAGGGTCCCTGTAGACAGACTGAAGGAAAATCTTAAATCACAGAGGCAGGAAAGTCAAAAGCAGTCCTGGGACCACTGACAGAGACGCATTTAACTAGCTTGGAGGCTTCTGGAATGGGTAATGTCAATCAAGGGCTTCCTATGCCAGGCAGAGTTCTGAGAACTTCACATGTATGCTCTCATTACACCCTCACCGTGATTCTGTGGGGTAGGGTATCATTTCCGAAAGATCAAAATGAATAATGGGGCCCAGAAAGATTAAGTAACTTGTCTAAGATCACACAGTCGGTAAGTGGCAGAAAGAGGATTTGAACAGTCTGGGCTGAAAATCCATACTCCCTGTCATCACCCTATACCTAAATAGGTGTGCCGTGGACAAGCTGGAAGTAAGCTGAGGGTGGACACGGCCTTGAATGCCAGGAGTTTGCACTCAATCTTTCTGCAGAAAAAAAGCAGGGATGGTAATAAAATAAGTGTCCTTATAAAAGTGAACTAGCAGAGAGGGTTTCAGTGCAGGAAGGCTGGAAGGAACCGCAGAGAAGCAGGTAGGTGACTTGAGAAAAGTCACTGTCGCCACTTGTGGGAGTTTAATCCACAGGAAGCTTTTTCTTGACCAAAGGACCAGCCTAGTCTAGAGGATGGGCAGAAGGTCCAGCTGTTTCTGTCACCTCTGTGTGCCTCCCAACCCAGGGGACCATGGCGGGGGGGACATGTGCTCGCAGGCTGCCCTTGAATTTCCGGTCTCTCCAGTGTCCACCTCTGCATGAGGGCTCCCTGGCACTCGCACAGGCATTTCCCACCACAAGGAGATGCCACGTGTGTCACCTGGCTTGATCCATCCAGCCTTTCCAAAAAAAAGCCAGAGCCGTGGGACAGTGGGGCAAAGAGCATTTCTTTGAGTGACCTGTCCCAGGGAGCGTTCCTGTGTCCCCCTCAGTCCCTGGGGATCATCCCTGAACTCCCTGGAACGTGGCTTTTGGCCCCCACACTGACGATGGGGACTGGAGCCCGGGTGTGGAGAAGGCTCCTCGTGGGCACACGACCAGGAAGGGTGGACCCGAGGTCAGACACCCCTTGCTGTTCTCTGCACAGGGGACAGGTCTGGCTTCACCGCTGCCCAGGAATAACCAAGGCCCCCAACACCGGGCAGGTCCTGCCAGAGCTCAGCTCTGCAGTTCAGCGCCAGTGTGGCCTTCTATGACGCGATTGGAGTGCCCTTGGTTTTCCCTCAGAGGATGGCCTGTCTTTCCAGCCTGATGTCCCCACAGCACCCCACACCAAGGATGGCCTCTGAAGACATGCACACGTCCCGCTGGCCTGCTGGGCACCTCGCCTGGCAGGCCTCAGCTCTCGGGCGACAGTATTTCCCTTCTCCAGTCCTTCCCTCCCTGGCCCCTGGAGGCCCAGTGCTAAAGCCTCTTTGGCAAGTTCAGTCCTCCTCCTCCTTTAAAGCACAGCTCAAGTGCCATCGCCCCCACCGGGTCTCCCAGGCAATCACGACCGTGCCTCCTGGGCCCTCCACGCCACCGGCTGGCACACTCCTGCTTCTCCTTCGTCACATTCCCCTTTCCCTGAAGAGCTGTCAGTCATCTCTGCACTCTGAATAAATGCTGGTGAGCCAACCCGTAAAGGAATGTGTGAATGGATGGCCGGGGTAGTCAATGAATGAATAAATGCACAGACAGGAGGGGACCCAGGGGTGATGAGCAGGGGACTCCTCGTCAGAACCTCCAAATTCTAACCCAGGACTTCACGCCTGACTTTCAGCACGATCTCAGTAAACTCTCTGCCCTGCTCTTGGCCTCTTTTTACTTGTCTTTCAAAAGAAAGGGTTAGAGGACAATTGCTCACCTCCCTGGCCTCCAATTCTGTGAATGAAAAGATGCCCTTGGACAAACCGTATTAACGGTATCTGAGACCTCTCCCTTGAAATCAGCAATCCTCCTCCTCCAGGCTTATCTGAAGCCAGCCTTCGCCTGACCCACCAGGAGCTCTGCTATCTCCTGTGAGACCTCCTCAGGGTGTGTGTGAACAAAAGCAAGCGTCTTATCTGGTTACTCTCTCTTGCACCATCCTGCCCTTGGAAAACATGAATGGATTTGCCTCTGATAGTCTTCCGTCCCAGGGATGGCTAGAAAGGCAGCCTCGGCTTTCTTGGAACAATTGTGCAATTTCATGCTGCTATCAGGGCTGACAAGGAGGCAGCTACTAGCCTGGACCCTTGAGCTAGGTTCAACTGCAGGTCAAGACAGGGGCCCCCAGCCGCTCAGGGCACAGGAACCACAGGAAGAAATTCCAGGACGTTGTCAGAAGCTAACAACAGTTCCCAGCTGTTCCCAGCCGCCTCCTGCCATTGAAGCAGTTTGGAGTGGGGGTCTTTCTACAGACGCAGCCCAGGGAGGGTCGAGTGTATGGCGGTGCCTCTGGCCCAGCGCAGAGGACAGGCCTGGGAGAACAGGAGTCTCTTTGTCATGGGCAGCTCCTACACATGGCCCAAGACCCTGGACGGAGTCCTCCCTCTCCCGGGAGCCCATGGGGACCACAACATCAGTTGTAGAGATGCTGCTGTCCTTGCATGGTGACTTAAAACCTCTCCCGCAGCTTGTCCGTGGCCTGGACCCAGTCTGCAGTTCCTGCTGGAGCACATTTTACAAAGTTCTCTGTTAAAGGGCAGTTCCAGGACAGATCTCCCTTATGTGAAATCAAAACCCTACCCTTAGGATGGACTTTGCATGGAAAGCTTCTATCTGCATCCCTCCTCTCCCCGCCCTTTCATTCTCTGCCACTTCCAGCCCCTGACCCCACTCTTTGGCCGTCCATTATTCATCTTTCGAGTCTCACATTTGTGTCCCCACCTAGAAATGCCTTCCCCACCCGTCTAAGCCAACCAAACACTGCTCCTCCTGAGCTATTCATCACTATCCCTGTTCTGGCCCCCGTTGGGCCTCTGTGTGGCCTCACTAGGGCACATGTGCCTGTGTGGTGACGGCCCCCACCGGTCCCATAGCCTCCTGGTGGTGGGCAGAACTGGAATCCAAGTCTCCTGAGTCCTAGCACCACCATTTCCTGCTAGCTCTCCTCCGCCCCTTTTCTGCTTGATCTAATTTTTTTAATTCTTATATTTGAAAGCAGATAGGTGCAGGAGTCTAGAAATCCACATTACTTTCCAGGAGTGCCCCTGGCAGGGACAGAGGTGCCTCTGGAGCCTGACACCCTGCTCCCCACCAAGCGGGACATCGGCTCATCTGAGAGGGAAGCCTATGCCACAGCTGCAGGCCACCACTCCAGCCCCACGGAGCTGCCTTCACCTCTTTCCTGGCTCAAGGGATTTGAGAGAGTTTGTGCTACAGAGGCTTCTTTTGAACACCAGAAACCATGCCAAGGGAGAATGCATTCCACTAGCAAGCCACCACAGGCTGCTCCCGTGGCCATGTCAATGCCCCCAGGGAGGGGACCTCTGGCTTCCAAACGGCTCCTCCAGAGCTGAGCTGAAGAGTGCCTGCAAGCCAGTTTCCCACTCTGCAAAGCACCAGCTTCGGACTCCCAGAAAACTGTGTTATTTTAGACAAGTTTCTCAAAATTCTTTGAAAATTACCTTCCTAATCTGAAAAATGATGATGATGATGATGATTGTGAAGACCAAGTGATAAAAATCACCACCATCTCTGGCACTTTTGAAGTACTTGCTCTGTGATGACTCCCACCACCAACCTCTGGATTTTTAATTTCCCTCTCCTATTTCCTATACTGCCCCTTCTTGATCTTTATCTCACTGTCATTTTCTGGTCATTTCCCACATTACCAAGGTTTTTTAGATTCTGACCATCTGGGGAGTGACTGCCATCTCCCAGTGGTCAGCACCCAGGAGAGTCTGCAAGAAAGCTCGATTAGATTCTCCTGTGAGAGTCAAGGACAGTGCATAGACAAGGAGATTTTGAACTAACTTTTGACAGAGGAGGTTTCCAGGTGGAAGAATGTGCATGGGCCTGCAGAGAGGGCATGGAGGGTCTGGGCTGCCTGTCAGTGTGGCAGAGCTGAAGCAGGGGGCTGGGCCAGGGCAATAGAGGAAGAGAAGGTGGATAAAGTCTCATTGTGAAATCTCCAGGTAACTTCCCAGAATGCCCTCCCGGGGCTGAGGGTGAGTCGCGTCTATGTGTGGTGAATCTCAGTCCCTCTCTGATAATGGGGAGGATGCATGGGAGAGAAGCACAACGAGACACCACGGCACTGGTCAGGAGGTCCTGAAGCTGAACCAGCAAGAGTTGATAAGGGCCCCAATCAGGGCAAAAGACAATAAGGATTAGGAGGGAGGGATGGACCAAGAGATACCCTTGAGACACACCTAGGACACGACACACAGGACCTGGCAGTTGATTTGGGCAGAAGGAGATAGAAAGAACACAAAAACACCTCTGGAATGGGGGGGGGGGGGGAGACAGGCTTCCTGGGTCAACATGGAGGAGGTTGGGAGGAGGTTCGGAATGCAGGAACAACACAGCCTTGTTGGAAAGAGACAGCGGGTTTAGTGGGTCACGTGCAGTGTTCCAGTTATCCATGGGATATCCAGGGATGACCAAAAGTACGCAGCAGATAGACCCGCGGTGGATCCAGGACATTGGCTTCGGAGACATAGTTTGGGGACCATTAGGCATGAAGGTGATTAATGAATTCAATGTGAATGAGATCGCCGCTAGGCTAGAGCCCGTACCCCATAAATAAATAAAAATCAAAGCTAAACCACCAGCATTTAAAGAAAGAAAAGATGGCAAGGAGAGCAGTAAAACAAACAGCAGAGAGATGGAGAACGAGCCGGTGAGGGTGAGAAGAGGCCAGAGGGCGGCCATGTGTGGTGGCATATACCGGCACAGAAGCTAGAATCACAGAACCATGTGCTAAAATAAGTCAATTCTGCTGCACGATAATTTTTTAAATAAAATTAACAAAATACAAAAGGAAAAAGTCCCTTATGGTCTACCTACCCACCGAGGAAACCACTTCTAGCACTCCAGCATGCTGCCGCCCCAGCTTTTACTTTCCTATGTATGAAACGGGGTCAGATGCGCCATTAACAAGTACGAACACCCTCTTTCCTAACTTATATTACATTATTTTAAAACTCCATGTGTTAAATAAATAAAGTGGTGCCAACACAGGAGGAAAGAAAGAGGGAAGGAAGGAGGGAGGGAGAGAGGAAGGGAGGGAGCCATGAATCTTGCTGAACAGGCAGAGGGCTGAGAGTCTGAGCCTGAGAAGGGCATGTTTTTTTTCAAATTCACTTTAAGCCTTACCTAAAGCTTAGAAGTATACAAAGCTGTTCCTTGGTTTTCAAAGAAGAAAGGGGGAGGTTAAAAAAAAAAAAAAAAAACTCTTTTTTTTTTTTTTTTGATGATCCAAGTTCCCATCCAATACTCCCCTTGGTGTGGTAAGAGCTCCATCTGCTGGACATGAGTGGTATCACCACCGAGTGCAGGAGGTGGCTCAGGTTGGCAAACCCACAACCCCAACAGGCTCAGCCCAGGCCCATGTAGCAGGTAGGAGGTGAAGAACCTTCTCCCTTCCCATGCCCCACTGGACACTCTACCCTTTCAGTAGCCACAGAATTAAATATCAAACATTTCCAGGGAACATAGAGGCACGAGCCCCCATTGAATGCGAGGGGGGCTAGCCGTGATTTGGTCAGAAAATGAGTGAGAGCTCAACTCCTGGGGTTGGCACTGGGGCTAACATGGTTCTTGGGGCCAAAGTGCAGCCAAAAAAACATGCGGGCCTAACAGCTGCCTCTAGCAAAAGAGGAGCCAGGGACGAAGGGGCACTGCTAAGCAAGAGGTTCACAAAGGCAAGGACAAGAAGGAGAGGCCAGGACCCCACACTACCCGCTGACTTAAAGGGCCAGTCCCAGCCCTCAGTGCCCACCCCGAGTCACGGCTGTGACCTCACTCTCAAGGAGTTGCACCAAGACACATGGTTGGCCAAAATGCTTAGAAAATAGACATTTCTGTAAAAGAGGAAAAGGTTAATAAATGAAAATGCAGTTAGTTGAATTCTTGGGACTCGCGCACATTCTCTCCAGCATACCCAACGGCTTTTCTCTCACTAATGATTTCACCAGGAAAACTAAGAAGCCGTTGCTCTTGGGTGCCCTGTGCCTTCGTTAGCATAGCATGCTGCCCAGCGCGCAGCTCGCCGGGCCCCAGAGAGACACACAGCGAGGACAGTCGGCACAACAGACTCGGACTCTCCTCCTGGAGCTCACAGCCACGGGGGTGGCTTGGTGGCAAAGGCCAGGGTTCCCATCTGCTGCTTCCTGCCTAAGTGACCCGGGCAGGTGGCTCGCCTTGCAGTGCCACACTCCCTCGCCAGAGAATTACAGACACTGAGTTCTGACCGCGTGAGGTGTGGCAAGGACCAAGTGAGGCTGCGACTGAAAACTCAGAGCCGGGCCAGCCCTTAAGAAAGGTGAGCAGTGGTCATCACGGTGCCAGTCCTGAGGGTCCTCCTTCTAGAGCAGCAACTCTGGATGGTGCAGAATACAGAAGTGACGGAGGCGGGGAGATCTCCCAAGACTGCACTGGCTCAAAACACCACTTGGTACTGTGGTGGGCTGGACAGTGCCCACTTAAAGATGTCCACATCCCCGCCCCTGGAATCTGTGACTTTATGTGACAAAAGCACATTGCAGGTGTGGTGAAGGGTCTTGAGAAGGGGGCTCCAATGTAATCACAAGGATCCTTATAAGAGGCAGGCAGGGGATCAGAGTCCAAGTCAGAGGCGCTGCGACAGGAAGCAGAGGGAGGAAGGCCACGCGACGCGGATTCACGAGCCAAGTCACAGGAGCAGCCTGGAAGCTGGAAATGGCAGGGAGGGCTCCAGGCAGCCCGTGCCCGGCAGATGCCTTGATGCTAGCCTTCAGTTCAGACTTCTGGCCTCCAGAACTAGGAGACGACACATTTATATCCTTACATGCCACAACCTTTGTGGCAATTTGTCACAGCAGCGACAGGAAACTGATCCAGATGTTAATAACAACTAAGGCTTGCTTCTTTTGACTGTGTCTTCTGAGAGGCAGCATGATCGATGGAGAGAAGACCAGTTCTGGCTTTTGAAATCTGTCTCCAGAAGTTACTCTGTGTCATGGGACAAGTTACTTAGCCTCTCTGGGCCTCATTGTTCCACATCTAAAATGAAGATAAACATCCGTTTTAAGCAATGGCTTCAACAGCACAAAGAAGACTCTTAAAAGTTGTATCACTCTTCCCGTTAAAAATACATGGTGCCCTTTGCCCCTTCCCTGAAGAGCTGATTAGTTCAAGGTGCAGCTCTTTGGAGCTTTGGCGACTGCCGTCCACTTGGGCACAGCCACCAATCATTCCTGGTGTCTGACTTTTCGTGGCTGTTGGAGGTTCGCACTGAAAACCTAGATCCCTGGTGCTTCCCAAGAGGTGATATTTTAGTGCCTGTGGCCAGGCCTGCTGCGACCTCAGCTCCTCCTGGCCAGGCTCCCCAGGGCCCTACTCGTGATTGGGAGACTGCTGACTGCCATCTGTCCCCAGCTCTGGGCCACCTTGAGATGAGCATGCCAGTTCACCACCACGTCACTCTACTTAGGAACACCAGAGCCACCAGCCTTTGCCTGTCCCTGAAATCCTGCTGCCATTACGATGGCCACCAACAATGACACTGGGGAAGGGTGCACTTTGCGGGCACCACCCTGCAGGCTGTGTGAGAGGGTGGGGTCTTCTCGGCCTCCCACTCTTTTTCTGAGGGGGCATTTCCCAGGGTTGACACAAGGGAGCTGTGCCGTAAAAGATGATCCCTTAGCTATTTAGGAATGAAGACGATGGTCTTGGGGAGGTTTCCCTCCTAGACAAGAGAAGGTCTCCGCGCGCCCCCAGGCCTGCCGCTCCACCTCTGCCCCCCACTCTAGTCTAGGAACTGACCTGAGCGGGGGGCTCGCATTCCACCCCAAGTGTTAAGGGATAACGAGAGGGACCGGAGCATGAACGTGGTGGGAAGAGAAGCGAAGGCACAGGAGGGCACCCGGGAGCACCACGGAACCAGAGTGAAGGACAGGGTCAGGGAGGAGGGACTCGTGGACGTCCCGTCGCAGTGGGAGGGAAGGCCGCCTCTTGCCTTCCTCTGGACTCTGGCCCCATGCATGTTGGTTCAACAGTGCGGTTTCCCTCCTGGCCGTGGGACTGCAGCTGCCCATCTTTGCTAAGGTTACAGACAGACCTGAGATCCTGCCTGCGCCTCATTTCACGTAACCCTCCCACGAGCCTGTTGAGATGGTCAGTCATTCCCACCATGTAGAAGAGGCGTTGGTCCCCAAGGATCAAGGTGTCCAGAAAGACCCACTGGTCAGAGCCAGGATCCAAGCCAGTGGGGCAGCCCAGCCCAAAGCCCACCACGGCTGCTGCACCTGGCTTCCCCTCCCAAAAACGTGGCGGCCAGAGCCAAGAACATTTCCCGCGCCTCGTCCAATAAGGCCCGAAGCCCTGGGAGGTCTAGAAATACTGAGTTTTATCCTGGAACAAATGAAGAACCGGAAGCAAAGGGTCCTTCCCAAGCTGGACACAGCCGGGCCCAGCTGAGGAGCAGGATGAAATCACCTCTCCACACCCTCCAGAGGAGGCTCCTCATCCGTCCCAGGGTCTGAGGAGTGGGCCAGGAGGGGCCAGGATGGGAGTGGGCCCTGCTGCTCTGCATAAGCGTGGGGCAGGAGGCTCGATCCCTGGTGGCTGAGGGCTACGCTGAACCTGTGGACTGCAGAAGGCCCTGGGGCTCTGGGTCAACTGGCAAGGAGGCCAGTGGGCAAGGATCCAGGATCCTTCCTGCACTCACACGGGGTGAGAATGGAGGGAAACGGACAGATGTCCCCAGAGCACCAACTACGAGCTGCAGGCACCAGGCACGTGCTTTCACAGATGACATCAAGGGAGTCAGAGGGCTCTTCGGGGTCAAAATCCCCTTCAGTCCCAGCCTGCAAGCCTGAAACTCCCTCCAATACAGCAGGGCTTCAGAGTACAGCTCTCTCCTGTGCCCCTCCCTTCAGGTGGCCCCACCACACCTCTGTCCTGCTCTTCCCAGGGTTTAACCCTGAAGTTGGCAGAGGAGTCCCTGGCTCCCTGGGTCTAGCTGGGGATTGGGCAGCTGGGAACCCGCATGTGGAACAGGTATCCCCAGGAGACCTTTCCAGGTAAGTTGGTCCCCTGACCCCTTAGGAAAGCATTGCTTCTTCGAGGAAGATATTGCCTCAAAGTCTCCTTTTTCACATCAACAGTAGCTCATCTTCCTAAGCCCCCCACTCTCAGGACTCTTGGCTTCTGCCCTAGCATTTAGGCCGGCTTCCAGAACCTGCATTTCAACAGCCCAACAGCATGGCCACCAGGTACCGTAATCCAGGTTTTGTACCTGAGAGCACCTGACTGAGAAATCCATCTTGTTTGTGTTCCTCCAGCCAAACTGTGTGCATGCAAGCTGGCCAGCAGGAGGACCTTTATTTTTATAAATCTGTCTGGCCCAAGTGGATTCCTCTTTTGGATTTCTGCACCCCGTTTTCCCTCTCATCCCTTGCTTCACTTGTCTTCTCCAGTCCTGGAGCCTTCTCTCGATCCACCCCACACCCCCCTGACCCACCCTTGGCCCCAAAGAACTTTGCCATGTGAGCAGGCCTCTTGCCCACTAATGTCCCACGCAGTGGAGAGAGTGCGTCAGGGCTTCAGAAGTTCCCAGGTGTCACAAATATGTAGCCAGAAAGAGAAATGGGGCAAAGAAGTGCTTCCCAGGGTTTACAAAGGAGGGAGAACAAATGGCAGGAGGAAATAAATAGGGAACCGTGGAAGCCCAAATTAGTTCCTTGGAAGGAGGGCACTTCTTTGAAATTTCCAGTCTTAAAGTTTTATGTGGATCGTGCATCCACTCCATCAAAGACTCTGTGTCAGCTTAAATACAACATGAATGTTTGAAGTGACCTATGACTAAAGGGAAAAAATGAGGAAATCCCTCTTGGTCTCTTGTATGCCTCAACTTTAGAGGTTAAGTTTTAATGCCCTGAGATGGTATGGGAATTACCTGACCCATTTTTCGGGGATGCCCAAGAAGAAGGAGGTGAGATGAATTTGGTCATAGGGCAGAGGAAGGCAAGGGCCCCCCTCATGCAAAGAGCCAGTGTTCAGTGGCCCCATCATCAAAGGGAGAGGAAGTTAAGCAAAGCAAACAAGGTGACACAGACATGACCTGCTGCCCTGGCCCTGCAAAGACAATGCAGACACAGTAGAATATCAAGATATTGTTATTCACTGATGATAATATGCACAGAACGGTGTTAGTGGAGGAAAGAACTGACACCCCCACACACAGAGAAAATCGTCTTGCTCAGCCCCTGACTTTACAGACTGGAAATCCGAGTTGATTGCAAGAGAAGGAGGCTGCCCAAAGACATTAGCCCGGCTGTTAGTCTAAAGCCAAGATGAGGGCAACTTCCGCCCCTGCCCCAGGCTGGTGCTCTGCCCGCTGGTCATGCTGCCCCAGCCCCGAGCGTCTCCCCTTACAGTACCTGGCTTCTAATTCATCATGCAGCTTCAAGGGCTTCTGTGATAGGCATGAAAGTGCAGCTCTTTGACCTGCAATAAATCACTGCAGCTAATGGCCGTCTTGCTCACCAGGCCCATCTGCAGACAGCCCTGTTCTCACTCACTGGTGCAATAAAGCAGCTGAGGCCGCCACTCACCTTGAGGGAAGCTGGGAGCCAGAATAAAGGGGAGGCCGGTGGGGCACGCGGGGTGTGCATTCCTTTCCCTCTGCCTGGCCTCCCTTCTCTTCTTCCCTCCTTTCTTTTTGTGTCACACAAATACAGCACTCTAAACCATTTATATATTAAATCCTGATGTGAGCTGCCATTCCCACAATCATCTGGAACATTCCCCTCATAGAGTCACTTCAAGGTTGGGGGTCTCAGGCAGTGAGCAGGCAAAGATGTCCCCATCCTCAGGCTCTCCAGGTTGGACGGCTGTCTGCTGCATTGTGAGTCGCGGGCCTAAGCCATTTACCTCTCTCTGCCTGAGTTTTCTCTTCTATAAAATGACAGCCCCTATTCATAGGCTTAGGAGAGGATTAAATGAGTTCATACATGTGATGTATTTTGGGCACTGGCTGCCATGTGGAAAACCCTGCATAAGCAATTGCTATTATTATTAGTAGCAGGCTGCAGCACCAAAAAAATTAATGGTTCTTTAAAGTGTATTAACAAGAATAGAAGCTCAAGCCTGGCTCAGTGGCACACACCTGTAATCCCAGCAGCTCTGGAGGCTGAGGCAGGAGGGCCTTGAGTTCAAAGCCAGCCTCAGCAATTCAATGAGGGCCTAAACAACTCAGCAAGACCTTGTTTCTAAACAAAATATCAAAAGAGGTGAAGGTGTGGCTCAGTGGTTAAGCACCCCTGGGTTCAATCCCCAGTACAAAAAAAAAAAAAAAAAAGCTCAGTTTTATAGATATAAGTAAGCCCAGAGGTGGCTCCATGGTAGAGCACTTGCCTAGCATTTTGGAAGCCCTGGATTCCACCCCAGCACTGAAAAAAACATATCAGCTAATCAGAATATCATAATAGTAGAGGTGAGAGACATTCTGAAAATCTCCACGGGTCAGACTGCATTGGAATACCACAATTTCCAGAGAAATAGCCTAAAAAAAAGTTAGAGAAACTGAAGAGCATTTTGAGAAGATAGATCCAAGTGGTCTAAAAACTTAGTGTTCTCCTGTGTAAAAGGAGACTGACAGGCTAATCTGAAACAGAGAAACTTGGAGGAGGGAAGGGGTGGAGCCAAGGAGGGGAGACAGGAGTTGTCCTCAAATAGAAGAAGGGTCTTTGGTCACCTGCGTCTTTGTGACCCAGGTCCCGGTTGGCACTTACACCATGCTTAATAAACCTTAGCGAATGCATCCTTACAGATGAACAGAGAGCTGATATTCGACATTGTAAGTGATAAGATAGTAATTAACATGAAGAAAATGGGGGCTGTGGCTGTATCTCAGTGGTAGAGCACTTGTCCAGCATGCATGAGGTCTGGGTTTCATCCCAGTACTGAAGGGAAAAAAAAAAAGATTTTTATTTGTTATTTTGTTTTTGGTTGTGATTCCAGGGAATGAACCCAGGGTTGCTTGATCACTGAGCCACATCCCCAACCCTTATTTTTTATATTTCATCTAGAGACAGGGTCTCACTGAGGTACTTGGTCCCTTGCTAAATTGCCGTGGCTGGCTTTGACCTCACGATCCTCCTGCCTCAGCCTCCAGAGCCACTGGGTTTACAGGTACGTGCCACCACACCCAGCAAAAAAAGGAGATATTTTAAAATTAATTTTTACATGGTGAAATTTATAATATGTAATTTATAGCTCAATAAAACTATTTTTAAAAAATAAAATAAAATAAAATAAAATTAATTTTTACAAAGAAGCAAGGAGTTTCCTTAGAAGGATTACTAATAGTGTCCTGTTCAGAATGCCTATGCTGCTGGTCAAGGCACACAGAGGAATTTAATCGAATGACACCGATTCTTTACAGATTTCATGTTTCCTGAACCAATAAAAATTTTCTACATACACACACACAATGGAGATGACAGAGGGTTGCCATCTTTTTTCCAACAATAGATCTTTAAAATAGATTCCATTACCATCTACTATTTTAGTCGCTCTGTAAAAACACAAATAAACCCCAAAATTAAAACATTACATTTTAACAGAAGAGAAGGAAGGACGTGATTTCAGAATGAAGGGGATTCTCTGAATTCATAAAACCTCTGCTCACTTTCCTCACTCTCCTGCAAGCCCGCAGAACCATCAATGAATAGCCCAGGGAACAGCCCAGTCTCAATGATTTCAAGGTCCATCTTCTCTGTCTGGATATTTGTAGTTCACAGTCCCAAACTGGAGCGAGGCCCAAGGTCAGTCCTCAGCACATGTCTATGTGAGGGACACTGAGCCGCTCACAGTCATCTGATATCAGGTGGCATCTCTGACCCTCAAGGTAGAAGCCCCATCTGCACAAAGAAGCCAGGTACGACACAACTTCCCACAATGTGCCTGGAGAGGGGGGAGCGAAAATTCACAGGGAAGCTGGGCACAGTGGCACAGGCCTGTAATCCCAGTGGCTAGGGAGACTAAGGCAGGAAGATCACAAGTTCAAGGCCAATCTGAGCAATTTATCAAGACCCTGTCTCAAAATTAAATAAAAAGGGTTGGGGATGCAGCTCAGCTTAGTGGCAGGGCAATCTCCAGCCCCACAAAGAAAGGGAACAAGAAAATTTATGGGGAGCAGAGTCTGTCTTGTTGCTCTGCTCTGCGGAGCGGTGGAGAGCTATGGTCTCTGAAGCACTGTGGTAACCCTATTACCATAGTGTCTTCCAGTTAACGTGACACTTTTGTGTTTATTGTGTCATTTGTTCATTCACCAAACTCTGAATCCAAGAAGGTCCCACACAAGTCTCACCCACTGAATTGAGTTCTCTCTCCTGATGTTCAAGAAAAACCTTCTACCCGACACATGGAAGCAATTAGTGATGTTCAGCTTGCTGAATGCTTCTGTGCCAAGCGGGTAAATAGCCTTGGACACATAAATTCGGTAGCATTCCTTTCATTATTTGAGTCCTCAGCCCAAACCCCGACATATCAGAGGCACGTGGTAAATTGCATTATGACAGTGTCCAGCTTCAAACCTTCAACAGTTCCCATTTGCCCTCCATGTGTACAGTCCGCTAACTCCAGCCGTGACCCGCAGAGGCACTCAGCCTCACCTGGCCCCTTCTGTCTCTCCAATCTCATCCCTGTCCTTCTCCCCTCCATCATCTCCATAGCCTGTTTTCAAAAGATCCCCTCAAAAATGTTATCCTTTCCCCCACAAAAGGGCTTTGCCTGTGCTCTTCCCTCTCCTGAGTTCCCTTTCCCCACTTTTGGCCAAGCCAGTTCGTTGTCACCCTGGAGAGCTCAGTTTAATTGTGGAGTTCTTTGATCACTCATCTAAGGCTGTCTCCCAAGTTCCCAGGATAAGAGGAGCTACCTTTGCTGCCCATCTCTGGACCAGCAGCTGGTATTGTACACGACAGTCCGTTGGTAATTAATAAACTGAATGAATGAATGAGTGAGTGATACATGAGCTAAATAATGTTTTCTTCTCTTCTACCCACGTACTTCTTTGCTGGATATTTTGCCAACACAAACAGCATCTCCCGTTAGAAGGCAGACAGGGTTGGCTTTATGGATTTCTTCTGCTCCCCGTCTAGTTTGCAGTATGGTACAGTGCTTGTACACAACACTCAAAAAATGTTTGGTGAATGAATCATTGAATGAGTGAGCAAACGGGCACGCATCCAAACCCTGCTGGGCCGCGCCGAGTTAAGTAAACCTGCAGGGTGAAGGAAGTGCGGTGTCCCCGCGACAGCAAACATGTGTTCTGCGTTTGTCAATGATGCTTTCCTGCGTTCAGGCCCCCACATGGCTTTCACCCATCAGCCCGCTAATGGGATCATAAAGGAAAGGGAGTCAGGGCCCTGGGATTACTCAGAGTCATCAGCTCAAAGCCCTTTTAATGGGAGTTCCTGACTCGATTGGGTGTGGAGAGAAAAGAAAAGGTGATGAATGGCCCAAATTCACGGAAACTCAGATACCTGACTTTGTTCTTATCTCGGGGAGGATGCGGCAGCCTGAAAGAGTCAGCAGCAGGCTCACCGAGGCATGATGAACTAAGAAGCTCAAGAATGTCCCTTGATAAATGTTTGCTGGATAAATGAATGAATGCTTCTGTTGCTTATTACCTTTTAAGTGAATAGGGTCAAAGGTTGGTATTAACCCAAGGCTCATGGGGTAAGATATTCTTTGTGACCTGGCAGGAATTATTACCAAGGGCAGACCAGGCCAGCAAGTTCACATGGCTAATGAAGACAGGGTCACAGTTTCGAGGCCCCCTGGAGGCTAGTTATCTGCAGGCAAAGGGAAAATCTGCTTCACAGCCCTCCTCCAGGCCCCAACTCGGGGCAACCATCTTGCAGATTCACGCCTTTGTGCACAAGAGGCGAGTGGATGCCATCACCGAACCCCTCATCAGAGGAAACGACTGAATACATCTGCATGGGATGTCTTGATGATCGTGACCACGGTGACGATGGCTAGTGTTTATCCAGCATTACTCTGTGCCAGGCACTGCGCTGAGCTCTCTATGTGGATTTTCTCACTTAATACCTACGGGAAGGTTTAATATAATCACCCACTTAACAAATGAGAAGCTGGACGTTAACAAGAGCCTTTGGCACTCTTCCTCCTGCCCCTGCCTTCTAACTGCCACCAGGGAAGAGACCTTTTATTCTTTCTTGTATGGAGGGTAGGAGAGATTTTCTGACTCACCCAAGATCACCAGCTGGCAAGTGGCAGAGCCTGATCCCCGATCCTGGTGTGCTGAAAGCCAGTTTCGTTCCCTCAACCATGACACTAGACACTTTTTCTTGGCACACAGACTGATTACATGGTTTTTACAGATGAAGGTTGGTGAGTTCAAAATTAGGGAAAGCAAGGCATTCACCGGTTGCCAAGACTTGTCTCCTAAGAGGTGGCCAGGCTACTTCCCAGGCTTCAAGCCTGGAAGGAGCACCCTGCAGTGCCGAGGAGGGATGGCCTTAGACCCCAGGGTCCTCGCGGCAAGCCCGGCTTCACCGTCGCCTGTGTGCTGCTGCCATGATGCTTAACGTCCCCAGGCCCAGCTAAGCAGTGTTCTGAATGCTTTAAATGCATCGGCTGATTTAGTCCTCTTAACAACCACTCCAGTAAGCTTTAGTAGCCCTGTTTCATGGATGAGAAAACTGAAACACGAAGAGGCTAAGTAACTTAGCTTGACTCATTGGGCTGTGGCCCAAGGTCAAGGCTACCTTGGAGAGGAAGATCTTACTAGGTCAAGGCAGCACTGGGAAGATGCATTATGAAAATGAGGGCTTGGGCACAGAGAATTAGTAAGGGTGGCTGTCATCAGGGTCAAGTTCATCACAGTTACCAGACAACTGGACAAAAGGTGGCAATTAGACAACCATCCCCAGTGGGACCTGAAGTTGAGTTTTGCTTGCCTTATCTAGAGTTTCTTAAAACTCTCTGCCTGGGGACAGCACAGCTCCTGGGAGCTTGGCATGGAGGCTGGCATGGATGGGGCTGAGGTTCCAGCTGGCAGAGAGGAGCTGCCAAGGCTGGGATCCAGGAGTGGAAGCAGGCTAAAGCTGACCAGCCCTGGTCAGGGATGTCCTGTTGAGGCTCCATGATCTGGTAAAGAGTTGGATCAGAGAACCTTCAATTTACCTCTGCCTCTGCAATCCCACGATTGCAACAGGCTTGACCCTGGAGGGGTCATGTTAGGCATCCAGGGACTGCACACATGATAACATTCAAGTTCCAAAAGTGGAGACAGCACAATCCTCCAGAATCTGAACCCTGCAGAGATGTCTCTGAGAATAATCTCCCTATCGTGACAAGGTCTATCCTGAAATCTACGATTCCACATTCCTGCCTCTGTTCTCAAAGGTAATGTGACAGGCTGCATGAGGCAGTAGCCCCAAGAGTGGTGCCCAGCCTGTCGAGGAGCAGGGATGGGACAGTCCCAGCTATCAATGGAGCCTTGTGGCCTCAGTGGAAAGAGAGGAACACCCTGTCTCAGGAATGCAACCTCCGGAGTGCCAAAGACAGCCACTCTTTGCCATTATGAAACCCCAAACACTCTGGGTGTGGTGGCGTTTTTAAAAGCATATTCTGCTGCCACTGAGGAGCCTTGGAAATGTGGAGAGCGCACCACCCAAGGCCATTAAATGCCCAGACAGCTCAGGACAGAGACAAGAACAAGGAGCCAATGAGCTCGGGGCAGACTGTCTCAAAGAAATAAACATGTGGCAAAGGTATTTCCATAGCCTGTAAATACTGTCTTTCAGGGGGTTCCGAAAGAGACCAAACAACCGCCCCCGCCACTCCCGGTAAAAGAGTGACCCTGTGTATCTTAGCAGCGAGCAGCCAGGCACCAAGGCCAGGTTTCCTAGCCACCCTTTAATTTATAGGCCATAAATGAAGGGGCCCATGATCTATTGCCCCTGACTCCGGGGGATTTATTCTAACCAAGAGCGCACTCCGCCTGCTGGTGCTGCTAGCGGCCTGCCCTGCAGGGGAAGCCGGGCTCTCACTGAACAAGGATGTCTGGCACAGTGACACCACCAAGAGACCATTCCAAACATCGCAGGCAGCACACTGTGCACCACAGCCTAGGGAGGGAGAGCCGGGTGGCTGTGCACGGGAGCAGCAGCCTGAGGCAGTCCCCATCCGGGTGGCTCCCCGACCTTCTATGTCTTTCCAAGATGACCTCTCACTGCCCCACACCCCTCATGCCC
The DNA here is from genome assembly GCF_048772815.1 of Callospermophilus lateralis. Classification (NCBI taxonomy): domain Eukaryota; kingdom Metazoa; phylum Chordata; class Mammalia; order Rodentia; family Sciuridae; genus Callospermophilus; species Callospermophilus lateralis. Next base: position 80,543,141 of record NC_135320.1, read on the forward strand.
CAGTTCTGCTCCATCAACACCTGCTGTCAGTCGAGTGTGGGTTCCACTCCTTCCCATGGCACAGCTAGATGACAGTGCCCCAGCGGCGTAGCCTGAGGTCCCATGATCTCTGTGAATGGAGGCTCCATTAACCTGTGTTCAATGACTCCATCCATCTACCCATCCAACCCATGTTTCCCAAAGGGAACGTGTCACAGAGACAAGGCAGACCTCATGCTCAGCACCTGGCCAGCAAGAGAGAATTTAATAATGTCCCATTTTCTTTTTTTTTTTTTTTTTCTAAAGAAAGAGAGAGAGAATTTTTTTATTATTTATTTTTTAGTTTTTGGCAGACACAACATCTTTGTTTCTATGTGGTGCCGAGGATCGAACCCGGGCCACACGCATGCCAGGCGAGCGTGCTACCGCTTGAGCCACATCCCCAGGCCATAATGTCCCATTTTCATTGTGTATATTATTTTAGTTGTCATCTACATACAGCAAGTGTAACCCATGATAGAAATTTTTCTTTTTCTTCAAATTTCTTCCCATAAAAACAAAGAAGTGGATCTAAAAAATAGTAAGTGATACTACAGGTTTTATAAGAATATGGCAACAATCTTTAAGTTGGTTAAGTAAAGACTAAACATTGAAAATATCACATTCAACAAAGATTTGTTGACTGTAGTTCTAGGGTTAGTAACTAGGGCCAAGGCAAAGGCTTCCACAGGTAAACTACATTTTTTCCTGAAATTCCTCTTTATATACTTAATAGGATTTTTCTCTTCTTCTGTTCACTTATATTATTTGTCATGAATATAATCTAATATTAATTAATGCTTAGTCAATATGATGGATTGAAATGTGTCCCTGCCCCCCCCCAAAAAAAATCTCATAATTGAAACCTTAATCTCCAGTAATTCGGAGAGACTGTACTTGGAGATGGAAACTTTAAAAGGTAAAGTTAAGCACAAAAAATAATTTAAAAGGGTAAGGTTAAAAATGAAGCCATGGTCCTATCCAATTCGACTAGAAATTTGTGCACAGAGACACCAGTGATGTGCATATAAAAAGGAAACACCATGTGAGGACACAGAAGACGGCCATCAGCAAGCCCAGGAGAGAGGACTCAGGAGAAACCAACCCGGCAGGACCTTGATGTTGGACTTCCAATCTCCTGAACTGTGAAAAGATGATTGTCTGTTGTTTAAGCCATTCTATCCACAGTGCTTTGCCACAGCATTGCCAGCAGACTGAGAGTCACTTCGTGTGTGCATCTCAGGCTCAGACACACCCTGTCAACTGATTCCAAAGTGTGTGTTGAGAACTGGCTGGGACCTGCCACCAGCCCACAAGCATGAAGGGCTGTTCTAAGAGGCCAACTTCACCCGGGATTCCCTGGTCTGCGACGCAGGTCCTCAGGCACCCACAAGAGTGGGATTTGGTAGGGGGGAAAAATCTCTTCCTGTAAAGTCATTTTTTAATTTTATGATCTGTATAGTACCAAATCATTTTTGTCCTAAATAAATGCCTGATATTATCTGTTTCAATGAATTCTATAAGTGAAACTTCAAAATTTCTCCCTAAAACAAATGGCTGATAATGTGTGCAATCTGTCTTTAAGTTTATTCATTCCTATCAGTCAATTTATATGTGTCATGTCAACCACACAAAGTGTTCCTTCGTCCTCACGTGGCAATCTGTGTTTATTACCCTCTGGTTAGAAAACGAGCTCATCAGAGCAGGTCAGGCTCTTTACCCTTCATGTCCTTAAACAGCTGCACAGTTCACCTCATGAAATGGACACTGAGATGTCTGACGTACAGCCCTGCCTCATGGAACTTCCTGTCTAGTAAGGAAAAAGCACAGAAGAACTCGAGGTGCCTGCCAGAAGAGCACAGCCTCTTCCACTGATTGCAGTGAAAACTCTGGAAAGAACAAAAGACAACCACGGAGGACTCTGGAAAGGCAACCGCGACAGGTAGATTGGGGGCTGAGGCCAAAACCTGAGCGATAACTGATAACAATGTGGGAATTTCATGAGAAACTTTTCCTCTGTTGCCACTCAGATTTGACCCAACGAGAATTCAAACCTTGAAGAATCGTGCAGTTGGTGGGCACAGCAAAACTCCAGGACGAACCATCACCCTCCCACCAAAGAACCTGGAAAAGGAAAAGAGCACTCCCACGTGTTGGAAAATGACGTGGAAACCCTTTCTTCTAGCAGGAAGAAAAGATTAACATTAATCAGAGACATGAGGTGGGAGGGAAAGGGAGAGAAAAGGGAAATTGCATGGAAATGGAGGGAGACCCTCAATGTTATACAAAATTACATATAAGAAGTTGTGAGGGGAAGGGGAAAATAAACAAGGAGGGAAATGAATTACAGTAGATGGGGTAGAGAGAGAAGATGAGAGGAGAGGGGAGGGGAGGGGAGGGAGGATAGTAGAGGATAGGAAAGGTAGCAGAATACAACAGTTACTAATAGGGCAATATGTAAAAATGTGGATGTGTAACCGATGTGATTCTGCAATCTGTATTGGGGGTAAAAATGGGAGTTCATAATCCACTTGAATCTAATATATGTAATATGAGATGTCAAGAGCTTTGTAATATTTTGAACAACCAATAAAAAAAAAAAAAAAAAAAAAAAACCTTTCTTCTTTCTTTTCTTCCTCTCTTATGTTCCAGGTCCTACCAGGTCCACTCAGCCCCAGGCTGCACTGCCATGATGGAGGAGGCAGGAGCACCAAAAATCCCAAGAGAAGAATCATCTCTCCAGGGAAAACTGGGAAAGGAAGCCCTTGTCATGCAAAGAATGCCAGGGGAATCCCTGTTCTGCTGTCTCTCTATGTATCGCTACCTTTGATCCAGGGGCAATTCAGTGGCTTGGGACCGAATGGCTCTGATACAGCTCCATCTTTCACCCAGAGAAACAGGAAAAGGAGCCTACAGGGGCCTGAATGTACAGGAGCAATCTCAGAAGGGAGAGAGCTGTGGAATATGAGCCAATATGAGTTCCAGGTCCACCATCAAACTGTCCATAGTATTACAAACTCAAAGAAGCACAGCAAAGCCTTTAAAATCTAAATTGACATGAGAACATTGGTCCACAGTAGATGGGAAAAACTTGTACTCTGAAACCAACTAAATGGATTGCCTGTAGAAAAAAAGAAATCTCTAATTAGAATATTGTCACTAGACCCAGAGTTTGACAAAACAGAATTCGTAAAGGAAGGCCCAGCATAGAAACCAAAACTACTCACAAGGGCAAGAAATCTCTATCCAACACTCAAAACAAAATCAATAGGTACCAACACCTAATCATCCAGAGATTAGAACTATGGGACAAAGACTTTAAAGCAGCCATGTAAACCATGTTCCACAAAATAAGAGTCAACACTCTTGAAGTAAATGAGTAGATAGCAGTTCTCAGCAAAGCAATAAATCTATTTTTTAAAACAATCAAATAGAAATTTTAGAACTGATGAGTACAAAATAAAATAAAAATATCACTGAATGGTGTCAATAACAAAATAGAAATAACAATAGATAAGATTCAGTAAACAAAGACAGATCAATTGAAATTATACAATATGAAGAAGAAGAGTGATTTAAAAAGAAAAAAAGAACAAGTATCAGAGACATGATGAATAACATCAAAAGTCTAACTCTGACCAGGCTAGGTGTGGTGGCACATGCCTGATGTGCCTATAATCCCAGTAATTTGAGAGGCCATGGCAGGGGAATTGCAAATTTGAAGTCAGCCTCAGCATCTTAGCAAGGTCTTATCTGTAAGGAAAAAAAAAAAAAAAAAGGACTGAGAGGATGTCTCTCAGTAATAGAGAGCCCTGAGTTCAATCTCCTGTACCACCAAAAAAAAAAAAAATCTTACAGTGCATTATTGGAGTTCCAGAAAGATAAGAAAGACACAAGTTCAAAAGTATAGAGACATTCATACATAATGAAACAATGAAGTTTAGTGAAATCCAGACAGGGTAAACTGAAAAAAAAAAAAAAACTATTCCCAGACATATCTTAATCAAACTACAAAAAAAAAGTTATTTGTTTTAATCTTGAAAACAGCCAGAGAAAAATGGCACATTCCATTTAGGGAAAAATAGCTTGGATCATTACACTTTTACAGAAACCGTGGAGCCAGACCCTTCAAAGGTTCATGTGACGGAAATGGGATCCCCACATAACAGTATACAGAAGTTGGGGGGTCTGTAGAAGGTGGACCTAGTTGAAGTTGATTAGGTCATAGGAGCACCACCCTTGGAAGGGATGAATACTGGGCTCACAGAGTGGGTTAGGTCCTACAGGAATGGATTCTGTCTAGCTTCCTCATTGACACATGTGCCCCCCCTTTCTGTTCATGGCTGTTTCACTTTCCATTTCTCTACCATATCGTGAAGAAGCCAGGGGGCTCTTACTGGATAGTACCATGCTTTTTTAGACTTTCAGCTTCCAAAACTGTAAGCTCAATAAACCTATTTTCTTGATAAAGTATCAAGTCTCAGATATTTTATTATAGCGATACAAAGTGGAATAAGACAACAGTGGAATCGCATTTTTATTGGGCCAAAAGAACTGACAACCAGAATGCTACATCTCACAAAAATTATCTTGTTAAGTAAAGACATTCCCAGATGAAGGAATGCTAAGGGGCCTTGTCACTGATAGATCAACTCTTAAAAGATTTGCTAGAAGTTCTTAAGGCTGAAGGGAAATAGGAGCAGAGGTAACAAAACTTCAGATTTGAAAGAATTGCATAAATGTAAATACTTGGTGAATATAATAAACTATTTTTTCTCCTAATTTCTTCAAATATTTATGACTGTTGAAAGCAAAAAAAATGTAGCATTATGACTGTTGAAAGCAAAAAAAATGTAGCTTCCAACATACTGCACATAATTCATATGTCAATTGTGACAGAAGGTAAGAGGGTGATGTTACCTAGTGACCATAGGCTTCTATGCTTTACTTGAAGGGATAAAATATTAAGCCTAAATATTATTGTAAATGTATGTGTATATATACATACATATTAACATACACACACACATAAAACAATATATACATATATATTGTATATATTGGCCACCAAAAAGGCCAGGCATGGTGGCAATGCCTATAATCCCAGCAACTCAGAAGGTGAGGCCAGAGAATTGCAAGTTTGAAGCCAATCTCAGAAATTTAGTAGACCTGTCTCAAATTTTAAAAAATAAATAAAAGGGCTGGAGATGTGGCTCAGTAGAAAAGCCTCCCTGGGTTGAATTCCCAATACTGTAATAATAATGATAATGACAAGGAGGAAGAGGAAAAAGAAGGGGAGGAAGAAGAAAGAGAAGGAGGAAGAAAGGGAAGGGGAATGGAAGGAGACGAGGAAGAAGAGGAGAAGGAAAAGGTTCAGGTGATAGCAATGAACCAACAGTCCAAAGGGATGTAGCCAATAAACCAATGAATAAAAGAAAACTCTCAGCTGAGAGCCTGCGGACACAGAGGTGATTAAACCTGCAGAACAAACAACTGTCAGAGAGAGAAAAACTGAACAAAGAGAAACCAGTGGAGACCTGTGGAAGATCTTCATCAGGACTCCACTGTCTAGCCCTCGTGTGTAAGGAAACCACCCAAGACTGTGGGTCCAGGGACAGGCAGGCGGGCGATCGCCAATAAGAGGTTTACAAAGGAACAGCACCCAGTCTTCACCCAGGGTCAGAAACAGAGCAGAGTCCCCAACAGGACAGACTTGTGACTTTCTGGACAGTCGATAGAACTCTTACCAGGCTTTTTTTAACCTCAGTTATTAGGAATTGTTAGTTCCAGACTGAGCATTGTTCTGGTCCAGGCTAAAAATTCTCAAAGGAAACACGCAAAGAATCTGTCTCCAAGTTATTTAGCTGCATCCCAGAACACAGCTCCTGAATGCAGAAACAAACAAACAAAAAAAATCTCCAGAACCAAAAAAATAATAATCAGAATCCTTTAAGGAAAATGATAGGAGACATAAAAGTACTTGAAAAAACAGCAGTCTAAAATGCCCTAATTTGACAAGCAACGTAAGTCCACAGTCATGAATCCTGATACCCCAAGTACAAGTACTAAAAGAAAATCTACCAACTAAGAATTCTATTCCCTGCCAAGTATAATCTTTAAAATAAAAACTTTTACAGAGGTATGAAAGCAAAGCCATTCTTCAAGAAATGTAAAATAAGGCATCAACAGACATAAAAAGGAATTATAAAAATACTCATTCCAAAAGAATTCAAGAAAAGGGAGAAAAAACAACACATGTGCCAAATGATCAGTAGCAAGATGATAGACTTCAGTATACCATGTCAATAATCCCATTAAATATAAATGTTGTAAACATCCCTATTAAAAGGCAGAGAATTTCAGACTACAAAAAAGTAAGCTCCAACCATATGTTGCTTACAAGAAATGCTCTTTAAATAAAAGACATAAATATATTTTTTTAAAAGGATGGGGTAATTAACATACTGATGCTGATCAAAACTAAAGCTGGAGTAGTATGTTTTTTTAAATATTTATTTTTTAGGTGTAGATGGACACAACACAATGCCTTTATTTTTATGTGGTGCTGAGGATCGAACCCGGGTCCTGCCCATGCTAGGCAAGCGCTCTACCACTGAGCCACAATCCCAGCCCCATGGAGTAGTATATTAAATTCCAACAAAATAGATTTCAGAGCAAAGAATATTACTGGGGGAACTGGGGCCATACCTCAGTACTTCAATGCTTGCCTTGCATGCTTGAAGACTTTGGGTTTGATCCCCAGCACCACAACAAAAAAAGAAAGAAAAGAAATATTACCAGAGATAAACAAAGGCCATTTCATAATAATAAGAGGTCAATTCATCAAGAGAACATAACAGTACCAAAGATTTGCAGACCTAAAAAGAGTTTCAAAATATGTGAAACAAAGGATGATTAAGCCAAAAAGAGAAGTTAGAAAAATTAGCAATTAGCTAAAAAATTAGCTCTAGGCCTGAGCTTTTAATATCCATAACTATATAATTGATAGAACAAATTGACAGAAACTCAGCATGGATTGAGAAGACTTAGGTATTATCAACTAACTTGACCTAATTGATATTTTGGAACACAACCCCAGCTATCACCGTACACATTCTTTCTAAACCCCATGAATCAGCTCTCTCATCTGCAAGAGGAAGCAATATCTCCCCTGTAGAGACCTCCTATGCTTAGCAACAATATGTAAATGAATGAACATAAAAGGCACTCGATAATGTCCCTATTGTAACATACTCCAGATAGACACGCCAATAAATGGGCAGGGGCCAGAATAGCATCCTAAGACTACACAACATCAAAGCCTGGACTTTTCCAAGTACACCAATCAGATCCTCCACGTGAGAACACACAGAGAATAGAGCGTGTGATCATGCTCTGCAGGCTAACAACCACCAACTCACAAGCAAAGAATAATCATGATTATTATCAACATCCAAGATTGTGAATGGAAGCATTTATAGTGTTCTATTACCAGGACATGCCACATGAGCCTAAATTCTTGTTTCGCTGATATTTTAAAAGTCAATAACTTGTCTCTGAGTACTGAAATAAATACACGTTCACACCCATATAACTAGATCATGCATAAATACCCTTATAAGAATAATTCCACACACATAAAATGTTAATGCTGTTATATATAGGCTTTATTACATATTAATGTGCATATGCACAAATATGATATGCATTTGCTATAATGTCACTGTAAACACACACTAACACTTGCAGTCAATAACAGACTTATAATAGTAATATTGCTTACATACATATGTTAAGTTGTAATGTCACATACATCAGCTCCTGCAAGGATCTCAATTTCCCCACAGTGGAGATAGGCTAGCAAAGCAAAGCATGGTGGGAAAGGTGTCTATTCTAGATTTGGGAAGATTTGGTTTCATATCCTAGCCAAGTCCTTTGCAGAAGCAGACGACTCACAGACATAATGAAAATCAAATGCAGTAAACGCAATGGGAAACTGACATAGGAAAACTGAGGCAGGTAAGGGGCAGGCCAGGAAGGCTGCCTGAACTGCCCACAGAAGTGAGGGACAGAGCAGTGGCCCTAGGGGAGCTGGCGAGCAGCAAGACACTGCTCCTGCTGGCTGCACTGCTGAGCCCCTCCACTCCTGAGCCTGGTCATCTCCTGGGGTCAACCGAGGGCCGCTCTTTTGTACCCATCGTATTCTCCCTTCATGATTTCACTCTCTATGTCGTTGTTTCCTTATTGCCTCCCATTTTAGAAAAGGCCTCCCTCCTTTGCTTTGGCCCCATCTTCGGGCTGCATGCCCAGCGGTGCTGGCAGTGCACCTGTCCTCGGGGGGCTTCACGCTCTCCCTTCTGCCCCATTTCATTTTCCTGACTTCTTTTTGTTCTGTTGAGGACACCAGCATCCCCCAGATCACTTGGCTCAGGCTGCTCAGTCCCACTGCCACATCCGTCTCCTTGGTCTATCACATTCTTTTCCAGCTCTGTCAAAGCCATCCCTAATTTCAAATGCTTAAACACCGTCTGTCACCGTCTGCTGTGGCTCACCTATGTTAAGCGTTCCCGTCCTAGGATTACCGTGGCCTGATAACAATACACTGTAGGTTCTCGCACTGGTCAGACCAAGTCCATTCACGCTACTCCCAGGTGAGGGTCAAACCCCCCCACCACCAAATCACAATGCCTGAGAGTGCAGAGGATGGCCCCCAAAGCATCCGAGGATCTGCCACCCCAAGTGGGGAAGGAAACTAATCAGCCAAAGCAAAGCAACAGAAGAGGTCAACTGTCTGTGCAGCGCGTCTCTCCAGTGTATTTCTAAATTCCAGTTCCACACCCTTCAGTTCATTTTTGGCCTTGTCAGTGAACTAATCTTAAAGATGCTTCTCTAAGCTCATTCCTCCCCACTATCAATGAGCCTCCAGTGACTTCTCCCTGGAGCCAGCCCCTGCAATGCTCAGGCAGTGGCCATTTGTCAGCACACTGGAACAGTTCAGAGCCCTCCTTCTCTGAGAGGGAGGGACTTAAAAAGAGGTGACATTTTAATAACTGTCAGTACGGGAGGGGAAGAAGTTACGGTTTTACTTCTGGAAGCCCAAATGAACCCTGGTAGTTTATAAATATGTCTGTTCCGTAGCTGCCCACCCATTGTGGATGGGGTGATGGAAGGGATTCATAGCAAATTCATCCAGAAAGATGCTTTTGGTGGCTGTTGGTTTTCCGTGTAGCTGTCAAAATCCTCATTTCACCCACAGACGTCTTTCTCCCTTCTTCCCTAGAACAGTTACACAGTTCTTCTCCCTTCCCAGTTATATCAAAAGCGCCTTTAGAATGGTACACTCTGAAGATGGGGAGTCTGCCTATATATTTCTAAGTTCCCAAAACATAACCGAGTATGTACTTTTAATGTATTATGCTCTTAATATTTATTGATAGATTGAATGGTAGAAGCCAAACACCATCTTTTCACTTCTGTAGCATTTAATCCAGAGTCTTGCATAAAAGCACAGGTTCAATAGATGCTTATCAGATTTAACTGATTTCAAATACAATTTTAAAAAGGATTCTAATCTCATTTTCTTGTTTTGAGCCAGTGCAAATTTTAGGAAGCCGAGTGATCTACCTACATGCCGCATCCTAAAATGTACAGTTTCTAATCATGGAACTGTGGACTGTTCACAAACGGGAGGGATCTGCTACCCGCATTCTCCCTCTGTGATACTCCCATTTCATGTAAGCCCTGCTGACATAAGCATCAAGGAGGTTTTAAAACAAATGTTATCCTTTCTCAGATGAGAATCAAGCCTTCTTAGCTCCCACAGGGAGAAACACTCACGGGCGTACACATCGATCCCCACACCTTAGCCAATTCTACTCCCCCTGAGGTCTTTCCACCATGATCCACCCACAGCAAAGCTAGGTGGGCAGCAGGACTCCACATCCGAGCAGTTTTTCTGCTGCTTGGGAAACCCAGGGAATTTTAATGCTATTGAGCCACTCTGCTCAAACACTCCTGGTGTGAACTGAGCAAAGCTCTAGTTGCTAGGTAACCATTACAAAAGCAGAAGGATTTCCAAAATAAAAAGAGACCCAAAGAGACCCAGAACACACTGGAATTAAGTGCAATTGCACTGTTAATCAGCAACTGGTGGATGGCACCTTTACCTTGGTTAGATGGTCTGTTTCTTACTCTAGAAAATATTACTATCTGGGTCCTTCAATTTTTCACCAAACTGGGGGTGGGAGCAGGGTGTTGGTGTTTTGGTGTTTTGTTTGTTTGGTTGGTTGGTTTGGTTTGGTTTTGTTTTCTCTTTCACAGTTCCTGTGAACACAGAAAGAGGTATGTTTCAATGTTGGGACTCCTAGAAAATGATGGGTGCTCAATAAGTAATAAATATGTGGTCACAACGGTGTGCATTTTCACAGCTTCTGGAGATGTATAAAAGTATAGTATAAAAGTATAGTTATGCATCTGTTTGATGGTTTTAAAATAAGTCCACAAATTCTTAGTTACCTCCCTTTGAACAATGAAGCTTGCATGGCATGGAGCTTAGTGTCTTGAATAGAAGATGCCAGTGTTAGGCTAGGTCACAAAGGCATCTCAACTTTCCCCTCCTCCACCCTACCATCATTCATCCTGGAGGAAGCCAGCCACCATGTTGTGAGGGTGCTCAGCTGTCTCCAGAGAGGCCCAATTGGCAAGGAACTGAGGCCTCCTGCAACAGCCAGGTGAGGGCACTCTCTTCAACACTGATTCTCCAGGCTCAGGCGGCCTTCAGACGAGTACAGGAGCCTCTGCCAACATCTGACTGCAAAAAACACAGGGAAGGCGCCAAGCCAGAACCAGCCAGCAAGGCCTCTGCCAAATTCCTGACCACAGAAATAAGGAGGTACAAGTCAAATATTTGTTATTTTAAACCACTATGTTTGGGGGTGCTCCATTACACAGCAATGGATAACACAAGAGCTCATCCAGATAGAAACTCTCTGAAGGAGAGGTTTGGGTCTTACTGGCTCCTTCATCCCGGAATCCAGTATCCTATGTGCACTCAATTAGCAATAGGAGGAACTCACTTAATGACGAGCTCGTTCCCCAACTTTATAGAATCCTATATACATACATATTTTTCACCCACAGAAACAAGAGTATGATTCTTTTATTAAAAAGACACTTTTCAACAAAGAGCCACCAGGCAGCATAATTATCAAAGGAGCTATTAGAAATTATGGGGAAAGTCCACTGGAACTTGCAAACCCTCCTCCTCCTTGCTGGGTGGGAGGGAGATTCAGCCAGAAGCAGCAAGGGCTTGACATATACTCAGGCACAAGGAACGAAGGGCACATCTGGAGCAGTTTGCACTTCTCAGAGAAGGAAAAGGCACTTCACAGTGGCAGAGGGGGCCCGTGGTCCCCACTAGGGTATCACCTAGAAGTTCTCCTGAGGCAATGTCACAGCAAGAGCACAAGTGCGTGAAGGCTGGTTGGACCAGAGAGCCTTTCCATCCTTTCTGACTGTGGTTGCAGAACATCCCTCCTGCCTCTTGGCCACGCACCTGGAGGCAGGTGGCAGGTGTACCCTCCTGCCTTCTGCAGATCAAAAAGCTAAAGGTGGACACAGTACCAGCGTTTTCCACATCCTGCCCACATGCTCCCTCTCTGTATTGAGTATCTAAGGAGACTGTTCTAGGACGAGCTGGATGCAGCCCCTGGAATACTAGCAAATGGCAAGGCCTGCCCTCCAGGCAACTTCGGGCAGTGGAGGGCACCTGTGGTCAACTGCAGACCCCACTCATGCCTTCCTTTCTTTTATTATTTTTTTTAAAGAGAGAGCGAGAGAGATAGAAAGAGAGAATTTTTAATATTTATTTTTTAGTTTTCGGCGGACACAACATCTTTATTTGTAATGTGGTGCTGAGGATCAAACCCGGGCCGCACGCATGCCAGGCGAGTACGCTACTGCTTGAGCCACATCCCCAGCCCAGATTTCCTTTCTCTTAACAACTCAGTTTCCAGAGTTGGAATTCTGTACCCTGCTCCATGCTGTGAGATCTGTAGGAAAAGTAGAAGCTAGCCTGACAGCTCACTCACTTACCACCCCTCCCAAAGAAGGCACACATTTTTAAATGTGTTCAATTGCCCAAAAATATCTCAAAGTTAAAAGCAATGATTTAAATGTCCCAGACCAGAAATCACATCCTTCTCTTCTTTCTACTCATTGCTTTTGTGCACCCCCTGCTCTGTGGCCACCATATCAGGCACACAGCAAGCAAGGTACACGTGGAACTCATGGTTGCTAGTTAGCTAGAATTAGCTAGAATTGCTGCTAGTGCAGTTCATTCATGGGAAGCTTCCCAAGCCTGAATGCCCAAGGTACTCTGCTAGGTTCTTTATCCACACCACTTAACTTAGCCCAATAGCTACCCAACAGAATGAAAATTTGAGTTATTTAAAAGCAGTCACAAAGCTAACAATCAACCAACTCCAAACCCAGGCTCCTCCCGCTGTCCCCACTTCTCCCATCAGAACTATTTAATATTCAAAGGTAATCCTACATTCCCACCCAGATCTGAAGACACAGGTTTCCACCACCCTCTTTCTTATGTGTCAACCAAGGCTCCAATATTTTGAAAGAGTTTAATTGTCTCTGAACTTATTGAGGAACAATAATTCCATGCTTACTGAAAGACATTTCAAACTCCCAGCCCAGGTCTTTGCTCAGCATGAGACAACCCAGTTTATCTCAGAATCCATAATAATCCCAGCGTAAGTGGTTGACATTTTACCAAGTCATAGCTTTTCTGAAATATTAAAAATAGCTCCAAATTCCCCATAATTCAGGTTTTGCCTTCCAGAGATTTTTTTTTTTAAGAAGCCATTTAATACAATCAATGTAGTGTTAAAGAGACGATTCCATTCTGAGGATATGAAGAGACCCATGTGAACCCCTCCGTTGTTGCCCCATGTCTCCCAGCCCACTCCACATTAACCCAGCAGGAAGGAAGCTGAGAGGGGAGGAAGGGAGGAGGAGGAGGAGGGAGGCAGGGGAGCAGAGGGTGGGAGAGAGATGCCTTCATTCAGTTAAAGGAGAGTGCCAGGCACCACCCTTGAGTCTTACTGTTGGACAATGCTGCCATCTGCTGGCAAAGTTAGAAACTCATTACAAAATAGTGCCAGCCATTTATACAAACCACATCGCTGTGAACTTAAGCACCAACAAATTACCTCCATAGAGGTGATTAAATAGAGATCAGAATCCATCTAAAATAGATTTCATAGCATTCACCTTTCAAACTCCAAACTTTTAAAATATAGCATGTAGAAGCTGAACAATTAGAAAACCTTCCTCCCTGTTCTACCCATCCATTGCTTGCTCCCTTCCAACCCATTGCTCAATCAGCAGCCAGAGTCACCAGTGGCTTTGGCTTTCACTTGGAGCAAATCTAAACAGGTTGCTCTGGTCCCTGAGGGACTCCTAACTGGTGGCTAGCAAGCCCAAAGTGCAGCAGTTCCAACTCTGTGCATGTGTCTCAACAGGGTTCTCAGTGGCTTTCTATGGGGACACCCTGTGTCCTCAGGTTTCTACCACCCACACCATTTATTCACCAAGACCCCGCAGTCAGTACATTCACCTAGAAATTTACATCCAGCCAGAACCTCAGGATGTAACCTCATTCAGAAAAAGAATCTCTACGAGTGCTTTAAGTTGAAAAGAGGTCACCCTGCATTAGAGTGACCCATGTGACTGGTATCCCCATAAAAACAAAGAGACAGAGACCCACAAGGAAGAAGTTCCTGTGAGATTGGGCAGAGACTGATGTCACAGAAGTTGATAGTAGTCTAGCAGTTACCAGAGGCTGGGACGAGGAGGAGAGAGTGCCCTAGTCGGCTTTTTGCCTCTGTGACCAAAAAAACTGACAAGAACAACTTTGAGGAGAAAAGATTTATTTTGGCTCCAGTTTCAGTGGTTTGAATCCATAGTCAGCTGGTCCCATTGCTCTAGGCCTGAGGTAAGGGTATGGTAGAGGAGAGCTCAGCTCATGGCACCCAAGAAGCAGACAGAGAGGAAGGGGCCCAAGACAAGATATGGTCCCCAAGAGCAGGCCTGCAGTGACTACTTCCTCCAGCCATGCCCCACCTGCCTACAGGTTCAGCCATCTCCCTGTGGTCTGCTGGATGAATTAATCCGCTGGAGAGGCCAGAGCCCACATCATCCAATTACTTCCCAAAGTGTCACCTCAGAGCTTTGCTTTACTGAGGAGCTTTGACAGTTACATGAGCCCATGCCAAAGGAGAGCATAGTCTCATCACCCGAGAACATTCCCTTGAGTCTCTGCAGACCCCTGTCTCTACCCCACCTGGAAAAGCAAAGAGACACAGCACTGTCTCCCAAGCCCATCAAGGATGGGCACAGGGAGGGCTTAGGCCTCTGCCAGCTGCTGCAGCAATGACAGAGTCCCATAGAGGGCAGACAGGGGCATCTTGGCCTCCAGATCCCAGGTTGACCTGGGGCTATTCAGCTCCATCTTCAGGCCACACTCCTCCAGCAAACCATAGGTGATGGCCAAGCCCTCACCCTGGAGTGGGGCGAGGAGCTCTGGGGGAAGGGTGAAGGGGATGCTCCAAGGGTACTTGAAGTTCGGCTCTAGGATGATCCTTACCTAGAAGAAGAGTTATCCGATTGTAAAGTGGAAACTTGGAGATGGCGGGGAGAAATCATCTATCCCAACATCAGGGACCATGCAGAACAATGGAAGCAGGAGCTTTGGGGCCAAGCCAGGGCATGATCAGTGGTTGAAAAGCATTGTGCATTGCTTCCTCTGCTTTGAAATGGTACTGCTAGAGCTTACCTGCAGAACAGTGGTGTTTGGCTGTCCGGATGCATGGGTACATATGTGTATGTCTGCACACACATATTTGTAGATGTATGTGCATGGGTGTACATACATATGTGCATGCAATATGAATCAGTGCTTGTATACAGTATAGGTAAAGAGCAGCTTGAAATGGTGCCTTTGTAGTGAAATCAAGGTGTGGATTACTCACGTCCCCTTATTATAAAGCCACCTAGTTCCTATATGGATATTTTGGGCCTGTTGGGGCCCACTTGTGGGTCTGGCATGAAAACAGAGTAGCTCTTGACATAACCTCACACCCAAGAGGCCTGCTCCCAGAAGGAGAATGCAGCCAAGGATTTCCAAGTGCCCATCTCCCCTCCAGAGGAAACATGAACCCTCTCTCTTTTCTTAGAATCCTCAGAATCATTCTTACCCTCCTTCTTCACCCTCCTCCCTGGACTTCTGGCCCCTGGGGATTTCTCACCAACTCTCGTTGCCAGAGCAGAATCCTCTTCTCCATGGACAGGGCCAGGAGTTCAAGTTGGGTGTCACTCAGCACTAGGGGAGGGAGAGATGTGGAGGAAGAGTGACAGAGTTCAGATACTCTCTCACCATGGACTAGGAGACCAGTGAGAGGGGAATGCTGAGGTAGAAGAATAAACCCTGCTCGGCTGAAGTTCTTCCTTCTACCTTTTTTTTTTTTTTTTTTTTGCTCTAGGGATTTAACCCAGGGTGCTTTACCACTGAGCTATGTCCCCAGCCCTTTTTCTTTTTTTCTTTTTTACTTTTTTTTAACATTTTTATTTTGATGTGGGGTCTCACTAAGTTGCTTAGGGCCTCACTAAGTTGTTGAGGTGGGCTTTGAGCTTGAAACCCTCCTGCCTCAGTCTCCCAAATTGCTGGGATTACAGGCGTGCACCACCGTGCTCAGCTCTCCTTCTACTCTTGAATGTCTCCAAGATACTGAACAGAATAATCCAGGGTGTGGGTTTTAGGGTGGAGGTTGGGATCTTCTGCCTCAAGGATCAGTTATATGATCAACAGTCAGTCACTTTCTAGTCCTTGGGCTTGGTGGGTGTCACACTGGGCCCTCCTAAACTTGGAGAGAGGGTATATGAAAAGGATCATGATAACTGAAGTACTCTGGAGCAGTGGCATCTAAAGCATTCATTCAGAGGGTCTGGAGCCAACTGTGCCTCTCCCACTCTGCCTACAAATCACTCTTACCCATCATGGCTTGAAGAAGGTAAAGAATGCTGTCCTGTGGCTTAACCCATGGAGGTCTTGAGCCCTGTCGCAGTTTATTTAGGATTATGCTGCCAGGGCCTTTCAGATGATCCCAGCTGTCCAAGTCCAGCTACAGGAGACAGGTGGCTTGTTAATGACAACAGTAATAACATCAGCACGGTATGATCTGCCACTGTCTCCTGTGTCCATCAGTGATGACCAAGGAGTGGGCTGATGGCTCTCCATCTCCACCAGCAGATTCCAAGGGCCTCTAGAGATGGAGGAGGCTGCACTCTGTGGCCCTGGTCACTGTGCCTAGGCCAGAACCCCCACTCTGACATCCTCCCCACTCCCTGGCCTCTTGCTCAGGCCTCCTCCCTCAGGTGTATCAGTGCCCGTGTGTCCTACATGTTCCCCCGACAGCTCTGACAGCCCCAGGAAGCTGCGGGACATCCTCACCACATCCATCAGGTCCTGCAGAGCTCCTCTGTCCCCGAGCATGGGCAGGATATTGTAGAACACGTCCTTTGAGAGCTGAACGTCCTTTGAGAGCTGGGCCAGTGCCTCAGTTTTCCGGAAAACCTCCTCTTGTAGATGCTTGAAATCTGCCCTCAGCCATCAACACCAACCAAAAAGTGGGAACAATCTTTAGTTAGAACCTCCCAGGGATGATGGCCCTTCCCACCAAAATCAGCTAAGCACCTTGTCAGCTACTGACCAAAAGCGCCTCTGCTACTGGCTTGCTTGGGCTCCAGGGACGGGACTGTAATGAGGCTAGAACGATGACCAATCCCAGGCTCTGAAAGGACAGCATATTGAGAGCAGATGCAGACATTCTCAAAACAGTCATTGCAAGTTGGAGGAAAAGACCAAGTGGCTATTTCTGGCACAGTTCAGGGATACTGTGAAATCCAGTGTTGGGCTCTAGAGAGAAAAATCTCGGGTATTCTGAGGTCAGTTTCCATATCTGTTAAATGGGGATATGGCAAGGATTAAATGAGTTTGTGTTTCTAAAGCACTTGGCACACAGGGTCTACCCTTATTATGCAGTTGTGCCAGCGCCTTCAACATGCATAAAGAATTGATCAGGTGGTAGATATCGGGGGCCAATTTCCCCAGGGGGCTTCAGGGAGCTTCAAGGTGACTTACTGAGAGTGAGAGATCTCCTCAGTGGAATCTCCAAAGAGCTGGGCATTCTGTAAAGCCTGCTGGGCAATAAGTCCTCAACAAATGGTGACCACCGCATGCATGAATGAATGAGTGGAGCTAACCAAAGCGGTCATTTGGGAGTAATTTGTTTTCTCAGGTGCAAGGAAACTCTAATTTAGGACTGGCTTCTTTACCTTGGCCTTTAATCTCCCACCCAGAAACCCCAGATTCCCCTTAATAAACACTCACCTTGCCAAAAAGGTTCCTCTATTCTTCCTAGGAAGTGAATCACAAGTGATCATTTTTCTTCACCCTCAAATTTGCTTGAGGCTCACTGGAGGGTCGCCCACCCGCTGTCTCCCCTGTCCTGGTGAACCTCTTGGTGACCCCATCCTGGTCCTTCCCTTCACCATGTTGGCCCTCCTGGACCCTTCTCATCCACAGGACCCGGGAAGGGCAGAAAATAGTGACAACCAAGTCAGGGGCAATCTGCCCTCAGGCCTGCTACCTGCAGACTGGGATTCCCACCTTCGCCTCCAGCACACACCCTCACCTACACTCACCTATAGAAAGGCTGGAAAGTACAGGCTGGCCTAGAAAGAGAATGTAACCCAAGAGTTAGTCCCAAAGACTTGGTTTCTCCAAATCCTGCCTCTACTTCCCCTCACTCCCTCTTCTTCACTGCTCCGCCCCCTGCCCACAGGGCCAGATGCCCACGCCGGGGGGATTGGCAGCAAAGGCAATCGGGTAGTTGGGTTTCTGTTGTGCAGAGTGGCCCAGAGAGGCATCAGGGTCACGTACCTGATTTGAAATGTGTTCTTGAACAACCCTGTAATTTAAGTAACTCTGGAAAAGAGAGAAAGTGTTCACTCACCAAGAGCCAGTACCCCCACTCCCCTCTTTTGCTCCACCTCTCACCTCTCCAACTCCTCCCTCCTTTCTCTTTTTCTCACCTCCTACCACTACTTCAATTGAGAAGTTCCTCCAGAGAAATGGATCCCCAGGCAGACCCCACCCCCATCACACTCACACCTATCCCAGTGTTCAGAGGAGAAAAGCTGGTCTCCCTGGCCCCAGGTCTTGGCCAGGTCCAAGACAGGGAAAGTGGATGGTGAGGGGGGAAGGTTTCTTAATGACTGGCCCCAGTGAGGGGTGGAGTGGGCTCATGCAATATCCAAAGGGGGTCAGGACTCACCAGGGCCCAAGTTCTAGGCAGAGAATCTGCCAGGCTCTGGACTCACCATCTTGAAAGGTTTTCTGCTTAGCATCCGTGGAGATGAGAAGAAAGGCTGAACGGAAAAGCATCCAGTCAGGAGAGCTGTGTCCCACACCTTGTACCTGGAGCTTGGGGACCCATGGATACACCACCTGGGATGTTTGTCAACCAAGCCTCTGGGTCTTATGAATCAGATCCCTGGATGAAACCTTCAGGGATCCTTATGCCTCCAACAAAGAACTCTCTTCTCCAGGTCAAGGGGACTGGCTTTCTCCTGCCTGCCCAAGGGACTGTCTCTTCGTCAATCTTTCCTCACAGTGCTGACCTGACGTATCAGTTCCCAACCTTGCAATTTTGGGTGGTTTCATGTTTCACATAGAGAAATGTACTGAGGTCTGAAACTTGCCTAACACCAAACTAGGAGAACAGCTTATGAGGAACAGTCTCCCAGGTGCTGGAGAATGTGATCCGTGGAATCAGACACGGCTGAGCTCCGCAGTGCCTGCCAGTCACACCCTGACCACTAGAGGGCAACGGGGGACATCCACTGACAACGCAGGCCCAATTGAAGGGAACTGGCAGGCAGGGTTTGATTTACAAGATAAATAAATTTACATAACAAACAGGAATATCATGTGCAGAAGAGTGTAGTACTTTGCCCCACCACAGGTTAGTAACTTCAGAGAAAATTAGAATTCTCCTGAGTGCTAGTCTTCTCATCTCAACTGTAAAATGGAATCAGGACCTCCTCATCCAGCAACGTGACTGACACCAATCGTCTTCCACCTCTTGAGTTCACCAGCCTCTTCCCTGGCCTGACAACAAGCCCAAGCCATCTCAGGATCCACATGACCATGCTCCGTCTTTGTGGCTTCCTGTCACCCACTTTCCCCTACAGAAAGCTTCCCTAAGGGGTCATCTGTGCTGTGTCTGCACCGTCTCCCTCGCAGTCACTCCTCGGTCGCGCAGTTTATCCACCAGAATTCCCCAGACTTCAGCCACCAGTGAACATGGACCTGGTTCTCTCTGGATACTACAACCCCATGCCCGATGGGGTCTCCTATATTCAGACTACGTATTTTTGTTTTGTTTGTTGTTAATATTTTTTTAAAATAGTGCTCTTTTTCTTTCCTTCCCTAAATTAAAAGCACTTTGTTAATCACTGTGATGTTTCATAATAGCACTGCCATCTCCTGGTGCTCTTAGTGGGCATCTCTACACCTCAGTAGAGAGGTAGTTGGTCTTTCTCCAGAAGCCAGGGTCCACACAGGATGAAAAGTCCAGCAGCCCTCTGTTGTGCCCACCCTGGCACCAGGACCCTCCCTTGGCCAGGATCAGCAGTGAGGACCCTGTGCGCATGGTGAGGACATCCCCTCCTGTCCTGCAGCCCAGCCCCAGCTGAGTCGACTGCCCGCTAGCTGGGACTCCACATCAGAAGGACGGTTGGTCCTGTCCCCAGCACGTACATCATGCCCAGGTTCTTAACTGACCCTGACCATCTGCGCACATGGCATCCAGCCCCAAGGTGTGTGTTGGGGACTGTGTGTGTGGAGGATGGTGACAGAGGAAAAGATGTAGGTAATATCCTGCATGGGGCTGTCAGGGCCTTGGGTCTGTCCTTGTTTGTGTTTTGCCTTCATTATCTTTGGGGGTTTTGATGTGGGTTCATGGGTAACCTGAAGGGCTCTGGGGCTCCCTCTGCGGAGCTGCGAGAGAGGCAGGACCTCGCATGATGAGATGGTTGGGATTGCAGCCTGGCTTTGCCCGTGCTCAGGGCACCTCCAAGTGGACACTCCAAGTTGGTCCCTTCACATGAAGGGGACGTCTCAGCATCTACCCCTAGCAAAGTTTCAGCAGGCCATGCCTGGAGGTGGCTGTGGGTGGGGGGACGTGTGTGTGCCCAGACAGTGACGAATGTGGCTCATCCTTCCCCTGGACAGGGAAAGCAGCAGAGGTGGCATGTTAGTGGCCTCTCTTCTGTTTCTCTCCTCAGGAGGAGCAGGGCCACCCGACCCCACCCCAGGTGCCTCCCGGGTTTCTACTCACCGACGCCATTCCCTTTGATGACCAGCTGCTTCTTCTTATAGGCCATCACTGTGCCCTGGGGGATCGTCAGTGTCATCGCTCCATCCTTGACAATCTGTCCCTGGACTTCACCCTGGAGAGAGAAAACATACCTAGATAGAAGCTTACATCTCCCTGCCTCACAACACAGTTAAAAATCCTGTTTCCTTTTCATCCCAGCAGTGCATGCTTGTAGTTTTAAAGTCAAATACATCCAGGAAGCTCATGAGAAAAACAGCAGGCCCCACTCTCTCATTCCTCCAGGTCCTATTTACCATTCCCATTAGCTTCTCCTCCTTCTGTCCAGCTTCACCTACACATTTTCCAGTTGTCATGTTGCAATATTATAGTTTTTCCAAATTAGGTATATGAATCCCAACACTGTAGAAGACCACAGACCACAGGGACACGGCTTCTCATTTCAGATTTTATTTTTATCACTTAACGTGATGCCCCTGTGTCTTCTCCGCCTCATTTCTCCATCTCTCCAGGGAAGACGGGGATACATGCTTTAAGACTTTGCACACCTAAAGACCTCTTTATTTTAACTCTCACATTTGAGGGATATTTGACTGGACATAGAATTCTAGGCAGAAATTCCTTGAAATAAGACTTTTTTTTTCCTTTTTAGAAACATGTACAATTTTCTTTTTGAGGTAAGCACCCTGAAAATCTACGCTTGTATTTTGTGATGTGGATCTATGCTGACCCAAGGGACTTGGACGGAGCCTGAGTCTCCTCCAGGAATAATTCACTGGCCTTGGGAAAGTTTATGCATATCTCAGTTTTTTTCCTTTAGTTTATGAAGTTCTTAAGTGAAGACTAACTACACAGAAATATATTGTATATAAAAGCACGTGATGAGACACAAATTTTACATGTCCATACTTGATCTGAATAAGTTACAAATCAATTTACTTAAATTAATTTAAAAATTTTTTTGGATATTGTGAGTGAATTATGTAAATCACATTGCTTAAAGACATTTGCATCTTACTCCTTAAAATATTTCTTATTGGTTGTCATGGTTTAGATTTGTAATGTCTTATGGTTTGAACGTGAGGTGTCTCCCAAAAGCTCCTGTGTGAGACAATGCAAGAAGGTTCAGACGAGAAATGTTGGGATTGTGAGAGCCTTAACCCAATCAATAAATTAATCCCTTAATAGGTATTAACTAAGTGGTAACTGAAGGTGTGTGGGGTATGGCTGGAGGAAATGGGCATTGGGGGCATGGCTTTAGGGTACACATTTTATATCTGGTGAGTGGAGTCATTCTCTGCTTCTGGTCTTTATGTGAGCCATTTCCCTCCACCACACTCTTCCTCCATCATGTTCTGCCTCACCTTGAGCCCTGAGGAATGGAGCCTGCTGTCTATGGATTGAGACCTCTGAAACCATGAGCCCTCAACCAAATGTTTCCTCCTTTACAGTTACTATGGTTGGTCTTTTTATCACAGCAGCAAGAAAGCTGATAAACCAGTGTGTGTTAGAAGTATGGTCCCCAGTGCAGCAAGGACGGGAGGTCTGATGGGCAATGATGGATCATGATGGCTCTGATGGATTAATCCAAAACCCACTGGTAGCTGGATGGACTGTGGGAGGAGGGACCAGCTGGAGGGAGTAAGTCATCAGAAGAGTTCATCTTCCCTCTCTTTTCTTTTCTCTCTTCTCTCTTCTCTCCTCCTCTTTCTTCTTTCTCTCCCTCTCTCTCCCACCCCTCCTCTCTTCCCAGCCGCCATGGGCTGAGCACCACCATGCCCTTCTGCCATAATGTTTCTACAATGAAGTCGATAGACCATGGACTGAGACCTCCGAAACCATGAGCCAAAAATGAATCTTTCCTCCTCCAACTAGTTCTTCTCAGGTATTTCACTCATAGTGACAAAAAGATGACAAACAGGTCACCATGGAACTTAGGTTACTTTAACAGCTGAGGTTTGCTTTTAATGTTCCTGTTTCCTCCAGTCATAAAACTGGATCTGTACACAAGGCTCACATTTGATTCAGCAAAATTCACTATTTACCCAAGACACAACATAGTAACAATAATTACATCCATTTCTAATCTCATCAATAACATATAATCCCCTAATGTAAAGCATTATAAATTAAGAAGTTATAGAGACCGGAGCAGGAAGCCGCGACAGCCGCCCAGCCAGACCGGAGCAGGAAGGCGCCAGCCGCCAGCCAGACCGGAGCAGGAAGGTGCCAGCCGCTCAGCCAGTCTCCAGGAAGCCCATCAACCCTTAAAACCCATCAAAGTGGGTGTGGCTACCAGCACAGTTGCGGCTGATCCAGGTACCCAGTTTCCAACTCCCCCACCCTTAGCTGCGATAACTCAAAATATTTCCCACAAGCTTTTGGGGATTGTAGCTATCAACACAAAACAACAACTCTAGAGGCACCTGGTTTCTACCTCAGAGACTAGAGTAGGGAAGATACAGGTGGAAGCTCATTTCCCTTCACACTGGCTATACCCACCACCCTGAATACAGAGGCTCAAACTAGGAATAGACAACGCCACCTACTGGAAGCAAGGAAAACAGTGTTCTGAGAGACTTTTTTTTTTTTTTCCTCTCTTTCTCTTTTCTTCTCTCTCTTCCACAACTTCAGCATATGTGAAACCAAGAACTGAGCATGAACAACTGAATTACCAAAGTAATATAATATAGAGGAATTGCATATACCCCACCTCCCCCCATTTTTTTTTCTGTATTTCTATCTTACTTCCCTTTCCCTTCTCTTATTTCTCTTTTCTTCCTTGTTATTTCTTTTCTTTTCTTTTTTTTTTAATTCATATTCTCTCTATACCACTTTCAATCTCCTAACTTTTGCTATCTATACATAGGGTAACTATCTAAATAGGAGGTTGAGTCTATACATTCTTCCATAAATTACCAGTCGAGTGGTTAGAGTTCTCCAAAGGTGCTAAGTTAGTTTAACCTCATTCCCTCACTCCTTTCTCTTTAAGTATAACATCCTTCGTCTGAAATTAAGTTTTCTATATGCCACCAGATATGGTACGCCTTTTATGAAACTAAGGAATATATTCTTAAGTAATAATTAAATCCAACATCTATAGTCTTAGAATCTAACTATAAATGTATTAATAATGAAAACTTGTCCTTAGATAATGTACTGTTGATATTGGGATCTGTTAACATTGTCTTTCTCCGAAAAAGAGGGATATTGGAGCTATTCAAGAACAATACAAATATATAAGGGGAAAAACATTAACTCAACAGTTTCACAAAGCTAGAAAGAATCATGAGCAGTATGAAAAGACAAGGAAAGAAAGGACCACAAACAATACAGGTCAATTCAACATTAGATGAGGTAATATCTGCAGCTGATGGAATGTCAGACAGAGAGTTCAGGATATACATGCTTCAGATGATCTGGAGTCTCAAGGAAGACATTATTCATCAAATTCAGACAATGAAAAATCACTTGGACAATGAATTACATAAACAAATCCAAGAAGCAAAAGATCAACTCTATAGGGAGATAGAGGATATAAAAAAAAAAAACAAACAGAAATCCTGGAAATGCAGGAAACAATAAACCAAATTAAAAACTCAAATGAGAGTATTACCAGCAGAGTAGAACACTTGGAAGATAGAACATCAGACAACGAAGACAAAGTTTTTCAACTTGAAAAGAACATAGACAGCTCAGCGAGAATGTTAAGAAATCATGAGCAGAACATCCAAGAATTATGGGATAACATCAAGAAACCAAACCTAAGAGTTATTGGGATACAAGAGGGTACAGAGGTCCAAACCAAGGGAATGAGTAATCTATTCAATGAAATAATACTAGAAAACTTCCCAGACTTAAAGAATGAAAAAGAAATCCAAATACTAGAAGCCTACAGGACACCGAATATACAAAATCATAAGAGATCCACACCAAGACATATAATAATGAAGATGCCCAACATACAGAATAAGGAGAGAATCTTAAAAGCCACAAGAGAGAGGAAGCAGATTACATTTAAGGGTAAACCAATCAGGATAACTGCTGATCTTTCAACACAGACTCTGAAAGCTAGAAGATCCTGGAACAACATATTTCAAACGCTGAAAGAAAAGGGGTTCCAACCAAGAATCATGTATCCAGCGAAATTAAGCTTCAGGATTGATGATGAAATAAAAATCTTCCACGATAAGAAAAGTTAAAAGAATTTGCAGCTAGTAAACCAGCTCTTCAAAACATCCTTGGCAAAACATTACAGGAAGAGGAAATGAAAAATAACAATGAAAACCAACAACGGGAGGTAGTACAATAAAGGAAAAACTAAGCATAGAGGAAAAACTAATCATGTTAAGTATCATACATAACCAAATATGGCTGGAAATACAAACTATATCTCAATAGTAACCCTAAATGTTAATGGCTTAAATGCACCAATCAAAAGACATAGGCTAGTAGAATGGATTAAAAAAAAAAGATCCAACAATATGCTGCCTACAGGAGACTCATCTGATAGGAAAAGACATACACAGACTGAAGGTGAAAGGTTGGGAAAAATCATATCACTCATACGGACCCCGGAAGCAAGCAGGGGTGTCCATACTTGTATCAAATAAAATAGACTTCAAGCCAAAGTTAATCAAAAGGGATAAACAAGGACAATACATACTGCTCAAGGGAACCATACACCAACAAGACTTGACGATCATTAATATATATGCCCCAAACAATGGTGCAGCTACGTTCATCAAACAAACTCTTCTCAAGTTCAAGAGTCTAATAGACCACAACACAATAATCATGGGAGATTTTAATACACCTCTCTCACCAATGGACAGATCTTCCAAACAAAAATTGAATAAAGAAACCATAGAGCTCAATAATACAATAAATAACTTAGACTTAATTGATATATACAGAATATACCACCCAACATCAAGCGGATACACTTTCTTCTCAGCAGCACATGGATCCTTCTCAAAAATAGACCATATATTATGTCACAGGGCAAAGCTTAGCAATTACAAAGGAGTTGAGATACTACCATGCATTTTATCTGATCATAATGGAATGAAATTGGAAATCAATAATAAAATGAGAAAGGAAAAACCCTACATCACATGGAGATTAAACAATATGCTACTGAATGAACAAAGGGTTACAGAAGACATCAAAGAGGAAATTAAAAAATTCTTAGAGGTAAACGAAAACTCAGAAACAACATATCGAAATCTTTGGGACACTATGAAAGCAGTACTAAGAGGAAAATTCATTTCATGGAGTTCATTCCTTAAAAGAAGTAAAAGCCAACAAATAAATGACCTCATACTACACCTCAAAGCCTTAGAAAAAGAACAAATCAGCAGCAAATACAGTAGAAGGCAAGAAATAATTAAAATTAGAGCAGAAATCAATGAAATCGAAACAAAAGAAACAATCGAAAAAATTGACAAAACTAAAAGTTGGTTCTTTGAAAAATTAAATAAGATTGATAGACCACTAGCCACACTAACAAAGAGAAGAAGAGAGAGAACCCAAATTACTAGCTTACGGGATGAAAAAGGCAACATCACAACAGACAATTCAGAAATACAGACGATAATTAGAAATTATTTTGAAACCCTATACTCTAATAAAATAGAAGATAGTGAAGGCATAGATAAATTCCTTGAGACATATGAACTACCCAGATTGAATCAGGAAGATATAAACAACCTAAACAGATCAATATCAAGGGAGGAAATAGAAGAAGCCATCAAAAGACTACCAACCAAGAAAAGCCCAGGACCGGATGGATATACAGCAGAGTTTTACAAAACATTTAAAGAGAAACTAATACCAATACTCCATAATCTATTTCAGGAGATAGAAAAAGAGGGAGAACTCCCAAATTCATTCTATGAGGCCAATATCACCCTGATTCCCAAACCAGAGAAGGACACCTCAAAGAAAGAAAACTACAGACCAATATCCCTAATGAATTTAGATGCAAAAATCCTCAATAAAATTCTCGCAAATCGTATACAAAAACATATAAAAAAGATTGTGCACCATGATCAAGTAGGATTCATCTGGGATGCAAGGCTGGTTCAATATACGGAAATCAATAAACGTTATTCACCACATCAATAGACTTAAAGATAAGAACCATATGGTCATCTCAGTGGACGCAGAAAAAGCATTCGACAAAGTACAGCATCCCTTTATGTTCAAAACATTAGAAAAACTAGGGATAACAGGAACTTACCTCAAAATTATAAAAGCTATATATGCTAAGCCTCAGGCTAGCATCATTCTAGATGGAAAAAAACTGAAGGCATTCCCTCTAAAATCTGGAACAAGACAGGGATGCCCTCTCTCACCACTTCTATTCAATATAGTTCTCGAAACACTGGCCAGAGCAATTAGACAGACGAAAGAAATTAAAGGCATAAAAATAGGAAAAGAAGAACTTAAATTATCACTGTTTGCGGATGATATGATCCTATACCTAGAAGACACAAAAGGGTCTACAAAGAAACTACTAGAGCTAATAAATGAATTCAGCAAAGTGGCTGGATATAAAATCAACACGCATAAATCAAAGGCATTCCTGTATATCAGCGACAAATCTTCCGAACTGGAAATGAGGACATCTACCCCATTCACAATATCCTCAAAAAAAATAAAATACTTGGGAATCAACCTAACAAAAGAGGTGAAAGATTTATACAATGAAAACTACAGAACCCTAAAGAGAGAAATAGAAGAAGATCTCAGAAGATGGAAAAACATACCCTGTTCATGGATAGGCAGAACTAACATCATCAAAATGGCAATATTACCAAAAGTTCTCTATAGGTTCAATGCAATGCCAATCAAAATCCCAATGGCATTTCTTGTAGAAATAGATAAAGCAATCATGAAATTCATATGGAAAAATAAAAGACCCAGAATAGCAAAAGCAATTCTAAGCAGGAAGTGTGAATCAGGAGGTGTAGCGATACCAGATTTCAAACTGTACTACAGAGCAATAGTAACAAAAATAGCATGGTACTGGTACCAAAACAGGCGGGTGGACCAATGGTACAGAATAGAGGACACAGAAACCAATCCACAAAACTACAACTATCTTATATTCGATAAAGGGGCTAAAAGCATGCAATGGAGGAAGGATAGCATCTTCAACAAATGGTGCTGGGAAAACTGGAAATCCATATGCAATAAAATGAAACTGAATCCCCTCCTCTCGCCATGCACAAAAGTTAACACAAAATGGATCAAGGACCTTGATATCAAATCAGAGACTATGCGTCTGATAGATGAAAAGGTTGGCTCCGATCTACATATTGTGGGGTCGGGCTCCAAATTCCTTAATAGGACACCCATAGCACAAGAGTTAAAAACAAGAATCAACAAATGGGACTTACTTAAACTAAAAAGTTTTTTCTCAGCAAGAGAAACAATAAGAGAGGTAAATAGGGAGCCTACATCATGGGAACAAATTTTTACTCCTCACACTTCAGATAGAGCCCTAATATCCAGAGTATACAAAGAACTCAAAAAATTAAACAATAAGAAAACAAATAACCCAATCAACAAATGGGCCAAAGACCTGAACAGACACTTCTCAGAGGAGGACATACAATCAATCAACAAGTACATGAAAAAATGCTCACCATCTCTAGCAGTCAGAGAAATGCAAATCAAAACCACCCTAAGATACCATCTCACTCCAGTAAGATTGGCAGCCATTATGAAGTCGAACAATAACAAGTGCTGGCGAGGATGTGGGGAAAAGGGTACTCTTGTACATTGCTGGTGGGACTGCAAAATGGTGAGGCCAATATGGAAAGCAGTATGGAGATTCCTGGGAAAGCTGGGAATGGAACCACCATTTGACCCAGCTATTGCCCTTCTCGGACTATTCCCTGAAGACCTCAAAAGAGCGTACTACAGGGATACTGCCACATCGATGTTCATAGCAGCACAATTCACAATAGCTAGACTGTGGAACCAACCCCGATGCCCCTCAATAGATGAATGGATAAAAAAAATGTGGCATTTATACACAATGGAGTACTACGCAGCACTAAGAAATGACAAAATCATGGAATTTGCAGGGAAATGGATGGCACTAGAGCAGATTATGCTAAGTGAAGCTAGCCAATCCCTAAAAAACAAATGCCAAATGTCTTCTTTGATATAATGAGAGCAACCAAGAACAGAGCAGGGAGGAAGAGCAGGAGGAAAAGATTAACATTAAGCAGAGTCATGAAGTGGGAGGGAAAGGGAGAGAAAAGGGAAATTGCTTGGAAATGAAAGGAGACCCTCATTGTTATGCAAAATTACATATAAGAGTTTGTGAGGGGAATGGGAAAAAAATAAGAAGAGAAATGAATTACAGTAGATGGGGTAGAGAGAGAAGATGGGAGGGGAGGGGAGGGGGGATAGTAGAGGATAGGAAAGGTAGCAGAATACAACAGTTACTATTATGGTATTATGTAAAAATGTGGATGTGTAACCGATGTGATTCTGAAATCTTTGTAATGAAATAAATTTAAAAAAAAAAAAAAAGAAGTTATAATATAGTCTCAGGATACCTTGGCATATAAGATGAAGAAAATCGTGGTCCCCCCAGAGACCCTGGGAGATGAGGATGGAGTGGCCAGATGGCATACTCTTGGTGTCCCCATGCCGTACCTTAATCAAAATATTCCAAGAGCCAGACAATTTTCCCAAAGTATTCACACTACTCTTGTCATGCAGTGTAGTACTGTTGGTCAGTTCGATAACCTCTGTCACCACGTACAGGTTGTCCCCTCTCTCCCGGCAATGCTTCAAAAAGGATGGTTCTGGATCCAACAGTTTGCTGGGGATATAAGTGAGGTAAGTGGTCAGAGTGAGGAAGCGATGCCTCTCAGGGCACTCTGGGTTACCCTTCTCCTCAAAACCCAGAGGGGTACATGCCTTTGAACTTAGACAGGTGAGTTCTCAGTGGCAGGAAGATGCTGGACCATGAGGTTAAGGTGCCCAGGGCACAGAACACCTTTTCTGATGTGCAGGATAAAGGCCACTCCATTTTCTAATGGTGGTATACACTGTGAAGAGCATCTGCATCATACAAAATTACACTGATCCTAATAAGGGGCCATTTATCAATTTCCAGCCCAAGGGTCTCTCAGAAAGCTAGAAGTAGATAAGGTCCAGATGGTCGAGACCAGTCCTTAGAAGATCCTATTTTCAAAGTTAAGTATTCACTCTGAAATGTCCAGAGACAAAATCAGGGTGAGATATGGAGCAGGTAGATAAAGCACAAGAAGTGAAATCAAGAATCAATAAATGAGATGGTATTAAACTAAAAAGCTTCTTCACAGCAAAGGAGACAATCAATAACATGAAGAGGGAGCCTACAGAATGGGAGAAAATCTTTGCCACCTGCATTAATTGAGCATTAATCTCCAGGTATATAAATAACTCAAAAAACTTAACACCAAAAAAACCAAACAACCTAATCAATAAATGGGCAAAGGAACTTGATCAGACACTTCACAGAAGAAGAAATATGATTGGTCAACAAATATATGAAAAAATGTTCAACATCTCTAGCAATTAGAGAAATTCAAATTAAAACTACACTGAGAGCCAGGTGGAGGAGCTCATGCCTATGATGGGGTTAGAAGGCTAAGGCAGGAGGATCACAAGTTCAAAGCCTGACTCAGGAACTTACCAAGGCCCTAAGCAACTCAGTGAGTCCCTGTCTCTAAATTTAAAAAAAAAAAAAAAAGGCTGGGAATGTGGCCCAGTGCTTAAGCACACCTGGATTTAATCCCCAGTACCAAAAATAAATAAATAAATAAACCACTACACTGAGATGTCATTTCACTCCAATCAGAATGGCAATGATCAAAAATACAAGTAACAATATATGTTGGCAGGGAGGCAAAGATGTGGGGAAAAGGTACTGAAAATTAGTGCAACCACTCTGGAAAGCAGTAGGGAGATTCCTCAGAAAACTTGGAATGGAACCACCATTCAACCCAGTTGTCCCACTCCTTGGCATATACACAAAGGACTTAAAATAAGATACTACAGTGATATGACCACATCAATGTTCAGAGTGGCTCAACTCAACCTAGGTGCCCTTCAACAGATGAATAGATAAAGAAAATGCAATGTGTGTGTTTGTGTGTGTGTGTGTAATGAAATACTACTCAGCCATAAAGAAGAATGAAATCATGGCATTTGCCAGTAAATGGATAGAACTGGAGACTATCATGCTAATCGAAATAAGTCAATCCCCAAAAACAAAAGGTCAAGTACTCTCTCTGATATGTGAATGCAAACACATAATAAGGGGGGAGGAAAGAATAGAACTTCATTGGATTAGACAAAGGAGAAAGAAGGGAAGGGAGGGAGAATGGGAATAGGAAAGACAGCAGAATGAATTGGACATAACTTTCCTGTGTTCTTATATGAGTACACAGTCAGTGTGACTCTACATCATGTATAACTGCAAGAATGAGAAGTTATACTCCATGTATATATAAAATGTCAAAATACACTCCACTGTCATGTATAACTAAAAATAACAACTAAAATTTTAAAAAATTTATATAATTCCAGGCTGGGGCTATAGCTCAGGGGCAGAGTGCTTGCCCAGCATGTGTGAGGCATTAGGTTCAATCCTCAGCATCACATAAAAATAAATAAAATAAATGCATTCTGTCCATACACAACTACAAAAAATATATATTTTTAATTTACACAATTCCAGTTCTCAATTATACCACAAGAGAATTAGAAAAAAATAATAAAATAAATCCCAAAACCCTGAGATATTATTTAAAGAGTTCCAGAGTCTGTCTCATTTTAATTATACTTCATTCCTTTATTTGTTTTGCTTCTTTCCCCATTACCTGCCCATCCCTGTCTCCACTAAGCACAAGCTGCCCCAGGACAGGGACGTGGGTCTGTCCTGTTCTCTGTCCCAGCCTACAGTCCTGGGTAAAGCACATGGTAAACACTGCTCCACTGAGTACTGACTGGTGAAGGATAGCTCCTGGCTGAAGGAAGGAAGGAATGGGTACCCAAGAGGAATGGAGCAGTCTGAGTTGTCCCCTCTTCAAGGCCCGGTAAACGCCTCTTGCTTGCAAGAAGAACACTGCTGGGATAGTAATGTCCCACCCCTGCCTCTCCAGGTGCCTCACCTGTTTTGAAGTCTTTCCAGGTTTCGGGATGGGACGGTAACCTTCTGGAACTCAAGGGTGGATCCACGGGACTGAGTGAACTCCCCCGATGCACTCCCATCTACCCCAGCACTGACACTCACACCTGCCTTCCATTTCTGGATCACAGTGTCACTGAAGAAGAGTGGTCTTGTCACTTCCACTTCTGGAAAGAGCAAAATGACCAGAGGCTTAGCCAAGAATTCACTATGGAAGAGCTGGGTGTGGGAAGGGAAAACTGAGGCCAATTCTGCCCCAACACCTCCACTCATTAAAACCTCTCAATCAAGAATCTAACCCGTCAATTAATGTTGAAGTGTCGACTACTGTGGAGGGCAGATGTTTGACGGCAGCGTTGCACAACAGGGACAGTCTTAACCCTAAGAAATGGCAGCATCACTTGTTCAGTGTTCAGAAGACCCTGAGAACCTCCTTTCCCAGCAAATTTAGAAAATGTTTAGGATTTGGGGATGGAACGACCGGTTTGGATCTACTTCTTCCAGGGCCCAGCTATGTAACTTTAAATGAATTATTTTATAAACTTCAAACTCTTACACAACATGGGGATGGTATCTCCACCTCAAGAGGCCCTTCTGAGCATTCGATGACCTGATGAATGCCTGGTTCCAGATAATTAATTGATTCTCAAGTAATGTTCCTTGCCCTTTTCTTAAGGTGAGAGGGAGCTGAGACGGACCTGGTGAGGCATCTCCCGGATTCTTGGATGTTGCGCTACTTCTGTTTAAGAACGTTTGTTCCTCACCCCTGAAGCCTTGGCCCCTGGCCAACATACCTGGGACTGAGGAACCCGATGCCAGGATGTCCATGAGGGAGTACTCAGCTGGAATGTCAGGCTGTTCCCAAAACTGGGACTGAGGGTTCTTCCGTAAAATACTAAACTGACGGAAATGGGTGGCATCCAACAGGGATCTGACAGGCCTCAGGTCTTTGCCTCCAAAGTTTTTGACCATCTTCTTGCTGACACGCTCAAATATGGAGGGCATGTTGCTGGGAGCAGAGAGAAGAGGGCAGTTACCTCTCCCTGACCCCCGACTGCTTTTCGTAAAGGAGAGAACCTGCACATGACACCATCAGGTCTTCACTTCCTGGGGTAACTAGCTCAGAGCTCCCTCCACCTCACTGCTCTGAAGACAGGCCAGGCTTCTGACAGAAGCACTCCTGAGAAGTTGGCTCCCCCCCTAGCTGTGGTAGGAAATCCTGGTCCACCTCCATCTGTAACCCAGGATCCCAAAGGACAGGAAGAAGAAGGGCTCAATTTTATCTTCAAATGACAGCGCCGAGGGGTGGTTGGGCTTAGGTTAAGTAGACATGGGTACTGGAAGAGCGGAGATGGCCTTGGTCATTTTACAGATTGTGCAGAGAAAGCCTCATTGACAAGTGACATTTGGACAGAAATTTAGAAGAGGTGGGTATTAACAATGAACATGCGTGAAAAAAAAATATTCCAGGTAGAGAAATCGGCAAGTGCAAAGACTCTGAAGCAACCCATGCCTGAATAAGTGGGGTGCCAAAAGAAAGGTGAGGCAGCAGACACTGCTGCAAGCTGGCTCAGGCCCTGGTCGGTCAGTGTCATCTCTGTCTTTCACTTGTAACAAGATCAGGAGCCAGCAGAGGGCTTTGAGCTCACACCTCGGGGGCATTTCGACAAGGTGCTTGTGGTTGCTGGGCTGATAATAACTGCAGTGAGACAGGAGGGGCAGAAGGGGGGGGTCTAGTTGGGATGGTTTTGCAATAACCCAGGTGAGAGTTGGCAGTGGACTGGACCAAGTCATAGCATCCCAACAATGAGAAGGGATCAGATCCCAGTCTGTGCCACAGGTAGAGATGGCATCTACAAAAGGGGTGGGTTGGCAAGGTGGCCTCCAAGAACCCTCATAGCTCTCACCCCCAGAATGGCTCAGGAAAGTGCTGTGTGTACATCAGGAGAGCATTTCTGACACGGGTTGTTTGAAGAAAGTGACGTTGAGTCAAGGGGAGCAAGGGGTGGCGGGTGTTGAAGAAGCAGGGAAGGTGAGATAAGGAACCATGAGTCAGGGCAAGTAAAGGGGGGCTGGTCGGAAAACTCTGGAGGGTAAATCATACATGTGCCACTCTGGGTGCATTTAGTGTACTGGTGAGGACGAGCCGGGTTTTCTTAAGGGGCTCCTTTGGATCTTGAACAGGGGAATAAATGAGTCTTAATATGCCATACAGAAAAGTTTTACATGGTGATTTGAAATCTTCACAGAGAGATTTAGGTGTCTGTCAGATGTGCACAATGAAGAATAGGCACACACACAAGTGCCTGATACTGGCTAGGAAGGTCCCAATTTTGTTTAAGCAACTCTCTAGCAGAGAGGAGTTCTTGCCCGGGTAAAGGGGGACTGCTGAGCACCTGGCTGCTGTGTGAGAGGCACAGGAAGAAGATTTCCCTTCCAAAAGGCTAACCTATGGCCTTTCTTAAGCCACCCTAGTGAACACCAAGCCAGGCAAATTGTCCGACTTCACTCACCAGCTGGAGGGCTGCTGTGTATGGGTGTGAACTGCCTGTGTTCAGTGCTGCCAAACTGGAGCCTGTCAAGATTTTATACAAACCTGCTGGAAGAGAAACAGCACACAGTATGGGCACATGAAGATAGGCAGGGGATGCTTAAAACAGTAGAACCTGGAAGCTTGTACTGTTGTTCCTAGTGGATGAGGTTTCTCTATAAATACCATAAAGTCAATCACTTTTACAAAGTGTCACAATCCCTTGTACATGTAGCCATCAAACAGGGCCTGTTCTGCCAGGCACAGGTGGCACATGCCTGTAATCTCAGTGACTCAGAGGCTGAGGTAGGAGGATCACAAGTTCAAGGCCAGCCTCACCAATTTAGCAAGACCCTGTCTCAAAATAAAACATAAAAAGGACTAGGGATGTAACTCAGTGGTAAAGCACCCTGGGTTCAATCCCCAGTACCGCCCCGCGCTTTCCAAAAAGAAAAGAAAGAAAACAAAACAAAACAGGGCCACGCTCTTATGCTGCTTTCCAATTCTTGCAATTTCAACAAACCCAGGATCTCCACCAGCCATTAAACCAAGAAGTAGTGCTTAGCCTGTATTCCTAAAGAAAACTGATATGTTAATTGATTTGCTCATTCATTTATTTTCTCATTTAGTCAGTGAAGTTTTAACAAGTATCTTAGATGCTAGGGCCCTGCCTTGAGAACATGTTCCTATGGTCTCTGGTCTCTTGGGCACAGTACACTGATAAAAGACAGATATTTACCAAATGACCTTACTGATAAATGCCAAAGTAGTTATAAATCATGATTGACACCATGAATGAAAGGGACCCAATAACTTTATATTAACAAGAACGTAACAACTCAAAGCATGGGTGAATCTCATAATCTAATCTCAAAAAACTTAAGAACGAATATTATTAGACAGAATATAATAATTAGTTCATTAAGTATACAAAGATACAGAAAATATGAACAGTATAGATATCACAGTTTAATGGGCTTATAAAGAACTGCATACCCTGATGAGGAGACTGCTCACTGTATTCACGCATGGAAAAATCTTCACAAAACAGAAAAATGTCATAAAACAAACCTCCACAAATATCAATAATCAGTATTACTCATATTATATATTTATAACAATTCCATAAAATTTTGAGGGGACAGACTAGGGATTGAGCCTAGGAGTGTACTCCACTGAGCTACATCCCCAGTCCTTCTTATTTTTTGATACAGGCTCTCGGTTGCTGAGGCTGACTTCAAACTTGGGATCCTCCTGCCTCAACCTCCTGAGTAGCTGGGATTATAAGCAGGTACCACTGCAACCAGCTCCATTAAATTCTAAGTTAATAATAAAAAATATAATTTAATTCCCAAGATGTGTGAAAGCTAAAAAAAATCAAGTATCCAAATAACTAGAAAGTCAAAAAAGAAATGACAAGGGGAGTGTTAATGAATAAAAATTTGTGAAATATAGCTAATGGGGTTCTTAGAGATGTGCTGGAAGTTTAAATATTTTTATTAGAAACAAGAAATGACTGAAAATGAATGAATTAAGCATTCCAGCAAGTAGTTAGGAAAAAGAACCATAAAGTATGTCTCTGGGTTCAGTCCCCAGTACAGGAGGAGAAGGGGAGGGGAGGACAAGAAGAGGAAGAGAAAGGGGAGGAGAAGGAGGAGAAAAAGAAAAGGAGGAAGAGGAGGCGACAGAGGAGAAAGAGGAAGGAGGAGGAGGAGGAGGAGGAGGTGGTGGCAGAGGGGGAGGAGGAGGAGGAGGAGGAGAAGGGGGAGGAAGAGGAGGAGGAGGAGGAGAAGAAGAAGAAGAAGAAGAGGAGGAGGAGGAGGAGGAGGAGGAGGAGGAGGAGGAGGGGGGAGGAGGAGGGGGGAGGAGGAGGAGGGGCGGAGGAGGAGAAGAAGAAGAGGAGGAGGAGAGGAGGAAGGGAGGAAGAAAGAAATGAAAGAAGGGAGAATAAAATAAATGAAAAGAATGTGTGAAAGAAAGAGAAAAATGATGTCAGGAATACACAATGTGGGGCTGGGGCTTAGCTCAGTGGCAGAGCACTTGCCTGGCCCATGTAAGGTACTGGGATCGATCCTCAGCACCACATAAAAATAAATAAACAAAAATAAAGATATTGTATGTATTTATAACTTTAAAAATGTTAAAAAAAGGGAATACACAATGGGGGAAATAATGACTTCAGTAAATAGTGTTGGGACAAACTAGTTACTCACATGTAAAACACTGAAACTGGACTTTTATCTTAGACAATACCCAAAAATCAATGTAAAATGGATTGAATTTTTATACTTAAGACATAGAACTACAAAACTCCTCAAAGAAAACCTAAGGGGAAATCTCCCTCGCATTGCTGTTAGTGACCATTCCATGGGTATGACAACAAAAGCAAACATAGACAAGTGGGACTGACTGTGTCAAAGACTTGCACAGCAAAGGGAACCGTCAACAAAATGAAACAGCAGCCCATGGAACGGCAGCAATATCTGCAAACCATGCACCAGATAAAGAGTTAAGGCAGCAAGAAGGATGAGCCTTGAGGACATCAGCTAAGTAAGTCAGTCACAGAGGACGAACACCATGATCCCACTTATAAGAGGCATCTAAAATTGTCAAAGTCACACCATCAGAGAGTGGTATGATGGCTTCTAGGAGCTGGGAAGAGGAGGGAATGGGGAGATGCCGAGCAATGGGCGTAAGTCTCAGTTAAGCAATATGAATAAATTCTCTCTGCATGGCTTTGCACCTAGAGAACAATAAAATAACAATATTTTATTGTACAATTAAAATTTTTTGAGGGTAGATCTCATGTTAAATGTTCTTACAATTATATGACTTTGTGTGTGTGCAGTGCTAGAGTTCAAACCAGGGTCCCACACATGCTAAGCACAGGCTTTACTACTAAGTTGCTTGACGCGATAATTTTTAAAAATTAAATGTGAGTCATATGTAGACAACATGGAACCAAGTGGCCAACTGTCCAGAGCACAACATGCCCAAGTTTTATTGTAACTATCGAGATGCAGACCTATCCATGTCTCGTCATCTGTGAGAAAGACACACTACTGGAGAAGGAAACACAAAGGGAATGTTGGAAGTCTCCTATCAGAAACTGATGGAAGAGATGACTGGTAGACAAAACAATAGCTGCATTCAACAGAGAAGGACACCTCCTACTCTAGCCTCGGTATCTCCTCCAACAGGGGCAATGATCCAACTTCCTCCTCATCTGATATGATGCCAGCACCCCATAGGGAGGCCCTCCTAAGAGGACAGTGATGGGCCTCCTTCTCCTGGGATGATGCCAGTGGGACCAGCCTCTGGAACGAGGTCCCTGTGGGAGGCCACACGTCAAAACGAGACAAGGACCTCCAACGATGAGAACTTCTTGTCCCGTGACAGTTCCCATATAGCCGGGAATGACTCAGACAGACAGTAAGGGTAGAGGGGAGGCCTCTTTATATCAGAGTCACATTACTTTTTCTACTTCACCAGGAGATGATGGTGCTGTAACTCTGGGTGCTTCCTAAAAGCATCACAATGAAGACTAGCTCCCCACTTCCTATCCAAGAATTATTTTTGGAGGGGAGAAGATGGACACAAAAAGTGAAGTTTCCATTTGTATTGTGAAATGCAAAAATAAAATTGGCAGCTCTTTTAGTTAGAAATTGTGTTCCTGAACATAGTTGTCCCTCAGTACCCCTGGGGAGTTGGTTCCAGGAACCCCCTGCAGATACCAAAACCTGAAGATGCTTAAGTCCCGGATATTAAATGCCACAGTATTTGCATATAACCTACATATATTCTCCCATATACTTTACATTTGAATGCTATGTGAATAGTTGTTTGCTGCAGAGTCTAGGGAATACCGACAATTAAAAAATCTGTACACATACAGAAGTAATTTTTTTTCTAAATATTTTCAGCCTGTGGTTGGTTAAATCCACAGATGCCCGATCTATGGCTATGGAGGGCTGACCATACCACCAAAAGAGTAAACGAGTACATAACTAAAGAAGAAAGAAACCTAAATGGATTTGTGATTCAGAAAACTCATTCATTATGGAATGGTCAACAGTGGACAAACATAAATTAATTCTCAGGCTACTTCTAGCCATGTTCAAGAGAAAGCTATTGGCACCTTAGCCTTGGATGATGACAGAGAAGTTCCATAAAATCAAAAGGAATCCATGATGGCTTTGACGTGGGTGGTGAGGAAGAGGGAGGGGCACAAAGGGGGTTTCTGAATTTCTGGCATGGGTAATAGGAAGGGTGGTGTGCCATTTTCTTAAGTAATAGAAAAGAACTCTGTTAGGAGACATGATTATAGAGGAGGAAGATGAATCCTATTTAGTCACATTGATTTTGAGGATCCAAGAGAAGAGTAAAACAGACAGTTACACAGATTGGCACTCACAGTAGAAAACTACCCTGGAAAGAAAAATGGTTGGGCATACAGGTGGGAGTGGAGATCTTGAGAGTAGTTGAAGTCACAAACACAAATGTTTCATAGTCAGGTAGGGCAAAGTGTGACAGCTTTGTGTAGACCTCACTGAATGAAAGGGTTCTGCTTCAATTGCTTCCTTCTGAGTAAATAAGCACAGGATTTCTGGCTATAAAGAATTGGGTTTTTGAACATGCTGAATATGTTCAATACTAAAGAGGCAGAACTTTCAATGATTTATGTAACAACCCTGACGTGATTGGTTCAGTTCAGTCTGGGTTGGGCGGTGGAAAAGGTCAATGACAACAGAGAATTCCAAGAACAAAAGCAAAGTCTCCAAAACCAGACCTGGACAAAGACGTATCACAGATACATCCCATGGCCTCCTACACTCCCAGGAATTCTCCATTAATTCTCTTAAGGAGCGCTTAAGGAAGAAGTGCTACCTTCCCTGCGGGTCAAAACATGTAGGAAAAATTCTCAACCCATTTCATAAGCCCATCTGGACATTCCTGTCGTCTCCTCTTCTTACTCATTCCCTGTTCCCTGTGAGCACTTACCAGATTGTGAATTGTATTGTTCTGTAGAGAAAAAACTCAATAGAGTGAGGTCAGTTGAGCCTTCAGACCTTTGGATGTCAAGCCAGTCAGTCAGCAGTCCCAGAGACCAGACCAATGTGATTCTCCTCTCTGTGCTTGTTTCCAACCCACGTGTCTCTGATTCAATTTCCAGGAAAGGATTCTGGCAAAAGGTGAGCAAAGGAAGGACCCTCCTCTTTTCCAGGACACCAGGTCTGGAACTGAGTCCAAGAATTATAGAATCTCGGCTCTCAAGTCCTCCCCAGCCAGAACTCCTCTTTGGAACAGAATCAGGTAGCATTTGATTACAAAATGGTGAGGCTTTTCTAGCTCAGGGTAGACAGAGGTGTGCCCCTTTCTTTATACAAAAACCAGTTGAACAAGTCCTTGACTTATAGATTCCCTAGGACTCAGGCTGAATCAACTCATTTGGCTCATATCCCACTCTCAGATTGCTGACTGTGACATAAGACCGGGGGACAGCAAGAAAGGTCCCTCCTTGGGAAAGGTGGGGACCCCTGCAGGGCCCTGGGGAGAGTCTTGGAACTGCCCATAGATAGAGTTGGGGACACCAGGAATTTTCTTAACACCTTCTCTGTGTCAGGTCCAGCATATAATTATGTAGTCCAACCTTGCAATAGTCTTTATTTTAAAGAGAAATTGTTTCCAAAGTCCTAGGCTGGAGGCCTCATTCTGGGGATCCAACAAATCAGATCCAGTCACTAGCCCCAAACACCAAATAGAAAAACGCAATGGAGAAAAGCAGAAAGGGAGCTTTAACCAATGTAGCCACATGGGGAAGGTGGGAGGACCTGCATCCTTAGCCTTGTCTTTGAGGGGCTGAGACTCACAAATCTTCTCAACTTGTTGGGGGTCAGGAGATTATAGATACAGGAAAAAAGAGATGAGGGGGACAGATTGGCTAGTAAGAGGGAAGAAGAGTCCTGTATTTCCTGACAATGGGCAGACATATTCCAGGAACTTGGGCACCTCCTCCTTGTAATTCTTTCATGGTTCTTTCTGGTCCCTCAAAAATAGGGGAGATGAGGGTGTGGTAGAAATTCAGCTGGGTTATCAGGCAGTGCAGGATTAGGGTGGGGTAATTATTATTTCACAATGCATTTATTCTACCTTTGCTTCCTTTCAACATTCAGAAAAGTCTAGCGGTTTCCACTTTGGGAATCCGAGGTGCACCCTGTGGGAGCCTGCGTCAGAGCTGTGTCCTCTGCCTGTCACCACCAAGCAAGATTTACCAAAAGGGACTCTTGCTTTCTCTCATTACATTGTAAAATCCATAGACTTGAGGTGTAAATGTTTAGTGACATGCACAGTGTCGAGGGCCGTCACATTGAGTGACCAGCATTTTCCTTCCCTGGTCGGTTGAGGCTCTGTCTGTCACTTCGAGTGATCTGGTCACATCCAAGTGGCCCTAGACGGCTGCTCTGATTCTGG
Organism: Callospermophilus lateralis; assembly: GCF_048772815.1. Classification (NCBI taxonomy): domain Eukaryota; kingdom Metazoa; phylum Chordata; class Mammalia; order Rodentia; family Sciuridae; genus Callospermophilus; species Callospermophilus lateralis. The sequence goes on from NC_135320.1 coordinate 80,583,834, forward strand.
AAGTCGCGGAGTGTGTCTTCATGCACAGGCGTGCCTTCCTACTGCCCCAGGGTCGAATTACCCTACCTGTCCTTGTAACCCTGTCCCTCTTGACTTTTTTTGGATGGAATTTTCTAAAGAATAAGAGTCCCCCCACCCAATAAAGGCCCACTCCCCAGCGTGCTAGCTCTCTCTCGCCAGCCTCTCGTGACATTCCTCGCTGTCCCATTTGGGGGGCTTGAGGCTGAGGGCAGAGGAACTGTCCTGGGGCTTGAATTAAAGGTAAATTGTGTGTCTGTGTTTTATTTGGCATCCTAAGAAATTCACTCAAGCAACCCTTAGTCTGGCTGCCCGCACTGGTCGGGGGCAGCAGAACGACTATTCAATTCTCCAACATTTTGAGTGCCCTATCCTGCTACAGGGCATTCTAGAAATCAGAGCAAAATGACTCTGCTTTGGGGGAATTTATGTGAGTCCAGTGGACACTGAGATCTTCTTGATGAGCCTCAAAACTGAGGAGGATCGAGTTCGTTAGAATACGGAAGGTAGAGCCAGAAGCCTTACCTTCACCTTTCCCATCGTGGGCACAAAGAGGAAGACACAGACTTTCACAATGCATTTATTCTACCTTTGTTTCCTTTCAACATTCAGAAAAGTCTAGCTGTTTCCACTTTGGGAATCCCAGGTGCACCCTGTGGGAGCCTGATCAGAGCTGTGTCAGACACATAGAATAAGAGGAGCTCCTCCTAAATTGTCCTTTGTCTGCCCTCCCTCGCCATTCCACCTCTCCCTAATGCTTTGGTTAAAGAGTGTCCCCACCTAGATGGCTCCATGATAAATAGCACTAATTGTATCATCAACTAACACAAGAGTGTAAATTAACTCACAGAAGAGTATTGTGTCTGTCTAAAATGCAGGAGGCAGGAGCCTGTTGCCATGTCCTGGGGAAGACACACTCCCAGCCGAGGAAGGACCACCAGCCTGCATCTCCACTGACTCCTTTCCCTCCCCACAAAGCCCTTCACACCCCTGGGACCAGCAAGATAGAGCTTGCAGGAGCTAGTCCTTCTAATTTCTTTACAGCCAGCTTTGAATAAACCTGATTCCTCCCTGCTAACATGCAAATCCCCAATATCGGTGCTCTTCAATATTAGGCAGGCAGCCCAGACCAGACATTTCCTTCCGGTAACAATGATAGCAACTGAAAATCCTGGAACCTCCTGTACTGAGAACAGTATTTTTTTTTTTTTTTAGATGTTGATGGATCTTTATTTTACTCATTTATTTATATGTGGTGCTGAGAATCGAACTCAGTGCCTTGCACATGCTAGACAAGTGCTCTATCACTGAGCCACAGCCCCAGCCCTGAGAACAGTACCTTGTTGGGGAAGGTGCAGTCCTGGAAAGCAAGAGAGGAATTTAAAAAAAAACTCAAACTCCTTCTAGAAGGAAGCTGTGTAAGCCTGTGAGCAGCCCCTGTGTTGCTCCTCTCTGCCCAGTCTCTGCTTCCCTCCTGGCTGACCTCAAAGCAGGAATCTGCACATTGTACATTTATATGTAAGCTCTTCACCTCATGCTTTAAGAACCAAGAGTGAGTGACGAAGATCTACTTGGGAGGGGTAGCTGCGGTCTTTGTACGGCGTATGCTATTTCCTTGCCAATTTTGCATCAGTTGCACTTTCGAGTTAGTCTTTATGCAGATTTTCATGCAAACCTCCATTCTCTGAGGCCCCTCCCCCTCCACTTACTTCTCTGGCACCTTCTTTCCTAATCTTCCTCTCCCCACCAGGTCATTTAAGTTTCTGCCCCTTTGCTTCCTGCTGTCTATCTTGCCCACATTGTCCCCTTCCTTGAGATATGCATCTGGGGATACAGAAATTTTTAAGAACTGAGTTTTAAAAGAGAAGCAAGCGCCTGTGGGCTGCTGGAATACAAAATAAGCAACTCAAGTGCAGCCCAGCCCACCTCCTTGCACCCTTGACCTTGCACACAGAAAGTGGCATGGAGTAAAGGCATTGCACAAGCACAAGGAAAACTGGTGCCAAATTGCACAACTCCACCCTCAGTAGCCTCTAGCTACTGTCCCTCTATACATATTAGTACCCCAGACCCGGGGGTTGTTTCTCACCCTTGAGATAGCCCACATTCTCCCTAGAAAGTGCCTCCATTTAAATTCATTTCTACAAGGTTTGCAAGAGCCTCACTCATCCTGGATTGAGGTCCCCTCTTGGAAACTCCCTGGACTCCCTCCAGTGACACTTATGCAATGTAGTTCACCCTTCTTGAAATTTGCTCCCAACTGAGTGAGTCAGCAAATGCAAATCAACTCCAGGCTAAGGTTTCGAGGTTCTAGGTTTACTTTTGTACACATTATCTAGATTCCAGTACTGGGAAGTGTCTAAGAAAACCAGAGTTGGACAGAAAAGAGGCAGCAGAGACAGATTTTATTCAGGAGCCATTGAAAAGAGGGAAATGACCTGAGTATAGAACTTGGTTCCATTCCAAATGTGAGGAGGAAAAGTAGCAATTTATGGCTGGGGGTGGTCAATGAATGGAAAGCTACTAAGAGGGGTAGATTTTCCTAAAATGACCAGACAGTACACTTGCTGAAGGCAACCTAGGTAATCAATATGCCCTGGGTGATGGAGGGGGGAATGAGGGATTTGATGGATATTGAAGGTGACCTAATATTCAGAGTGGGGATTCTGGCTAATTTCACTTGACAGGAGTGTTTCTCCAACTGGAAAATACCATGGCAAACACACAGAGGTAGCGGCCCAATTGAGAAGCAGGTTCAGTGGAACCTGACTAGAGTTTGGTCAAGGCAAGAAACTCATCTAGATGGAGAGGTCAATGAGCCAGAATTCCACACCCAACGGATTTGCCCTGGAGTTGGACCAGGTGACAGATGTGTTTAAAAGAACAAATGAGATAGTTTGAAAAATAGATAGGAATGAGTGAGAGAGAGAGAGAGAGAGACACGGGGGATGGGAGGGTGACACAATAGGTAGAGGTGAGGTTATTTGGGTTGGGTGGTCCTTGCAGGAGCAGACACCGGAGCAGGACAGGACTGGCCAGGAGCACCCAAGGGAAGAAGAAGCAAGTGAAGCAAGTGTGAAAGGTCTCAGGTGGGAATAAGCCTGACCTGCTGTGGGCAAAAGGAGGGCCATGCGGCTGATCCTCAGAGAATAAGAAGACGAGCAGAGAAGGGGCAGCTGGACAAGCTGAGTCCTGTCAGTATCAGGAACAAGTAAGGAGGCAAAAAAAAAAAAAAAAAAAGTGAAGCAGTGTCAATTGCACATCAGGGGACATTTCAGAAAACCTGCCGCACAGCTGTTTGTCCCAATAAGCACTCCACTAACTCCTTAAGGTCACAGGGAGTAATTGGAAAAGGCATGGACATGGGGCAGTTCTTTTCCTTCTTTCTACAAGTGTCCTTTAAAATAAAGACTGCTGCAAGGCTGGATGATATAACCTGTGCATGGTACTTGACACAGAGTTGGTGTTTAAAACGTTACTATCTGTTGTGCAAAGCCCTGCAGGGAAATGTCCAGGTGCACTTCCCAGAGCCCTGGCCCTTGAACACCTCCAGACTCCTGAAGCTCATTTGCACACTTCTTTCTGACCCACAGTGACGTTTCTAAAGAACCACTGTCCACTTGGAACCATGGTACAGGCTCCCAGGTTGTCCTATTTAACTATCCCCTGCCCATCTTCATGAAGAACATACCATGTGTTACTCTGTTCCAGCAGGTTTGTATGGAATCCTGAAGGCTCCAGTTTGGCAGCACTGAACACAAGCAGTTCACACCCGTACACAGCAGCCCTCCAGCTGGTGAGTGAAGTCTGACAATTTGCCTGGCTTGGTCTTCACTATGGTGGCTCGAGAAAGGCCATGTCAGGCCTGTGGAAGGGAAGTCTTCTTCCTGTCCCCTTCATAGCGTAGCCAGGTGTTCAGCAGTCCACCTTGACCCTGGCAAGAACTCACAGCCCAGGTACCCCATCTCTGTTCCCTAGTGACCATTCCGCTAGAGAGTTGCTTAAGCAAAATGTAGGACCCCTCCCAGCCAGTACCAGGCACTTGTGTCTGCCTGCTTCTTCCTTGTGCACATCTGACATACAACTAGATCTCTCTGGGAAGATTCAAATCACCATGTAAATATTTTCTGCATGACATAGTAAGACCCATTTATTCACCTGTTTAAGAGCCAAATGAGCCCTTTAAGAAAACCCAGCTTGTCCTCACCAGTACACTGAATGCACCCAGAGTGGCACATGTATGATTTATCCTCCAAAGTTTTCCAGACCAACCCCCCTTTACTTGCCATGACTCATGGTTCCCCGTCTTGAGGGAGATGTAGGAGGGCGAAGGCAGCCAGGGCAAGATTTCCAGGGGCAGGACCAGACCAAAGGAGCATGGAGAGGGTCTTCCAATGAGGTCAACTTCCCAGGTAACAAAAATCCTCATTGACACAAGGGGGGACCCCCAATCAGAGAGATACTTTCATACTTGTGCCCCTAAACCCGGAATCCAATAGAAAAACCAAGATAGACATGTGGACATAGGGGACACCAATGACCAGTAGTGAGGAGAGCATGGACAGGGAGGGAGGAAATAAAGGGACCATAAAAAGAACAAGCCAAGGCAATCCCGCATTGTGAGCTCCTGTAAAATTAAAAGAAATTTAAAAGTATCCAATATATATGGGTACAGAGTAAACATCTTCATTCATAATATTATGGGCATAGAAAGAAGGGATGAGACCAAAGCAAGACTGAAATTCTGTTGGGCAAACAAGTCCCATAGCTCCATGGGATCTGGGGCACATGGCATTGTGATGTTCTCTCCAAAAAGCTTGTGTGGCTCCGCCCCTATGGCCATGTTGTTTGCAGCCTAAGTGGCCTTTCTGTTGGCTTGACTCTGCTCAATTCCTGCCACTGTCCTAGGATAATGTGCCACATTATTGGCATTTCTTAAGCTTGTGGGTCTCCATTGCACCTTCAGCTTCCTCCTCCCATCTCCTCCCATACTGCCCTCTCAGCGGGTGACCCCAGGGACTCTAACCCTGCTGCACCTTCCCTGGCCTCCAAAACCTTCCTTTGAAATCTTAGTGGAAGCCTCCATGAGCCCCTCACTCCAGCATCCTGAAATCCTGCAGAACCAGAACCACGTGGTTGATGTCAAGGTCTGCTGCCATCTTGAGTAGTAGCCAAGCCTCCAGGGACCCTGGCTGAAGCAGCCCCTGAGTGCCTGGGTAGCTGAGCATGTTGAAAAAACTTCCTAAACTTCTTTTTAAAATTAAGATTGCCCCACTGGTCTCTTCTCAAGAGAATTTTTACTTTTACTTCCTTGAATCTGAGAGGTGTGTGGTCTTGCCAATTCCTAAAATGACCTCAACTCAAGCCATCTTTCTCATTGTTTATGGGCAACATCCTTAGCATTTCTTTAGTGGTGGTAATTAAGTCTTTAACAACTACAACTTCCTTAGCCCCAGCTTTACTCCTGTCTTTCAAGTCCAAGCTTTTCAAATATTTCTGCTCTGCTTTCTGCTCCTGAATATCACAATAAACTTGGCTAAAAGCCACCAGCAATATCTATGCCACTGCCTAAATACTATGCTGCCTAGAAATTTCTTCCACCAGATAAAAAATTGATATCAATTTTTGATTCAGAAAGTCTCAGGACACTGGCAAAATTAGACAACTTCTCAGCCAGAAGACAACATGGATGGCCTCCAGTCCAATTACCAATAGAGTCCTCTTCCTGTGAACCGCTTGATCCCTGTTTTTACTGTGCACAGTTCTATTGGATTCTGTTCTTCTACGCTCCCACCAGAAACACCTATTAAGCTTCACTTAAAACTAAAGCTTTTCCAGCTTGCATCATTAACTTTTCCCAAATCCTCCAACAAATTCCAAAAAAGCTCCAAAAGCTTCTGAACCACATGGTCAGGTTAGTCACAGCAACAACCTCACTTCTTTTTTTTTTTTTTTTTAATAATTTTTTTTCTGGCAGATTGAGACAGATCTACTCTAGACTAACTAATTCTTTTTATTTTTTAGTTTTCGGCGGACACAACATCTTTGGGTTTTTTTTGTATGTGGTGCTGAGGATTGAACCTGGGCCGCAGGCGTGCCAGGCGAGCGCGCTACCGCTTGAGCCACATCCCCAGCCCCGTAACCTCACTTCTTGATATAAATTTCTCATTAGTCAGGGTTCTCTAGAGGAATAGAACCAACAGGAGATGTGAGTGTGTGTGTGTGTGTGTGTGTGTGTGTGTACATATATACATATATATATATGATCATAAAAAGGGATTTATTAGATTGGCTTACAAAATCAGAAGCTGGATAGTCCCACAATGGCTGTCTGTAGGCTGGGGAGCTGATGCTGGAGCCTCAGAACAAGAAGGATCAATGATGCCACCCCAATCTGGGTCCAAAGGCTTGGAAACTCTGGAGATCACCTGTTCTCAGGTGATCACAGCATCAATCAAGTGTCTATTGAAGAAGAATCAAGCTTGCATCTGCTACTGCTTCCTTGTTCTTCCAATTTCTATTACATTCAAAATTTTGACCTATTGGACAGTGCTGCCAATTCTTAAGGTGGGCCTCCTCTTCCATTTGCTATCACATATGCCAATCATTCCTAGAAACACCCTCATTGACACAGCCAGAAGCCTCTTAACCTTAGGCCTCTATATCCAATCAAGTTGTCAATTCAGATTAGCAATTACAACATCCATTCCAGCCATAAAAACAGAAAAAATTAACATGAAGACTACACCACACCTATGGGGGGTTCTCAATTTAAATCACTCATATACACCTTTAAGTGAAGAGGAGCAATCACAGAGGATATACCCCACAGAACCTGCTGTATATAACACAATCACCTGATATGCAAGAAGAACCCCATTCATTTGAAACCTATAGGAAAAGCAGAATCCTCAAGATCTCTCCTCTCTCTCTCTCTCTCTCTCTCTCTCTCTCTCTCTCACACACACACACACACACACACACACTGTGCACAGTTCTATTGGCATTCTGTTCTTCTAAGCTCCCACCAGAAACACCTAGTAAGCTTCACACACTCACAAACAAAAAATACCATATCAAAACACATCATTAATCATCATCAAAGAACTATCAAGGAAAATATACCACAAAGCCCACTTGGAAGTATATGGAAAGATTTACAAGAACATAATATCCTTTTTTTTAATATATTTTTTTGTAGATGGACACAGTATCTTTATTTTATTTATTTATTTATTTTTATGTGGCGCCAAGGATCGAACCCAGTGCCTCACGCATGCAAGACAAGTGCTCTAACACTGAGCTACAACCCCAGCTCAAAAACCTAATATCTTCATGCAAGATAAGGCTTTGCCCTAAAAATACCCACATGTTGAAGTAGGACAGATGAGGCTAGAAACCAAGGACTAGCAGGAAGCAGGTTTGTTGACTGCAGGGTTCAGAGGAGGCTCTCACCGAAGAATTCTTCCTATGAACACCAGATCCAGAAAGTTTTAGAATTTTACACGCAGTATGTAGGGGAAGGGCCTCAGAGGTTTACAATCTGCAGAAGTTCACCTAAAAGTAGGTTTATTCTATTGCACTGGGCAATCTGGATACAACCCAGGTCTAGATACAAAAATAAACCAAGGACATTATCTGCAAAAATCAATACCTGGGAAAGGGGGAGTTCCCCGCCCCCACCCCTACCCCAGCTGGTTTCCTAGGAACCTAATTTGCACAATTTCCTCTTATCTTTGGGTTGTAAAGGACTTTCCCTAGGATCTAACTACTTTTCTTTGAAATGTAAACAACCCTGAGAAGGCTCCCCACCCAAAGCCTCATTAAAGGAGCTTGTGTTCCCTTATCACATTCTGCTTTTGTAAACAAACTTCCCACCTGAGAACTTTCACAATCTATATATCATTTTAGACTAGAAAATTTGCAACACTAGATAGCCCATAAATGTTGTGAAAAATTAGTAAAGGGGTGCTCAGCATCTAGAGTGCTAACTCTCTTCAGTCCCACGGCCAATTTTAGTTATTGTGTGACAGAGAAATAGAAAATAGGAAGCTTAAATACACTGAATTCTTTTGCAGAGATTCTTGCTGATAGTCTAAGAACAATTATGGTGAGGGTTTCTGGAGAAGCCTAATTAAGATTTTCTGTTGAGAAGGTGTGCCACTATAATGAAGAGTGGAAGAGAATTCCATTTCAACAAATGCATAAAACACAATATGGCAATACAAGAATACAAAAAAACTAGGTGACATTATGTCTCCTGAAGTCCATAATTTACCAGCAACTGATTCCAAAGATATAGACACCGATGAAATGCCAGATAAATAATTCAAAAGAGTGATTACAAAAGTGATAAATTAATTTCAAGATAACACAGAAAAATAATTAAATGAATTAAGGAAGTCAGTACAGGATATGAATGAGAATTTCAATAAGGAGACAGAGATACTGAAAAAGAACCAAACAGAAAGTTTGGAAATGAAAGGCATAATAAATCAAATAAAATATTCAATTGAAAGCCTCTCTAATAAAGTAGACCATGCTCAAGAATTAATCTCAGAACTACAAGACAAAATGGTCAGCCTTGAACACTCAGACAGTATTAAAGAAAAAAAGTAACCATGACCATAATATATAAGATCACTAGGGCAACATAAAGAGGCCAAATTTAAGAATCATTAGAATTGAAAGGGGTCTGTGAAATTCAACTAATGGGATGAATAACCTCTTCAAGGAGATAATAACAGAAAATTTTCCAAACATTGAGAATGAGCTGGACATTCAGATACAGGAAGTATTCAGAACTCCATATAAAGAAGATATTTAAAAAAAGAATCTCTCCATGACATATTATGACTAAAATATCTAACATGCAAAACAAAGATAGAATTTTTAAAGTCTCAAAAGAAAAATGTCAGGTCCCATTAGAGGCAACTCAATCAGAATACTTCTGATTTCTCAGCACAAACTCTAACTTCCATGACAGCTGGAAATGAAAGGTTTCAAGTTCTGAAAGAAAATAACTGTCAATCAAGAGTGCTATTTCTAGCAAAGCTAACTTTCAGAATTTAAGAAGATATTAAAAAAAAAATCCAAGATAAGTAGAAGTGAAAAGAATTCATGACTACTATGTTGGCACTACAGAAAATACTTAAGGAAATACTAGAAATGGAAGAACCAAAACCAAGCCCCAGGGCTCACAAATGGACAAATCTCATTGGAAGAGTAGCTAAGGAATGAGAAACAAATTAAACATTAGACCAAATTAAACATTAGAAATAAAACAAAATGTCAGAAATCAATAAATATCTTTCTATAGTGACATTAAATGTAAATTGCTTCAACTATCCAATTTAGAGAAATAGACTGGCAGAATGAGTTAAAAAGCAAAACCCAACTATGTATTGTTTGCAAGAGACTCAACATACAGGCAAGGACAACCACATGCTGAATATACAATAACACAAAGGATCAATGATATGAAGAGTTGGTTCTTTGAAAAGATAAAAAAGATTGATAAACACTTAGCTAGACTAGCCAAAAAGAAAAAGAGAGGAGATCCAAGTTAGTAAAATTGGCAATGAAAAAGGAGAAATCATAGATATTATTGAAATCCAAAAAAATTATTTGAAAATATTCTGAAAACTTATACTCCAAAAAATTGGAAAATCTGGAAGAAAGGGATACATTTCTAGACATATTGACCTGCCAAAATTGAAACAAGGAAACAGAAAACTTAAGTCAACCAATAACTAGCAATAAGACAGAAGCAGTAATAAAAAGCCTTCCAACAAAGAAAAGCCCAGGACCAGATGGATTTTTAGCTATCTTGTACAAGACCTTTTGAATAAGAATTAATGTCAATGCTCCTCAAATTATTCCATGAAATATAAAAGGAAGGAACACTTATAAATTCATTCTACAAAACCAGTATTACATTCATTCAAAATCAAATAAGGATACATCAAAGAATGAAAACTACAAACAAATATCCCTGTTGAACTTAGATTCAAAACTTAAGAAAATATCAGTAACTCAGATTCAACAACATATTAGTAATATTATACTTCATGACAAAATTGGTTTTATTCCAGGGTGACAAGAATTGTTTAATATATGCAAAACAATAATTTTAATTCACCACATAAATAGAATTAAGGACAAAAATCACAATGATCTCAATGGATGCAGAGAAATACTTTGACAAAATTCAGCACCCATTCATGATAAAATCACTGAAGAAACTAGGAATAGAAGGAATTTACCTCAATATTATAAAGGCTATATGATAAGCCCAAAGCCAACATAGGAATGAGAAAAACTGAAAGCATTTTCTTTAAAATTCAGAACAAAGATGACTGCTCTCACACTTCTATTCAATTTAGTACTAGAAATTCTAGCCAGAGCAACTAGGCAAAAGAAGGAAATAAAAAAGACAAAAATAGAAAAAGAAGAAGTCAAATGATTACTAAAAGAACGAACAAGGCTCCTCGTTGGTGCAAATGCCCGTTTATTGAGGAACAGTCTTCATATTTATAGAGCTGGGGGTGGTTTGACAGTTGGCATGGGGTGCTGTTTTATTGGTGGGTAAGGATCAGGTGAGCAGCAGGGCTACTCTGATTGGTGGGTAAAGATCAGGTGAGCCGGGGCTGGGGATGTGGCTCAAGCGGTAGCGCGCTCGCCTGGCATGCATGCGGCTGGGGTTTGATCCTCAGCACCACATACAAACAAAGATGTTGTGTCCGCCGAGAACTAAGAAATAAATAATAAAATTCTCTCTCTCTTAAAAAAAAATCATAAATGTAATTTTAAATAGTAGAAATAGGAAAAAACTACTTAAAAAAAAAAAAAAAAAAGATCAGGTGAGCCAGCAGGATTAGTCTGATTGGTGGGTAAGGATCATGTGAGCCAGCAGGGCTCACCATTGGATGGCAGGATCATGTGAGCCAGCAGGGCTCACCATTGGACAGCTCTTCTTGGGGGACGGGGAAGTTAGTCTTTGGAGCCGGGCGACTCCCAACAATTACTGTTTGCAGATGGTATGAATCTATAATTAGAAGAGCTTAAAAAGCTCACAAAAAGACTGCTGGACATAGCAAATTCAGTAGACATTTACAAAAATCCATTGATTTACAAAATCAATGGAGAAAAATTGAAAGCATTCCCTCAAAAAACTGGATCAAGATGCCCTCTTTCACCACTTCTAATTAACATAGTTTCTTGAAACACTGGCCAGAGCATGTAGACCGATGAAAGAAATTAAAGGGATACAGATAAGAAAAGAAGAACTCAAATTAGCACTATTTGCTGATGATATAATTCTATACCTAGGAGACCCAAAAAATTCCACTAGAAAACTCCTAGAACTAATAAATGAATTTAGCAAAGTAGCAGGATATAAAATCAACACCCATAAATCAAAGGCATTTCTGTACATCAGTGACAAATCCTCTGAAAGGGAAAAGAGGAAAACTACCCCATTTACAATAGCATTAAAAAAAAAATAAAATACTTGGGAATCAACCTAATGAAAGAGGTGAAAGAATGCTAAAGAAAAGAATTAAAGAAGACCTTAGAATACGGAAAGATCTCACTTGTTCTTGAACAGATTTAATATTGTCAAAATGACCATGCTACAAGACCACTATACAGATTTAATGCAATTCTGATCAAAATCCCAATGACATTCCTCATAAAAATAGAAAAAGCAATCATGAAATTCATCCGGAAACATAAAGCAATCCTTAGCAAGAAGAGTGAAGCAGGTGGCATCAGTATGCCAGACCTTAAACTATACTACAGAGCACTAGTAACAAAAACAGCATGGTAATTGGCACCAAAATTGACTTGCAGACCAATGGTACCGAATAGAGGACACAGAAACAAACCCACATGAATACAGTTATATTAGACAAAAGCGCCAAAAACATACATTGAAGAAAAGATAGCCTCTTCAAAATGGTGATGGGAAAACTGGAAATCTATATGCAACAAAATGAAATTAAACCCCTATCTCTCACAATGCAAAAAAACTCAACTCAAAGTGGATCAAGGACCGAGGAATTAAACCAGAAACACTGTACCTAATAGAAGAAAAAGTAGGCCCAAATGTCCTTCATGCTGCATTAGGCCCTAACTTCCTTAATAAGATTCTTGTAGCACAAAAATTAAAATCAAGAATCAATAAACAGGGGGCTGGGGTTGTGGCTCAGCGGTAGAGCACTCACCTCACACATGCAAGACCCTGGGTTCAATCCTCAGCACCACATAAAAATAAATAAGCAAAATAAAGGTATTGTGTCCAACTACAACTAAAAATAAAAAAAAGAATCAATAAACAGGATGGATTTAAACTAAAAAGCTTCTTCTCAGCAAAAGAAACAATCAGTGAGGTGAAGAGAGAGCCTACATTTTTGGAGCAAATTTTTACCATGCGCACATTAGATAGAGCACTAATCTCTAGGATATATGAAGAACTCAAAAATCTTAACACCAAAAAAAGCAAATAACCCAATCAATAAATGGGCCAAATGAACAGACACTTCTCAGAAGGTGACATACAATCGATCAACAAATATATGAAAAAATGTTCAACATCTTTAGCAATTAGAGAAATGCAAATCAAAACTACTCTAAGATTTCATCTCACTCCAGTCAGAATGGCAGCTATTAAGAATACAAACAACAATAAGTGTTGGCAAGGATGTGGGGGAAAAGGCACACTCATACGTTGCTGTTGGGAGTGCAAATTGGTGCAGCCATATGGAAAGCAGTATGGAGATTCCTGGGAATGGAACCACCATTTGACCCAGCTATCCCACTCCTCGGTCTATACCCAAAGAAATTAAAAACAGCATACTATAGGGATACACCCACATCAATGTTTATAGCAGCTGAATTCACACTAGAGGTGAATTCACCAACCTAGATGCCCTTCAGTAGATGAACGGATAATGAAAATATGGTATATATTCACAATGGAATACTATTCAGCATTAAAAGAGAATAAAAACATGGCATTTTCAGGCAAATGGATGGAATTGGAGAATATACTGCTAAGTGAAGTTAGCCAATCCCAAAAAACCAAATGCCCAATGTTTTCTCTGATATAAGGATGCTGATTCATAATGGGGTTTGGGGTAGCATGAGAGGATTAGATGGACTCTATATAGAGCAAAGGGGAGTGTGGGGAAGGGAGACCACTAACATGCCACCTCTGCTGCTTTCCCTGTCCAGGGGAAGGATAAGCAACATTTGTCACTGTCTGGGGCACACACATGTCCCCCACGCACAGCCACCTCCAGGCATGGCCTGCTGAAATATTACTAGGTTTCATGTGAAGGGACCAACTTAGAGTGTCCACTTGGAGGGCAAAGTGAGCACGGGCAAAGCCAGGCTGCAATATCAACCATCTCATCATGCAAGGTCCTGCCTCTCTCAGCTGCTCAGCAGAGGGAGCCCCAGAGCCCTTCAGGTTACCCATGAACCCACATCAAAACCCCCAAAGATAATGAAGGCACGATCACAAACAAGGACAGACCCAAGGCCCTGACAGCCCCTGCAGATGTAGAGAGATCTACATCTCTCCCTCTTCTACCATCCCCCAACACACAGTCCCCAACACATACCTTGGGGCTGGATGTTACATGGCAGATGGTCAGATCAGTCAAATACCTGGGCATGATGTAAGTGCTGGGGACAGGACCAACCATCCTTCTGATGTGGAGTCCCAGCTAGCGGGCAGTCGACTCAGCTGGGGCTGAGCTGCAGGACAGGAGCACACTCCCGTATTCTCCTGCAGTGTCCTCACTGATGATCCTGGCCAAGGGAGGATCCTGGTGTCAGGACCTCCTGTGGGTGCAACAGAAGGCGGCGGGACTTCTACTCCTGTGTAGCAGGTGGACCCTGGCTTCTGGAGAAAGACCATCCACACCCAACCAGCTCTCTACTGAGGTGTGATGGGGAGAATAGGATTCAGAGTTAGGAGAGAGGTCAGAGATGCTTGCTATTCTAGATTCAATGGTTTGGATCTAGAATATTCCCAACAGGTTCATGGGTTGAAGGCTTGATCCCCAATGCAGCAGTGTTTGGAGGTGGAGATCTTGGAAAGTGATTGGATCGTGGATAAACCCACTGGTGTATTCATAGCTGGACAGACTACTGGATGAAAGCCCTAGGAGATGGGACCTAGTGGTGGGCATGTATCTAGCTGGGGCCCAGTCCTGGAAGGGTATGTTTTGTCTTCAACCCCTTCCTAGCTCTCTGCTTCTGGCCTCCACCAGTGGGGAAACAGCTTTCCTCTACCACATCTTTCCACCATGATTTCCTGCCTCATTACAGTCCCAGAAACAATGGAGGCAGCAGACCATGGAGTGAAATTTCTGAAACCACTGAGCAAAAATAAATTTTTCCTCCTTTAAGTTGTTTTTCTGAGGTATTTTGTCCCAGCAATGGAAAGCTAACAAAACCACTGCAGACACCAGGAGATGGCGATGCTACTGAAGATCATGGTGAATGACACAATGCTCTCAATTTGGAGAAGGTAAAAATGGAGCCCTATTTTCAAAAATATCATATTTTATTATAAGAGTTGAAAAACATGAGCTGAGTGAAGTTCTAGGGAAGGCTCATCTCCCAGCCGTGCCTGCATGTCACGTCCTGACCACCAGGGGGCGAGAAGGGCATCACTCTTTACATGACTTAGGACCCAGGTAAAGAATCCAACCTGCGAAGTGTACCCAGGCTGAAAAACGCTGGATTCACACAGACGAACTTAACTCTCATAACAATTCAGAAAAGAAATTCATGTGCAAGATCGCCATATAACTTGCTGTGTAACTGGAGAAATTAGGGTCCCTCTGAAGTTCAGCTCTTGGAAAGATACGGTAATTAAAAGTAAAATATTTTCTAAAACCAAAAAAAAAAAAAAAAAAAACCTGTCTACAAAGGTCAAAGAAAAAACTTATTATTAGATATGTTTAAAAACAGAACGTAATACACATCACAGGCAAGCAGCTAAGAGACAAACCTAACCTTTTTACACCAGCAGACCCAAAGATTCCATGCATATTTTGAAGATAAGAAATATTAGTCCTCAAGTCAGAGGACTTGACAGGTCCATTTTTCAGGCAGAGTTTATCCTAGATCCATCTGGTAATTGGGATGATCTCCGGTTGGCTAATTGGCTTTTCCAGAGGAAACAAACTGTCTTATCTTTCAGACAGAAGGTAATTTTGCAGTGAGCAAGGTGCCCACCCAGTTAGCCTCCCTCTTCCAGAAACTGAGAGATTGGGCTGCTAACTCCTATAATGTTTGCATTTCAAAGAGATGGCTCCCAGGTCCTCGAGAAAGTCATTCCTGGGCCCTCCAGCTGTTAAGTGGCCTATATAGGTTTCTCGAGAATTTATGTACATTTCAAAGAGGAGAGATTCTCTATAAATTTGTGCTATAAGAAAAAGGAGGCTGGGGGACTCCCTTCCCTTGTGTTCAAGTGGGAGAGTTAATCTTATTTTTAATTGGTCTTTACTCAGTCAGTAAAATGAGACTTCTCTCCTGAGCTGACGTGAGGGAGGTAAGTGTCCAACACTGATTGACACCAAGGTCGTTTTTCCCAGTGGGGGTTCTGGTTTGGCTTTCAGGTTTCCACCTACATCAACGTGTCTGGCAGTTCAGTGAGACTGGGAGGTTGATCAGGCGATCAGACCAGACGGTATGGATGGTTCCTCCAATGTTGGCCCCTACCCTCCTTTGCTACATTCCAGAAAAACTGAACTGGAAAGTTATTAAATATATTTGGTATGCCCTTACACTCTGGCCCTTCTCTGTCCTTTAGGCTCCTTTGGTTCATGAATTCCCAACTGTCATTCTATAGTTTAACAGAGGTATTCTTCCTTGCAAGACTCAGTGTTCTCTCTGTATGTTTGCATTTCTGTATCAATTTGGGATGGGAAATAGCCCAGTTTTCTTCATATGGCCCATAATTTTCAGCAACACAAATATCCAGATTCTTGATACACAAAGGTCAGAAAAAGGGTGGGGAGAGAGAGCAGGTGCCAAAACATTGGAATTTCTGGATTTTTCAAAGGTTCCTGGAGAGTTCAGGACAGAAGCTCAAATCAGAAACGCCCAGGGGAAAATTGGGAAAGCCATTTCAGGAATGCACAAAAGGACAAATAACTCTTACAGAAGGCAGGAAGCCAAGGGCTCCATTAGAGACTCAGAGAGACGTCAGAGTCATGTCCATCTGGAGCAATCAGTGCATACCAGGCCTCCTGTCTGTCCAGGGCTTCATGTTGTTCGCTTCCCGTCGTTCTTCAGGGGCAAGCAGGATAATGCAATTCAGATAGTACGTGATTGACACCTGTGTCTCCAGATGCGTAGCAACTAACCACCTATGGAACTGACCACCTGAAATGGAGCTAGTTCCAACTGAGAAGAGCTGTGAGACTAAAATGCATACTTGGCTTTGAAGATTTTATACAAAAAATATAAAGGGCATTATGTATTTTTATGTCAATAAAGTGTTAAAACAATATTGTAATATATTAGGTGTAGTTAAGATATATTTATTACATACATATGTTGCATAAGTTCTTCTGTTTCCTTTTACTTTTTTAATATAGCTACTAGAGAATTTTAAATTACATATTTTTATTGGGTAGAATTCTTTTAGAGTAAAAGAAAACAGCTTGGCACGATGGAACACGCCTGTAATCCCAGCGACTAGGGAGGCCGAGGCAAGAGCATCACAAGTGCCAGGTCAGCCTCAGCAACTTAGTAAGACTCTGCCCCAATTTTTTTTAAATTGTTTTAAAGGATGAAGGTGTAGCTCAGGGATATAGTATCCTTGGGTTTAATCCCCAGTATTGAATTTTTTTTCAAAAGGGAATTAAAGAAAACAAAAAGTGCACACTTTAGCACTGCCATGTGACTTTAGTTGTATCTCTCAACAACTCTGTCCCTTTATAAAATAGAGATCATCTTTATAATGCTGCTTCATTCACTTGACTCAGCAGGAGAGTGTGGTCTGGGAATTTTAATGTAACTATGGATGTGAAAATCAAGGCAAAGTATAAGGTGTGGTTCAAATGGGTTTAATATCAGTAATGGACCATGGGTTTACTTCCCTTCCTCACCCACCAATTAATGGTATTATTCTGGAACATTCTCTCCTTGCCTCCTTCTTCCCAGTGGGAATAATGACAGGCACATTAGGTGCATGAAGATATTCCAAGCCTTGGCAATGAGACTGTGATGAAGATGTCTTATGGAGGCCCACAAATCCCCTTCCTTTTCTGGGTTTTAAACCTTTAGGCATAAAATCTTGAAATCTTCCTAGACTTTTCCCTGCTTCCTCCTCCCACTAAGAGTCGACTTTTTGCTGGAATGGGGCTGTGGGATGAGAAAAGCAGGAAATGTCTCCTGTTTAAGAAAAATATGTGTAAGGATGTTGTACTAAATTGAATCATGTTCTCTAAAAGATATGCATCCATTAGGAATCTCAGAATGTGACTTATTCAGAAATAGAGACTTTGAAGATATAGTTAGATTAAAATGAGATCTGGCTGAAGACTCTCTCCTTAGCCACACTTCAGCTAGGCTCCTCTGAGTCCTTCTCCAACCAAGCCTCAACCTGTGACTTCCATGACTGCCTAGCACCACCCAAGTCAAGCAAGAATCCTGCTGAGTCAGTTTAGCCCAAATCCCCATCCTCAATATCTGAGCACTCTTGACTCAAAATCTAGCCAGAATCTTCATCACCCAGCATCCCCTATTTGGGCCTGAGGTAGGATAGAAGAAACATGAATAGGTAGAAAGAAGACTAATAGAAGGGAAAAGAAACTTGAAATCCAAGATGCTTCATGAACACCCTCAACTTTACTCCAAGGCCTCCAGGGTTATTATTATTATTTTTATTTGTTTTACTTAGTTGGACATGAAAGCAGAATGCATTTCAATTCATCATACACAAATGGAGCACAACATTTCAATTCTCTGGTGTACACAGTACAGAGACGCACCAATTGTGCAATCATACATGTACCTAGGGCGGAATGATGTCCATTTCATTCCACCGTATTTCCTATCCCCATAATCCCTCTCCACCCTCCCCTTTGCTCAATCGAAAGTTCCTTCATTCTTCCCATGTGCCCCCCCATCATACATGAGAATCCACTAATCAGAGAAAACATTTGGCCTTTAGTTTTTTGGAATTAGCTTACTTTGCTTAGCATAATATTCTCCAACTCCATCCATTTACCTGCAAATGCCATAATTTTATTCTCTTTTAATGCTGAGTAATATTCCATTGTGTATATATACCACAGTTTCTTTAGCCATTCATTTATTGATGGGTATCTAGGTTGGTTCCACAGTTTAGCTATTGTGAACTCAGCTGCTATAAACATTGGTGTGGCTATGTCACTATAGTATGCTGACTTTAAATACTTTGGATATGGACCAAGGAGTGGGATAGCTGGGTCAAATGGTGGTTCCATTCTAAGTTTTCTGAGGAATCTCCACACTGCTTTCCAAAGTGGTTGCACCAATTTGCAGTTCCACCAGCAATGTATGAGTGTGCCTTTTTCCCCTGTATCCTCTTACTTGTATTCTTGATAACTGCCATTCTGACTGGGGTGAGATAAATCTTAGAGTAGTTTTTATTTCCATTTCTCTAATTTCTAAAGATGTTGAACACTTTTTTATATATTTGTTGATCACTTATATATCTTCTTCTCAGAAGTATCCATTCAATTCCTTCGCCCATTTATTGATTGGGTTGTTTTGGGGAGGGTTAAGTCTTGAGTTGTTTTTTTTTTTTTTAAGAGAGAGAGAGAGGAGAGAGAGAGAGAGAGAGAGAGAGAGAGAGAGAGAGAGAGAGAGAGAGAGAATTTTAATATTTATTTTTAGTTATCAGCGGGCACAACATCTTTGTATGTGGTGCTGAGGATCGAACCCGGGCCACACGCATTCCAGGCGAGCGCGCTACCGCTTGAGCCACATCCCCAGCCCTTGAGTTCTTTATATATCCTGAAGATTAGTGCTCTATCTGATGTGTGTGTGGTAAAAATTTGTTCCCAAACTGTGGGCCCTCTCTTCACCTCAATGATTGTTTCTTTTGCTGGAAAGAAGCTTTTTAGTTTGAATCCATCCCATTTATTAATTCTTGATTTTATTTCTTGCACTTTAGGAGTCTTGTTAAGGAAGTTGTGGCCTAATCCAATATGATGAAGATTTGGGCCAACTTTTTCTTTTATTAGGCACAGGGTCTCTTGTCTAATTCTGATTTCCTCCATCCAGTTTGAGTAAGTTTTGCACATGATAAGAGATAGAGGTTTGCTGGGAGCCACAGCCAATTAATATGATGCATGGCATTTTTGATTGAAAGGTGATGCCAGCTAGCCATTGAGATGATATGATTATGTTAAAAATTACATTCATATGGATACCGGACTCCTGCTGCGGGACTCCTGGAGAGTTCCCATTGGTTGGGAAAGTGCAGTAGGAGGGAATTCCGGGGGAGGCGCTTGCGCTGGAGTTCCGGGAAGGCACTGGCGGAACGCCACGTGGGTGGATCGGGAAGCTTCCCGGGCACGGACGTGGTATTGGCGGTTTTTTCAAATAAAGTTTGTTCCTGTTTGAGTGGCTCGTGATCTTGTGCCCAGCCAGACTGCGGCAGAGGTTTAATTTTGTTTTGCTACATATGGATTTCCAGTTTTCACCACAGTTTGATGAAGAGGCTATCTTTTCTCCAATGTCTGTTTTGGGCGTCTTTGTCTAGTATGAGATAACTGTATTCATGTGGGTTGGTCTCTGTCTTCTATTCGGTACCATTTATCTACATGTCTATATTGATGCCAATACCATCCTGTTTTGTTACTACTGCTTTCTAGTACAGTTTAAGGTCTGGTATTGTGATGCCTCCTGCTTTTTTTTTTTGCTAAGGATTGCTTTGGCTATTCTGGGTCTCTTGTTTTTCCAAGTGAATTTCATGATTGCCTTTTATAGTTCTATGAAGAATGTCATTGGGATTTTAATGGGAATTACATTGTCTGTATAAGAGTTTTGGTAGATGGCCATTTTGACAATATTAACTCTGCCTATCCAAGAGCATGGGAGATCTTTCCATATTTAAGGTCTTCCTCAATTTCCTTCTTTAGTGTTCTATAGTTTCCATTGTAGAGGTCTTTCACTTCTTTTGTTAAATTGATTCCTAAGTAGTTTATATTTCTTGAGGCTATTTTTAATGGGGTAGTTTTCCTAATTTCTCTTTCAGTGGATTCATCACCCATGCATAGAAATGCATTTGATTTATGGGTATTGATATTATATCCTGCTACTTTGCTGAATTCATTTATTAGTTATTATTAGTTCTAAAATTTTCTGGTGAATATTAGAGAATGGCTAGTCCAGTTAATTAATGCTTACATACATTGCTAACTTACACAACATATTTTCCTTAGACTAAATAAAACCAAGAGAAAATGTAGTTAGAGACCTTTGGTGTAGGTACATTCCAAATGCTTTCTATTAACTAGATAGCACCAGCCTACAGATCCTGCAAAGAACCAGACCACCATGATCTGCCCATGCTTTAAAAAAACCAAACACACCAGGTAGACACCATCCCCTATTTTCTCATGTTCACCATTTACAAAGTTTCTTTTAAAACAAGAGCCCAATACTGAAAAAGTGCTTCTCACTTCTGTCCCTTCAAGTGTGTATTCCTTGCTTTTCTCAATGTATCTCTGCTTGTACATTTTTCTGACGTGTCCTAAAATTGTCCACAATATATGTTAGGACTCTTCAAGGGCTGTGTTTTAGTCAGCTTTTTCAATGCTGTGACTAAAAAACCTAACAAGAACAATGTTAGAGGAGGAAAAGTTTATTTGGGGCTCAGGGTTTCAGAGGTCTCAGTTCACAGACAGCAGGCTCCATTTCCCAGTGCTCCAGATGAGCAGAACATCATGGCAGAAGAGTGTGGTGGAAGGAATCAGCTCATATGATGATCAGAAAGGAGAGAGAGAGAGAGAGAGAGAGAGAGAGAGAGAGAGAGAGAGAGACTCCACTTGCCACATACAAAATATATACCCCAAAGCCATGACCCACCTCCTCCAGCCACACCCCACCTGCCTTCAGTTACCACTCAGTTAATCCCATCAGGGGACTGATTCACCGATTGGGTTAAGACTCTCAGAACCCAATCATTTCTCCTCTAAACTTTCTTGCATTGTGTCAGACATGAGCTTTTGGGGGACACCTCACATCTAAACCATAACAGGATGAGTTGAGATTCCCTTCTGTCCTGGGGGAACCTGTTAGTCCCTATCTCATGACAGGCCTGCCTTCATCAGAGTCCCTCAAACAGGGTTAGTCTGGATCCCTCCTGGTAGGGAACAGATAAATGTGAGAGTGGAAACATGAAGTTAAGGAAATAATGCTATAAACTCGTCCACTGTGCTGACCACCACATACTTTCTTTTTTTACAAATCAATTTAGCTGCAGTTTCTGCCTGGCTTGAGTCAACAGGATATACTACATTTCTCAGCAAACAACCTCTCATCTGCAGGGAAATGAAGGCCTGAAATGCCCATAAAAAAGAACTCAAGTGAGAGCTGAGGTTGTCGCTCAGGGGTAGAGCACGTGGCTAGCACATACGAGGTAAAGAGTTCGACCTTCAGCACCAAATAAAAATAAAAAATTAAAACTAAAAGTATTGTGTTCGTCTGCAACTAAAATAAAAAAAGCAGAAGAAGAACAACAACAACAACACAAATCACCCTGAAGGGGAAAACTTTTGCAATCTTTACACAGCCTCAATCCCAGAACTCAGGGAGATAAGGATAATTCCTCCTAATCATAAAATCTGTAAAAAACGAGTTATCATGGGCCAAAGTAACCTAGAATTGCATTGTGAAGAGGGGAATTGAAAGTCTGATGCAATCCTGCTGTCAGTTAAAAGTTCAGAGGTGGACTTTCATGGGAATCCCTGGAAACTTCCCTGGGACCCCCAATAAAACTGGAGAGCAGGAGGAGTGTACCATCATGATCCCCAAAAGGATAGACCCATGTTTCCCTTGGGAGTGCCCCATTTTCTCCTTCCTATCCCTTCTAATAAAGTCCTGCCCTTCCTCTGGGCAGCAAGTCCAAAATCTTTCTGGTGTGGCCACAGAATCAGGGTTTGAAGCGGGAGTTTCTGTGGTGCCTCAGTTGTGCAGCAGGCCAGCGCCCTGCAGCGCCTCCAGTGCTTCCTCGGCAATTTCCCATCTAGCCATGTCCTACTCGGCTCCTTGACTATAAATTCCCAGTTTTTCTTGTAGTTGGACTTGAGCCCAATGTCTCTTCTTCTTCCAAAACTCCACTGCACACCCCTCACGCAACAGGCCTGAAGAAAGTCTGCCTTACCCTCCTATACCAAGGGTCTGGGATAGTTTTGGGGTTTTTTTTAACAGGTCACACTGAACAAGGTGTTCAATTGTTAGGGGACAGACAGATGTGAGTGGGGGAACATAAGGTGAAGGGAATAATTCTATGCAATGGGCCCACAGTGCTGACCCTCACCTGCTTTCTTTTCCAAGAAGCAATTTACCTGCAGCCCTGCCTAGGCTAAGGGGTCAGGCTATATATCACATTCCTCAGCAAACTACCTGTTATCTGCAGGGGAAATGCAGGCCCAAGATAATGTCTATGGGAGGACCCCAGGAGACCTTTGTGACCAGATCCTGAACTCAGAGACATTGGGATAATTCCTCCTAACAATAAAATCTATAAGAACGTGTGGGGAAGAGTTCAGTTAGAACCTGTCAGTATGGGCCAAGGTAACCTAGAATTGTCGTGGCAGTAAGAACCTGGGAGTCTGATGTCACCTTGCTGTCAGTCAAAACTCAAGAGGTGGGCCTGAGCAGGACTCTCTGGAAACTTCTCTGGAATCCCCAGTAAAGCTGCAAAGCAGGAGAGGCATGTTGTCCCTCTCTCCTCAGAGAGGGCCCCTCTTTCCCTTGAGAGTGTCCCCTTTCCCTTTTCCTGTCCCTTCAGTAAGCTCATTCCTGTTACTCTGAGCAACATGTCTGAAATCGTTCTGATTTGATTGCAAGAATTGGGGATTGAAGGGGGTCTTCATGCTGCCTCAGTTTCCCAATAGGCCCAGTCCTCTGACACAATGACTGGTGTCTTTATAGGAGAAGACAGAGTCACCAAGACACCCAGCGAGGTGGCCATATGCAGACAGAGGCAGAGACTGATGTGCTCACAGCCTAAGTGCCCCGAGGACTGCAGGCAGCCTCCAGGAGCCAGGAAGAGGCAGGAGGTCTCCTCTCCCAGGCCCCGCTGTTTCAGACTGGTTGGCACCAGAACTAGGGGACAATAAATTGCTATAGTTTTCAGCCACCTAGTGTGTGGTGCTCTGTGACCACAGCCCTGGGAAGCTAACCCAGACCCCAACCTGAGGGTTACGAGAGGGTGGATCTGGGGAGCAGGGTTGGGGCTGGGAAGGGGCGACCCTACCCTATACATGCTTCCATGCTCTGGATTTTTAATAAATTTAAGAAATATACTTTAATAAAGCATATGCATTACTTTAATATCAAAAGAGCTCTTTGGTTCTATTGACATTAATAATGTAGGTATTTAATTAAAGATGGCAGATTTAACTCACTAAAAGACCCATAAAGCAACTAGGGGAGCTTTTTCAAAGGCACAGGGTCAAGAGAACAAGAGAAGGGACAACAGTGACAAAACGAATGCAGGAAAGAACTAAGAAGGTAGGCATAAAGAGTCAGCGAGGAAACTTCCCTAGGACCCCAATAAAACCGGAGGGCAGGAGAGGTGCGCCAGGTCTCCCTGGGAGTTCCATCGGATAGAACTCGGCACACAGGGCAGGCCCTCCCTGGAAGGGCCGGGAGGGTGTGGGAGGGGGCAAGGGCCTTAATGATCTTTGAAAACATCTCTTTAAGCAATAGATCTGATCTTCAGACGCCCTCCTGTGCTCCACCTCGGTCCCGCAGAAGACGGGGAAACAGGCATACTTGAGGTGGTGTGTTTGGTACTGGGGATTGAACCCAGGGTACTCTACTACTGAGCTAAATCCGGCCCTTTAAAAAAAAAAAAAAAAAATCTCACTTTGAGACATGGTATTGCTAAATTGCCCAAATTGGCTGCAAATTTGCAATCCTCCTATCTCAAGGTCCTGAAGATCTGAGCAATGTGTCTGAAATCATTCCAATTTGATTGTGCAAACCCACCAGACACAAAGGTGAGCGAGGGTATGAAACTGAAAACAAAGCAATGTGATCACTTACACACTGAAGGCCACCTACATCCAGCTGGAACCCTGGGGCACCCTGAATGCCAGCAGCCAGCCATTGGGTCTGATTTCCCAAGAAAACAGCAGGGCTGACAGTCTTGGTGGAGGCTCTTGGCCCAGAGAGCACACAGGAGTCCACCAGGAGCTTCATAAAAACAGAATGCCTGGGCCCCACCCCCAGCTCTGACTTAATTGTCCAGCGATGTTCCATAGTGAGGGATCCAGAGTCAAAAGCTCCAGATGATTCGAATATGCAACCAAAGCCAGCACTGAGCACCACTGACCCCTACGGAAGCCAGCTATTAATAAACACCACCCACCTGCTCAAACTCCAGTCTGTTGTTTTAGTCTCTCTCCAAAACGGAGCGGATCGGGATCATCAGACACCTGAGAAGCAGAGTCACAAACAAACCAAAAGCTGCTCAAAGGACTCAGACCACCCTGAGCAAAGAAATCACATATCATATTTAAAAGAAGCATTAATGGGGCCAGGCTTGTGGCTCAGCGGTAGAGTGCTTGCCTAGCATGTGCGACACCCTGGGTTCGATCCTCAGGACCACATAAAAATAAATAAATAAACAAATAAATTGTGTCCAACTTCAACTAAAAAATAAATATATAAAAAAGAATTATGAATAGCCTCAAAGAAATAGGAGAAATAATTTTACAGTAACAGAATAGTATTTTAAAAGGAACATTGAGAGAATATATTGGAACTCTTAGGAATTAAAGAAACGATGGCAGAAATGAAAAACTTAACAGAAAGAAGATGAAGTTGAGGACTTTCCCCCAAAACAAATCCAAAAGCCAAAAGATGAAAAATAGGAAAGAAACTAGAAAACTTTCAGAAGAGCAGTTCAAGAACATTAACATTTAGACAAAATGTGTTGGCAAACTAGAGGACACAAGCTTTTATTTTAAAAACGGAGAGAGGATCATCAACAAAATAATTTAAGAAAATATCCCATCGTTAGGATATTGCTACCAGAGACAGGAGCTTTTGACTTGGGGAAGGTAAAAACAAAATTGAATCATGTGAATGTGAATTTCCAGGTAGGGTATTAACTTCAGCTTTAGCCAAAGTGGGCGGAGGGGCTCACCTGAAGGGAGACAGCCTGATTGGGGAACCAGGCTGCTCCCTGAGCACAGGGAGATGCATAATCTTACTGCCTTGCTGAGGGGGGGCCAGGCTCTGGTAGATTCCTCTGGCCAGCGGTGCCTTCTTGCATAGGACTCAGGTCCCCAGGCAGTTCTGATCAAGGTGTACTGTTGCAGCTGGCACCATCCTCCTGTGCAGACATCCTGGCCTTGGGGTTCAAACTGGCCTTAGGACAGGTCTGGAGCATACTGAGTGCTTGGCTGCTGTGGCTGCTGAGAAAGCCCAAGAATGGGGCAGGAGAAAACACACCAGATCCAACGGACAGCATGTCTACATGCAGAGCTGAGTAGAATCTGACCCAAAGATTAAGGCAGCAAAGGGGGCAGACGACATGTGGAAACAGAGATCCCATTCCAGTCACCGGTGGGCAGCTGCAGGCCCAAGTGAAGAGTCAATGTTTTCAGCAAAAGTGAACTTCAAGTCCCTGAAAAGTAACTTAGGCAAGTGTTATCGTCATCACCACGTGTCAGAGGTGTTATCCACGTTAGAACTAGTGGGAAACTAATCATGTATTGCCCAGCTCTGTGACCTCTAAAATCAGTGATTTTCAAGTTGATTAAGTAAAGTCATGGTGCACGCCTGTAATCCCAGCAGCATGGGAGGCTGAGACGGGAGGATCCCAAGTTCAAAGCCAGCCTTTGCCTCAGCAAGGCACTAAGCAATTCAGTGAGACCCTGTCTCTAAATAAAATACAAAGTAGGGCTGGGGATGTGGATCAGTGGTTCAAATCCCACTACCCCAAAAAATAAAAAAGAAAGAATAAGTGAAGCTAGAAAGTTTATTTAAGTTGTCCCCCAGTAACTATTTCAACTTGTACAAATGTCTTGCTTCTGTGGTTTTATCAGGGTATCACAACAGATCCGTTGAAAAGGGCAAGAGGGCCAAGAACAGTGGTACATGCCTATAATCCCAGCAATTTTGAAAAAAAAAAAAAAAGAAAGAAAGAAAGAAAAAGCATGACGGGAGGCACATGCCATGCTACAAAGAGCAGTAGAGAACAGTGGTTTATTGACCCCAGGGACTTATTTCATTGTCTCAGCCCTTGTTCCACCACAATAGTCCCCGACTGTCCTACAAACTCTGCCTCTGCCTCTGCCTCTGCCTCTGGCTGGGGGTGTGACCTTGAGCAAGGTGCTTGACCCTCAGTTTGGCTTCTCTTGTCAGGCTGGAGAGTCACTGCAAGGACCAAGCAGTGATGTGAGGAAGGTGTGTGGCCCGGGTGGATTTGACGACACTCTGTTTTCTTTCTGCCTGGCTCCTGGGCCCTGACCTGCATCTCTTCGGTGCTATTCTTAGGTCAGTTAGCCTTGTGGAACTCAGGTCCCCCTCACTGTCACACAGGAATTCTGGGAGTTGCTGTCTGCAGTGACAGCATCATAGCTGTCCCCACCCCCACCATCCTCGAGAATGCAGATGCCTATGAAACACCCACCTCTGGGTGAGCCTGGCTACCAGGGTAGAGTAAATACTGTCTACAGATTTTATCTCAACCATTCCTCTAGAGGATTCCAGGAGATATGCACTGTTATGACTGTTTCCTTAGCTGAGGACACTGCAGCCCAAAGAGTCAAGTTCCTTGCTGGGGAGTCCACAGCCAGGGAGACACAGAGCCATGTCCAAACCTGAGTCTGTTCATTCCAAACTACATATTCAGCCAAACCAGCTAAACTGCAGTGTGGTCTCTGCATGTATAGATGACTGGCCTTCTAATTGGGTGTTTTGCAGCAGGTGTTGCAACATGCAGACCTGCCCCTGTGTGTTGCAGGAAAGTGGCACCATGCATCTGGGCAGGGTCAGCTGGGAAGCAGGGAAACATCTTGGTATTGCACATTACTGTTGATCTTCTAATATGTAGAGACTGAGTGTTGTAGGATTGGGTTTCTGTGGAGTGATCAGCCTTTCTAGTTTGCCTAAGACTAGGGCTTTCCCAGGGCACAGAACCTTTAATGCTAAAACCAGAAGAGTTCCAGGAGCACCGGGACATTTAGTCACCCTGGTAGTGAGTGATTAACACCCAAAATAATAGTGACTAAAAACAAGTATTTCTTTCTTATGTTAAAGTCCAGACAGGAGCCAAAGGGTTGCAGTGGCAGATCACAGTTCTCAGGAATCGAGTCTCTTGCTATTTTGTCACCCTGCCATCCTCAGTTTATGGTTTCTACCTCATGAACCAAGAAAGCTGCACTAAGTCCAGTTATCATGTCCATATGCCAGAGAGCAAGAGAGAGTAAAGAGAAGGGCACCGCCTGAAACTTGTACCCACCACTTCTGTATGTTTCCCATTGGCTTTTATTCTTTTTTATTGCCAAGTAAAATTCCATTGTGTATAAATGCCACATTTTTAAATCCATTCATCTACTGATGGGCATCTAGTTTGGCTCCAGAGTTTAGCTATTGTGAATTTTGCTGCTATAAAACATTGATGTGGCTGTGTCCCTATAGGATGCTGTTTTTAAGTCCTCTGGGTATAGTCCGAGGAGAGAGGTAGCTAGGTCAAATGGTGGTTCATTCCCAGATTTCCAAGGAATCTGCATACTGCTTTCCATGTTGGCTGCACCAATCTGCAGTCCCGCCAGTCAATGTACAAGGGGATACCTCCTTTCTTTTAACTCTTGTGAGTTAAAATCTCACTGGGCCAGGGGTTAGCTCAGCAGTAGCACATATGGCCTAGTGTGTACAAGGTCTTGGGTTTAATCTCCAGAACTTAAAAAAGAAGAAGAAAGAAAAAGAAAATCATATTAACATAGTTCTGTGCAATGTATTGTTTTGTTAAACTTATTTTTATTTAAAAAAAAAATTTTTTTTTCTCAGTGTGAAGTAGGACAGACAAGGCTGGACTCTGAGGAATTAGCAGGAAGCAGGTTTATTAGCTGCAGCCAGGTCCAGAGGTGTGGGCTTTTGCCTAAATCCATTTGTCCCTCTGAACCCCAAGACCAGAAATCTTTACAATTTCTTACTGATAGCGCTGATAGTTCAAGAACAATTATGAGTAGGAGGAAAGGAGCTCAGAGGCTCACAGTTTGCAGAAATCTACATAAAAGATTTTTTTTTTTTTTTTTTTTTTTTTTTTTTTTTGTAGCAGGTAATTAACCCAGACCCGAATAAACCCGGAAAATTATTTCTTAGGAAAGGGAGATTTCTCCCTGGCCAGCTGATTTCCAAGAAACCTAATTAGCAACATTCACTTTTACCCTTTGGATTGTAAAAGACTTTCCCTAGGATCTAACTACTTTCTTTTGAAGTGTAAACGCCCTTTGAAGGCTTCAGGCCTAAGTCTCCCTTATCACATTCTGCTTTTGTAAACACACTTCCCGCCTGACAACTCTTACACATAATCATATAGAGTTTAAGACAGAAAATTTATGACACTAGATAGCCCATAGACGTTGTGAAAAGTAATAAAGGGGGGTTCAGCATCTGGAGTGCTGATCTCCAGGCCCACGACCAAATTTAGTTATTGCAAGATAGAGCAACAAGAAATAGGAAGCTTAACTACATTTGAACTTCTTTGCAGAAATTCTTGCTGATAAGCTTAATTAAGATGCTCTGTGAAGGAGGAGGTGCCACTACAGGTTATGCGGCCAAATCTTGCTGGGAGTTTTGGTCTCTATGCAGGATGTGTGCCAGGTAAAGAAGCAGGAGTTCTATTACTTTTGCTTTTAAGTTGCACTTCCCCGGCGGGAGGAGAGTGGGAATGGTAACACCACCAGGCCAGTGAGACTTCCGGCTTCCAGGGCTGACTCCCTCCTTCCACAGCTTCCCTGAGTAAAATGCAAGGGAGGGACTCAGAGACCACTTGGAGTTTGTCCAGCGGCAGGACCCCGTGACTCCAGCCAGCAGTTCCCACAGTGGATACACCAAGCTCTGGAAAATTTAACAAGGCAAAAGAAGTCCCACTCCTTTACTGTGGGACTCTATAGAGTTTTTGCTATGCCAATGTGCCTTGGCCTAACGCCAGGTGCCTTGAGATAGCTGGTGTGCAGCACATTTTGCAGAATGGCATTCTTGCTGCACTTGGGGGTTCCTCTGTCCCACCTTGGACCTATACCTTTGCTCCAACCTCTCATGCTCTTGTCCTGAACAGTGAATCTCTTCATAAAGAGGGACTCTTGTAGGCTGGGAGTGTGGCTCAGTGGAAGGGTCCTTGTTTAGCATTTGCCAGGTCCCGGGCTCAACATCTACAACAACAAAGAGGGCCTTTGCTGTCCTCCTGTCTGCCTCCAAGACCCACCCCTACCAGCCCTGGACGCCTGAGGATGAGATGCCCTGCTCTCTGTGCCTCCCTCATGAGCCAGGGACAGAGCCACGTGGCCAAAGAGAAGCAGCGACCACCCTCAGGGAGGTGTCCTGGCCCACAGGTGCTGCAGCTGGTGGCAGAGGAGGACAGCTGGGGTAAAATTCTATGATTAGCCAGACTCCAGCAGGAAGGCAGAGTGTGTTAGCCAGCCTTCCATGACTGTGACAAGATGCCTGAGAAAAACAACTTAAAGGAGGAAAGATTTATTCTGGCTCATAGTTTCAGAGGGTTCAGTCCATGGTGGGCTAGCGTCACATTTCTGGGCCTGTGTATATTTCTGGGCAGAATATAACCGTGGAGAGGATGTGGCGGAGCAAAACTGCTCAACTCATGGCAGCAGGGAAGCATGGGGGCTGGGGGTAGATAGGGATAAGGTATGGTCCTCAAGGGCCACAGCCCAAAGAACCAACCCTCTTCAACCAAGTCCCATTTCCTACAGTTTCTACCACCTCTCAGTAGTTCACTCATTCATTCACTGAATCCATAAATTAGTTAATTAATCCTCTGCTGATATCAGAGTCCTCAACATCCAACCACTTCCCTAAGCCTCACCTTTGATGGTGCCTGGGGACCAAGGATGGCTGCATCGGGGACCAAGTCTTCTATACATGAGCCTTTGGAGGACATTCCAGGTTCAAGCCACGACACAGGAGCATCTGGTGCTCTGCCATGCTCACCCCATCCCTCCCCACCCCTGCAAAATGGAGCTTGGGTCTGGCAGGGCCAAAGAGCAGGGAAGGAGCAGAGCCTTAGCACTTAGACCTCAGCCAGGAGTCTAAGGCTCAGCCTGGCAGAGTAGCTCTGGTGAGGGACCTTCAGTCTGGCTCTGAGCCTTCCACCTGAAGCCCAGGGAGGAGAGGAAGAGGAGGCAGGAAGGAGCTGTGTGCGCGTGGAGGAAGGTGAGGCTGAGCCCCAGGTGTGGCATCAGCTCAACATCCATTGGTGAAAAGGAGATTGAGTGCAGAGATGCCCAGGACTGCCCAGGTCACCCAGCAGGCAGGACACTGTGGCTCGAGGTTGCAGCATGCTTGCCTCAGGCCCACCTGGCTCTGGCCTGGCTCTGTATTAACGGCATGAACAGCCTCAGCAAGACTCACCAAATTCTCATTATTAACCACCTCTCAAGGCCATGACAACAGGGCACAGTGCATGTGAAAGTCCCGTGTGAAGTGAAGCCACCTCCACCCTGGATGAGTGTTTTGGGGAAACTGAGGGGGCAGAGTGTAGAAGACAGGCAGCTTCCCCAAGACCATGCAACAGTGCCAAGGTGACATGATTTCTGCCTTTCAGAACTTTCTAGGCCAGTGTCTGGGCAGGGAGGGTCATAGCCATCCCAACACCAGGCATCTCCAGTCCCAGTCTCCATGCAAGACAGGATGTTGCTGACCTTCCAATGGCCATGGGTGCTGTCAGGCCTGGCTGTGAACTGTTAGGCGAGGGTCCCGCTTTGGATCAGGATTCTTCCTGAGGTAATGGAGGTTTGATGTCCTGCTCCATTGCCACTGACAGCTGTGCAGCTTTGGGCCGCTTCTGCCCCCTCTATGCTCCAACCTTCTATAAAGTGACCCTCTGTGAAATGAGGATGGTACCCATCACTAGCAAATCATGTAGAGAGGATATTTTAAATTATACGTAAAAGCTTGGAAGAGCTCCTGGCTGCTGGCTGTTGTGTGATGTTGATATTCACAACAACATCACTCTTTCTGAGGGAAGTTGCTCTCTAGGGTAACCAGAGACTTAGACAAGCTACCCTTAACTTCACCTTCCTGAAGCATTCTTTTGGCCTATTTCCCCATCTGTAAGATGAGAGAGATGGACTGAACTCAGGTCTCACCCAACTGTACCCTTCAGGGATTCTATAGAGTGCAGGGTGGTGGGGGGAGTGCTGAGCTGAGAGAGGAGTCCTCAGCATAGGACCAGAGGCTGGGTCTTGCCCCCAGAGACCAGGGCTTTTTCTGTTGTCTTCCTTCTGCCTGGGCTTGCTGGGTCACTCCCAGCTTCTCCTTAGGACAGGGTTTCTTCTCACAGGGGGTTTCCCCAACAAGGCTGTGTGTTTATGTGTATGTTGGGGGCATGGACACTGAGCAGGAAGAGCCCAAAGGCATGGCAGGCCACCAGACCAGGGTTTAATCCCAACATCCTGCTCTTATCCTCTTCCAAGCAGAGCATACCAGACAAAAGTAGAACTCATTAAGACAGAGTTCATGAGACAGAGAGATCACCTGGTGTGGCTCACACTGAGCAATATCATCTTACATGTTCTCTTCTAATGATAAAACTTAGGATTAAAACAATGCTCATTGTAAAAAAGAAAAAAAAAAAAGAAATGAAAGGAAAAAAAGAAAACATGTAAACATTTGAAGTTCTTTTCTCTATTTTATGTAGTGCTGGGGATCAAACCGGGGCTTGGGCATACTAGGCAAGAGCTCTACCGCTGAGCCATACTACTAGCCCTAGTCCCATACCCCAGATAAAATTGGTATCAACATTTGGGTGTTTATCTTTTCAGTCCTATGCATATATATGAACTACCTGCATAAAAATTTGAAGATAGATGTATGTAAACTTGCTAAAAATGTGACATAATGTGTACATGCTAGTGAATTATGCCTGGTAACATGAAAACTGAGCTTCAGGCAAGGAAATCCTTGCAGACCTTGTAACAAGTCCTGGAGAGAGAAAAGAGGCACCGTGTCACACTTTGTACCTTCAGAGTCTCCTCAGCCTAAATAGTGCTAGCTTGGGCTCCTCTCTGTGGGGAAGCAAGAGTATGGATATTCTTCACTCACATTGTTCACGTGGTTCAACCCATCAAACCAACCCAAGTCTCTCTTTGCATATTGCTCTTATGGGATCAGAAGTCCCCTTTGTTCTAATTAAGAAGTATAGTGAGGCAGCCACAAGTAATTGAAAAGAAATTCAATGTCTACTCACATGTCTCAAAGACACTAGAACTCCTGCATGTGATCTAAACTAAAGTCCCAATCCCCGTCACCTCCTCACTTCCAGCAGTCCTCCAGTTCCACTGGTCACTCCTCAACACGACCTCTGGCCAGCCCCTCACCCCACTTTGTCATTCAACCTGCCCTTTGACCTTCACCATTCAGACTGACCTGTCTTCTTTCCCAACAAGAATCTGTCCTTTTGCACGGGAGAGAATGAACAGTAGCAATGAAAGTCTCTTCACTGTGGTGAAATACTGATAAAGGTCATCCCAGTGCACATGATATTTGAAGAAAGTTTGACTTTTTTCAAAAGTAACCTTTGCCTGAAATTACAAGTGATCTTCATGTGAACCAACAATGGATTTATAAAGTCAAGTTCATTATGGAAAGTAAGTTTCCTTTCATCTAAGTTGGAGAAAAATCATGCAAGGTTCTGAAGCCAATGGATATGAGATGAACTTGGCCTTATCATCAGTAGCAGGTGATCTGAGGTTTCTTACTTCTCTGAGTTTGCTTCTTCATGTTTGTGCCACTTGAAGAGCATGTTACAGAACAAGCAGCTCTTCAGTAAAGATGTGTCCCCTCATCTCGGTAGGGCCTCCCGGAGAGCCCACCTCAACTGTGCTCAGAGGAGGTTACCTTTCAGCAGGAAGGCCTGCTCTCTCCAAGAGGTACTAGCTTGGGGCTTTCTGAGGAGGTGACATAGAGGGGCTGCTTGGCAGCCAGCCACTGAGGCTTCAATATAGAATTCACTGCTCAGTGCGTAGATGCCACTCCTGAACAGCTTCCTGGACCTCCCCAAAGAGAAAATGGTGTCACCTCAGCAAAGGTAGGTAGGAGTTGGGACTGTAGGGTTTTAATTTTTTTTATGGATAGAGAAGATGGGGTTCAGGGAAGTCACAGAGTCAGTTAAGGGCAGAAAGGGGTGCAGAGGTGTGTCCCTCTATATTTGGCTGTGTCATTGTCCGTCCTTCACACCTCTCACTCTTCCCAGCTCCTCAAAGCCCCTAGAGAAATGTCCCTGTTCCCAGACCATACCAGCCAGAGCCTCTGTGGGCAAAACCCTCAGCCCCCAGAAAAGGACACTATTATGGAGCCTAGAAGTAGCCCCCCACCCCACAGTCTGCTCCACCCCAATGTCCCATCTCCACTCCGGACCCCGCTCTCTTACATCCTGTCTGCTAGAGAAGTCAATGGTTCTGTCTTCAAATTACATCCTGTGGGCACTTCAGGATGTATTTTGAAGATAGAATCATCAACTTGCCACATTATTGCAACCACCTGCCAAAATTCCTAGCCTCCATCATAGCAATTGTTTAACTGGTCTCCCTGAGCCTGTCTGTTCTTGGCAGGGCAGTTGGAATGAAGGGTTTTAATTACATCAGATCATGTCACTCCTTGTCTCTGAGCTCTCCAATGTCTCAAGAACAGCCCAAACTTCCCAGGGGCCATAGGCTTCCCATGATCTGACCCATGACCCCTGCCTGCATCATCCTTCCTTTGGGATCTGCTCCAGCCCCTCCTGTGCCAAGGCCTCTGCACCTGCTCTGGGCTGTGGGACACCTTCCAGATTCTAACAATTGCCTGCCTTCCTTCCTAGCTTGGCTTGCATGCTTTTTTTTTTTCTTTTTTTTTAAATTGGTTCTCTTTAGTTATATATGATAGAATTAATTCTGATGTAATTATACAAACTTGGAATATAACTTATTCTAATTAGGACCCCATTCTTGTGGATGGACATGATAGTGGGATTCACTATGGTGTATTAATATATGTATATAGGAAAATTATTATGGATTCATCCCACTGTTTTCCTTTTCCTATCCCTGCTTCCTTCCCTTCATTCCCCTTTGTCTCATCAACTGAAAACTATTCTTCCCCTCTTCCCCCCTTATTGTGGGTTAGCTTCCACATATTAAAACATTTGACGTTTGACTTCTTGGGACTGGCTCATTTCACTTAGGATGATAGTCTTCAGATTCTTCCATTTCCTGGCCAATGTCCTAAAGTCATTCTTCTTTAAGCCTGAGTAATGCTCCTTAATGAGACCTACCCTCCCTCATCCACCCTGGGAAATTGCAAACTCTGTCCTGCCCAGCACTCCTAGCCTACCTAGAATTTTCAATAGCACTTAGTGTCTTCCACCATATAATCTAGTGATTTATGATGTCAAGGTACTGGGAACACAGCTGTGCAGGGAACAGGTCCTATTCTTACAGAGCTGACATCTGAAGTGGGAGAGGGGGCAGGCATTAAACAAAAATCACACCATCACTCCGCTAATTCCAAGTGTAAGGCACATAGTAAAGGAGACTGCCAGGAAGACAGAACATTCTCAGACTGAATGTGCCCTAGGATTCCACTTCACCAAGCAAATTGATCATATAGCATTACTCCCCCCAGGGAGGGCATGGGGGCACCAGGAAGAATAGATGGAAGCATTATACCCAAAGGTCTCAAGATCTTCCCAGGGAGGGTTAACATAAGATATGGACAAACTGCTTTATGCACCTTAAAATATAAAAGTGGACTCACCTGCATGCTTACAGGTAGTGTTAACTTTCAGTTGTGAAAACCTGATGTGTCAGCTTCAGAAAATGGTGAAACCAAAAGTTCCACAGCAGTGCCAAATCTCATGTATTCCTCACAACCACCTCACAACCACTATTTTCTGTTTTACAGGAGAGGAAGTTGAGACTTCAGCAACTTTAAGGAGCCGCCAAGGCCATAGAATTTAGTTGGATGACCCAGGCCTATCTAACTTATCTCCATTATACCACAGATTAGTCTTTGAGAGTTTTTCAAAACGAGAGAGAGAGAGAGAGAGAGAGAGAGAGAGAGAGAGAGAGAGAAAGGAATATGGATAGATCCTGCTATTTTGTTCAACAACTGCCTACCTACCTACCTTACCTCCCTTCAAAACGAGAGGGGAAAAGATCCTGGTATTTTGTGTTAATATTCAGATTGGATACTAGAGAACATATGGCTTCCTTGATCCCAAGTGTCCTCTCTGTGTACCCGAAAATTGGTGCTTCTTACCCATCATTATTGTCCTAGGATACAAATTATGTGTGCCTCTTATTTACTAAATACTTATCAACAGAAAAACTGCTTGTGAATGTGCTAAGGCAACATATCATATATTAGAGCTTGATGTTTACAATAGTTGTACAGGCTGTAGATATATAGTTCAATGGTAGAGTGCTTGCCTAGCAAGCACAAGGCCTTGAGTTCATCCCCAACACTACAAGAAACAAATTGCAAATATGCAGGTAATCTCCTGCCCATTTAGAAAACTTGTTATCACACAGTAAATTTTTGTTAGTAGTTACAGTATCTTTCTAAAGGATTAAATTGCACAGCATTGCTAGGATTGGTGATGCACTCATGCAATTCCAGCTATTTGGAATGCTGAGGCAGAAGGATCACAAGTTTGAGGCTGGCTTGGGCAATGTAGGAAGACTGTCTTAAAATGGACTGGGGATGTAGCTCAATGGTAGACAGCTTGCCTAGTATGAGACTATGGGTTCAATCCTCAGTACTTGAAGAAAAATGTGCAGAATTACCTAGCATTAACTAAATAGTTAGAACTAGTATGTTGGATACTGTGGATAAATGAAGAACAATGCATATTCATGAACACGATATCTGAAATTGACCACAGTAAGTACTAACACCGAGCATTTATTACATGCACAAGATGTAATGGACATAAACTAACATAATCCTTGTGGTCACCCTAGAGAGGAAGGTTTTGTTTTGGTTTTGGTACTGAGATTGAACCCAAGAGCACTTAACACTGAGCCACATCCCTAATCCATTTTTTTTTGATAAGGTCTTACTAAGTTGTCTAGGGCCTGGGTAATAAATTACTAAGGCTGGCCTTGAATTTGCACTCCTGCCTGCCTCAGCAGAGTTACTGGGATTACAGGTGTGCACCACCATACCTGATGTGAGAGGAAGATGTTAGGATTATTTCATTTTATCAATAAGGACATGAGATTTAATCCAAGCCAGGGAGGCCAAACACTGGCTAAAGTACTTTCACCTTTTCAGATAGCAAAGAAAAGACAGGTGTTGTGTGTGACATGGAAATCAATATTAGAGATCATATGTTTCAGTTCTCATTTTATTGGTGAGGAAAACAGAGCTCCTAAGAAGTGACAGGACTGGGGTCTCCCGATTCAACACAGACCTTCCCATAAAGATTTTAAAGTATGTTCTGTAAGGGATTACTTTATAAGAATTTCTGGAATTGCCATTACTGCAACCTCAAACAGAGCTGGAATGGCATACTAATTCAAAAGACCTAAATTTGAGCACAAATGCCAATTGTTCTTAGGACAAGTATAATATGTAAAACAATCTTTTATTAGCCCCAAATATCTTATTTTTTAAATTCAGTATTGCAGATTGAACTCAGGGAACTCTACTACTGAACTATATCCCCCATCCCCACTTTTGAGATGGGATCTTGTTTAAGTCACCCAGAATGCCCTTGAACTTGGGATCCCCCTGCCTCTCAAATCACTGGGGTTACAGGTATACAACACATACCTGGCTAGCCAAGAACACTTTTTAATCCACATCTTTTAAAGTGGGAAAATGACCAGTTACATGTCACTGATTCACATTGAGGGATGCAGAAATGGGACAATGATTAATCGTAAGTATAGTTGGTAAATGATGCAATGCCTTACCTCACTATGGTGAGGAGAGAGGCATGAGGGCTTGCCTATGAGGTAAGAGGCAGCCAGCTAAAGAGTGATAAAATTTACCTACATCAGAATGGGGCCACGGCTCTCCCCAAAAGGCAGGGCAGACCCTGCCAACTAATCCTGGCCCTCTTTCCTAATGAGTCTGTGCCCAGCCCCATGATTATCCATTCAAATGGCAGATGCTAGAGATGAGATGTGGCAGGTAAGAAGATTCCTACTTGCTATCTTTAGGCTATCTGAACAGCAATATTAGACCCGAAGCTGAAACCATCTGGCAGCAGGGATGACTCCTTTTATCCCACAGCAGCACCATGCTCCTAGTACTTGAGGTCTTCAAATAACCTGCTTGGTAACTAGGGGAGGGATGAGCAAATTCTGTAGAGGAACAGTAAATGTTTTTGTCTGAGGACCACAACAATTCAATTCTACTGCTATAATGCTAAAGTAGCCAAAAATAATATATAAACAAAAAGTGAGGCAATGTTTCAATAAAATTTTATTTTGAACACTGGAATTTGAATTTCATATACTTTTATCATGCTACAAAATATTTTTTCAACCTTTTAAAAAACCATTTATTATTCTCTTTTCCAACCTTTCTTTAAAGCCATTCTCAGTTCACAGGCTATACAAAAATGGATGTTGGGTGAACAGGCCCACAGACCAGTTTTTGCTGACCCCAGGGCTAGAGTTAAGGGATTTTTCCCACTTACTCTTCCACATGCAGATTGTGAACTATATTACCAAATAGACCACAGCAGTATCACTACCTCTATTTCAATCATTATTTATTTGTATCCATTCACGCTATTCAAGCATTCTCTTGGCACCTATTCAAATTTGGGTACTGTGCAAGTTCCTCCTTTGGGTCACTGAAGGACAATTAAGACGTGGCTCTTCTCTCCAGACATTATGCTTCTCCTAGTATCAGAAAAGACACCCCAAAGTGCAGTTATATTTCAGAGGTGTTCTATGAGATACTTGTATTAAGTTCTTAGGCAATAGTAACAAATTACCATATACTGGGTGGCTTCACAGTCTTAGAGAATAGAAGTCTGAAATCAAAACATCAGCAAGGTCGGAAACTTCTGGAGGCTTTCAGGGAGACCCTGTTCACGACTCTCCTAGTTTCTGTGGCTCCAGCAATTCTTGAGTTCCTTGGTTTGTAGATACACTGCTCACCTCTGCCTCCATCCTTCCATGGCTAGCTTCTGCTTTGTGTGTGTTTCTCGTTCTTTTCTCTTCTAAGAACTTGTCATTGGATTTGGGGCCAATCTTAATCCAAGATGATGTCATCTCCAAGTTCTTATTTTCATTTGAAAATACCCTTTTTCCAAATGGAGTAATATTTATAGATTCCAGAGAGATGTATTGGGGGGTGTTACTATTCAACCCATTACAATATTCTTAGAAGATGCCTAGAAAGATGCCAATATTATCCAAAAAGTTTCATGAAGGAGGTAACATACACTGATCCTTGAAAGAGAGTTGGTATTGGTCAGATACAAAAGGAGGAGAAAGAGGAAACCAGGTTCAGGTTCCAGACAGATCAGAATTATGGACGTATGTGGAGTGATCTGTGAACAGCAAGGAGTTGAGCGCGGCTGCAGAACTGGGTGTGAAATGGGAGAGTATCGGGCAGGTGGCCAGATAAGTCAGCAGGAATTTGGTCAGGAAGGGCTGTCTGTGCCATGACCTGGTGGATGAATCCAGAAGGTTTTGTGGGAACTGCAGTGATGTTCTTCCATGGTTACCTATTTTAACTGTATTACATACCTCAGATACTCTTCATTACACTACTGCCACATTAGATTAGACAACCTTCAAGCAGCTTCTCCCAACCAAGAGATTCAGATTGCATGATTTAGGTTTTATGACCCTTAAACTAAAAAACATGTTAGTGTTCTACCACCACTGAGATCATGGCCTTTAATTGCCTCCTGGGAAGTCCCTCTTCTATTCACTCTTCTCCCAGTGTTAAGGGCCACTCCTCCTTCCACACCCCATGCTTCATGATGCTGCCCTTGCACTCCTGAAACCGAGAATCAAGCAAGCGTGCATTTCCTTCTATCACTATGTCCATGAAGAATAAATCAAGAAGAGAAGGCAAGTTAATGACAAGATCCTGGGCTTATATACACAGCAGTTTTAAAAGCGATTAAAATGATGTACATAGACAATACTAGAGACCCAATTGTCTATACCCTAACAGAAGGAAAAATTATGCAATGTATATATGCATTCCATAAAACTATACATGGGGAAAACTTCACCAGCCTAAAAACAAAACATCAGTAAACCAAACCACACTTAGAAAAATGAAAGCTGATTTTTATTTTATCATCAACAGCCATCCTTTAAACATGAACATGCATACGTAATATCTACGCACACATCACAGTTTTTAACGTTAGTTAATAAAGGTTAAACACACAACATACATCCTTTAAAAAAAGTCAAAATGCAAACTTAAAACTTTAAACAAAAGTCTTAACTAATTTAAAAAAAGTTTTGTGTTGGGTACCATTTGTACAACACAGTTAATTTAAACATTTTCATTTTGGCTGCACATGAAAAAAGCGGCAGTAGAAAATAAAGTCATTGAAGTTTTTTAAATAGCAGAGTAGGCAGTTTTGCCATGCAGGAGAAGCAATATTAAATATTAGTTTTCAAAAAAAAAATCCACATTTAAAAATATTTAGTTCAAGTCACAGAATTTTTCTCAGTAGAGAACCCAATGCAATGCATAATTAGCTGCCTTAGATGGCCTGTTTGAAAGGACAACGTCCCCTCAGAGTATAACTTTACTGATTTTGGCACAGAAAAGAAGTCTTAAGAACAAGAACATGATTAAAAAAGAGGGAAGAGGAACCGAGGAAAGAAATAAAAGCAAGAATAAATGAGATAGTAATTGCAATCACTAAAAAACTGCATTCTCAGTCATTGCAGAATACTGTCTTCTGTCTACAGCAGGTGCTTACTCCAGAACAGTTATTGCAGCATGGATTTAATTTGCTTGGAGGTAGTCTCATCATTCAAATGTTTTGTTGTGTACCTAAAAGAAAACCTTGATCAATTAGGGAACTAAACAAAATCCACATCCAGTTCTATGATTACAACAAAATGAGCAATTGGTCAGGTACATCTCTCACAAGATTATTTAGGCATTCTCATTGCACTACCCAGTTTTGGTTGTTCACCACCTAACAGAACAGCCAATCGCTGTTTCACTGAATTACAACTACCTTGCTGAAATGATTGGTTCAACTCACAAGTACACAACTGGCAACCTTTCTCTCAGAGGAAAGTTAATGGTTCTATTACAATGGCTGGTAAATTAGGGCCCAAGTCTAATCCACTACCTATTTGTGAATGACCTGTGAGCCAAGCATATTTATATTTTTTTATACTCTGGATGGCTAGGGGTGGAGAAACAGATCAAAAGAATAGTAATATTTGATGTTAACATGGAAATTATATGAAATTAAAATTTCAGTGTTAACATAAAAAAATTATATTGGAATATACTGAGTTGATTAATTTATGTTATTATCTATGGTTACTTTATTGCCACATGGCAGAGCTGAATAGCTGTGACAGAAACCATGTGGCCCAGAAAGCCTGAACTACTTACCTCCTCTCTGGTCCCTTACAACTCTGTTCTATTCTGTACTAAAATAGCTCAAAGACTATAGCTCACATCCCTAAAAAATGTCTCAATTCTCTTTAAGTACCTTATTTCCAGGCAGATACATTCCACTTGAGCATGCAAATCCAAACTAAGAATCCCCCAACTAAATGGTGAATGAAGATTCACCACAGGAATCCTAAGGATTCCTGCTACTTAGGATCAAGACAGATGCCCAAGGCTTGATTGGATTAGTAACAATGAAGACAGATATGCAATATGAGTTATATTTTGGAGATAATTCATAAAAATTAATTTGGTTTAAAAGAATTTCATATATAATCTTTTTAAGGATTAGATCATTTTAAGCAAGTTCACAGAGATGATCCTTCTCTGTTACAGGAATTTAAAGTCAACTGTGAGGTTTATTTCAAATAAATTAAAAAATTAAAGTATTAATTTTTGAATACTTTACTCACAGAGATCTTTGGAGAGGCAAAGAGACAGACACATGCTTAAAAAATACCTAACATTAAGTTTTCTTTATGATGTCACTGAGAAATGACTCCTAACCTGTTCTTTTATTACAGAATAAACACCAGAGTAACTGGTACATAACAGAGGTTCTATCAATATTTGTGGTAGAAAGAAAAGGTAGGTTGCCAAGCTAGCAAGAAAAACCTATAGAGGAATATTTATATTAAATGGGTAGTAATTTCATAATTTCATATATGGCAAAGACTTAGCCCTTCTATTCCATGTATGCAGATAAAGTATATAAAGCTACACATGATCCTCCTGATGTCAGTAAACAAAGTTCTGATATTCAACTCTTCCCTTCTGTTTTTTTTTTTTTTCTATTTCTTCTATGTTGGAAAAAAACAAGCAATGTACACAATAAATGTATTGCAGAAGCATTAGAAATATTTCTATGCAATATGTTGTGACTTTAAAAAAAAATTTTTTTTTTTTGGTTGTAGATGGACACAATAACTTAATTTAATTTTTATGTGGTGCCAAGGGGTGAACCCAGGGCCTCACACATGCTAGGCAAGGGCTCTACCACTGAGCTACAACCCCAACCCCATGTTGTGACACTTAAAGAACTCGAGTGTTTTCCTCTATCTACCATAACACAAATCTCTCTTCTGTAGATGTGACCCTGGCTTCTAGCCATTCTCAGCTGTCCCTGGACAGAGTTAGTCTACATCACTATTTTATTAAGAAAAAGCCAATAATAACAAATGTATGTGAAAATAACATTATGAAGAGTCTGTTGTTCTTTCCCTTTGTGCATAAAAACAAAGTCCTTTTCCAAGTGTGTATGACTTTTCTTCTGAAGAAACAACTATTATTTACTTTTATTCTTAAATTTAATAAGCCACTCATCTACTACTCAACCTCTCATGACTAAGATATTTGCTTCCATTTCTCCACAGGTAAAATGTACACATGACCTGTTACTTTCTCTAAATAGGAATATGGCAAGCTGTAGATACTGTATAATTACAGCAGAACAGTACTCAAAATATACACATGGACACAGATGCAATTATACTTCCATTTAAAATCTTCTGGTCATTAATTCTTTAAAGGAAAATTCTAGTTTATAAGGTTCTAAATAACACTTGCATAATATATTTTTGGGGTTCTAAAATACTTCCTTAACATTATCTCATTTGCTGAGTGTAGCATATTGTAGGCTGGGTCAAGTTAGTTTAAGCAATGTTTCTCAAAATATCGGCCAG
Source organism: Callospermophilus lateralis (assembly GCF_048772815.1). Lineage (NCBI taxonomy): Eukaryota > Metazoa > Chordata > Mammalia > Rodentia > Sciuridae > Callospermophilus > Callospermophilus lateralis. Next base: position 80,626,649 of record NC_135320.1, read on the forward strand.
GGTGTTTGTTTAAAATGAAGTGCCTGAGTCCAATTCAGACCTAATGAAAGAGATTTCTGAAGGTGGTGACTTGGGAATCTGCATTTTTCACAACTGTCCAAGTGATCATACTAAAGTTCAACACATGATAAACCCGAGACTTAATGGGACAGCATAAAGTATTTGGAATATCAAGAATGAAATCCTGAATTTGAAAACAGGTTCCAATATTTACTAACTGTATAATCTCTGGTTCTTCAGAACTCAAGATAATTTTGAGCTCATATAATGGAGATACTGTCAATATTGATACCCACCCCTATCTAAGTGAGCTGCAAAAAATACTCTTATACATATATATGAAATTTCACTATCAATTTATGGTGCTATGAAATGGTACTAACCATAACCACTACTACAAAGCGTCCAAGTATAATGACTAAGCTTACATAACTTCCCAGGTGAAAAAGAAAGAACATACAGAATACACTAAGAACCAAAGAGTTCAAGAATTTTCTTTATCACAAAATTCTGTTTTCTAATTTCCATTTGGAAAGAAAGCTTAACAAAGCTAATAGGTGCCTTCTGCCTCCAAGGAGGCTAACTCCTCCTCCTCCCCTCCTCCTTCACTCCATCCTTCCCTTACCAACACTGCTCTCCTTTGTCCTAACTCTAAGGAAAATGGTACCAAATTACCCTTAAAAATCTAAATAATACTAGATTCTAGGTTTCTAACCTAATATTTGAAGCATACTTCCTTCAAGGTGACAAAATAACCAAACCTCCTAGATCTCAATTTCCTGTTTTAACAGAAGACTTCCTTCTCTTGCTGCTTCAGAGTCAGACCCATCAGAAAAAAAAGAACATGGGGGAACCAGGATGAGACAACAGGGGTATCCAGAAAAGAACCAAGAACGAAAAGAAAACACTGGATTGGTAAAAACCAATGAAGTATGTGCTATAAAAACCTCAAGAGAAAATTCAAAACACGAGGCTTATGGTTAAAATAGCTTTACATTATAAAAAGTTTAAAACTAAGCTCCTAATCCTTCTTATGTTCATTTAGAATAGATCTTCTTTATTCAGGCAGTCTTTGCTTCTACAGCACTTCCCATCATCTTAATAAAAGCAGTCAAAGCTTCTACTCAGCTGAAATGGCAGAATCCATACTATTCACATTTGAAACATTTTTTCTAACCTATTTCTTCTATACATATGTTTGTGTACATACACACCTGAGAGCATTTAGAAGACCTTCTACACTATTAGGAGGTTGGTCCTTAAGAACTTTGATACAGCCTTTCATCTAAGGAAAAAAAAAAAACAAACAGAAAAACCAAAATACGTTTTTTTTTATCTAACATTTATTTTCAAAGCAATAAAACAAAATAAATCAGGACCACAAATAATTTAGAACTTGAGAGATTACATTCTAGAAACAGCAAATTATTCATTCTTTTTATTTAACGTTTATTTTTTAGTTGGACACAATATATTTATTTATTTTTATGAGCACTGAGGATCGAACCCAGGGCCTGCACATGCTAGGCAAGCGCTCTACCGCTGAGCCACAACCCTAGCCCGAAAATCTTCATTCTTAGAAGAAGAAACAAACACACACACACACACATACACACACATCCCTATACCTAAGTGTTATTTTCAGTTTGTCAGTAAGACTTAACTTTTTGAGAACCAAATCAGTCAAACTACAAGTACCACCCACGCTAAGGAAAAGTGAACTGTTTGCTAAGGGAAGACTTCCTGGAAAAGATGTTAAGTAGCAACTTAAAGGACAGAATTGTTATGCTAGCAAGGAAAAGAGGCACTTTTGAGGCCTCACAGCATGCAGATGGCAGCCAGGAATTTTGCAGGTCTTGCAGGACTGAGAAGGGAGTCATAGAGACCATGCAGATGGTCAGGCCAGGCACAGGGACTCACTATAACTGTTAAAAAGGGGAATAGCTCAAAGAAGGTGGCCCTTAAGATTAGCCTGGTTAATGTGAAAAAGAACTTGGGAAACCAGAGAATGCAGGTTTAAACACCTCACTCTACCATTCATTAACAATTCTATTACTTCATTTCCTTATCTTTAGTTGCACTAGTAGTGAAGAGGAGATAACACCTATATCCTAAAGGGATTGTCAGTGACACAGGAAAACAAATGCAAAATTCCTGGGACATGGTAACACACAGTAAGTGTGAACTTATACTAGTCAGATTTTGACAAATGAAATGTGAGAGGGTGACAAAATAAATTTTATATAATTACTTATAAATAATAAGTAATTGTTTTCTCTAATAAAATAGAGAAACCAGAAAAAGACTTTTTTTTCTAATATAAACTTTTACAAAGACAATGAAAGTAGAATTCTGGCTATAATCACAAATTATTATGAATGGAAAGGGGAGAGAAAATAAGTAAACTCTTTCACTTTTTTCTTGGAGTCAACACTGCTGACTTCTAGTATATACTTTGAAAAGAAACATTTTCTTTGAAGTGGTCTTTGGCCAAAGGAACTAAAGGACATAATTTGAAAATTTTGCTTATTTGATTATTTATATTGCCAAATATGTACAAGGACCCTATGGAGACATTCTACAGACAATACATTCTCCTTCAATCACTAAATTCCACTTGTAAATAAGCTACCAGAAATGTGGCAAAAGCAGAAAACCCATCATTATCACAGACTATAATTAGGTTCTATGAGAGTCCATTGCCAGCTTTTTAAATAAAAGCCTGAGGTTTTCATGTAAGAAATTGTCTGGAATTGTATAAAACAATGTGTAACTTACATCAATTTTGGAAGTTTTGGCAAATGCTCCCACTGGATGTACATGGTCATAGAGTATTATGACACCCACCATTACCCGCAAGCAGAATGACACTGTCTCTTCATTTGTAAATCTGCTTCTATACTCCCTGGAGGACAGAAGAGATGAGGCACATCACAAAACTCTTAGCTGACTTCACTTTCAGTTGATACTGACTTCTCCCTTTATTCTCTAACAGGGTTGTTAACATTAAGCCCTTTTCTCCACAATGAGGTCCCCAGAGAGAAGAAAGTGGTGGAATAGTCACATTTTCTAGTTTCCATATGCACCTACCTTAGTATATTAACCCTTCTGCTTGACAGGCAGTGATAATTTTAGAGTAATCAAAAGTAGCCTCTGAGTAACAGTTTGGGGATAGATATTACACAATAACTACTGCCAATAATATGATGAAAAGTCACCAGCTTAACAAAGCAAGTTGGTTTGCTATTTTAGAACCCAGCTTGATCTAAATGTATTATCATAACACTGGGTTTGAACTTTACTAAAATTTAACAATATTCTCCTCTCATTTGGGAAAAAAAAAAATGAAAAAAAAAAAAAAATGGTAGGCAGTATGGCATAGCAAGAGAGCATCCAGGTCCAGCCCAGGGATAGCCAGACATGTGTGGGTTAGCCATCATGCATGAAGTCCTTCATTTCCCAGGACCTTGTTTCCTAATGTGAGGAGGAGGAGGAGGAAGAGGAAAGTTGTCTTCCTGCTTCATGTGGTTTTTCCAATGAGGCAGAGAATAATATTTTTAAAAAAGTACCACCAAAACAAAAAAAAGTTACCTAATAAAAAACATATTATTCAAAAATCCAAGAGGGATTCTTTCTGCTTGTTGACAGGAAAAAATTCTCAGAAAAGAATTCAGGTTCAAGTGTAAAGAACTAATAGGAGAGAAAGGGATAAAAAGCTCTCTGGCAAAAAGGCAAGGTTCTTTCTAAACAGAAATAAACAGTTTTTATAACAGGTGTAACTAGAGCTTTTCCCTTACTCCCTCCCCTGACCAAAAGTCCACCACACAATTCCTGCTCCTAAGAGACCAGTTAATTAGTCTTCCTAGTGTGGGGTATCTGGCAACCGTACATATTTAAGTATGTTCTGAAATACTAATCATTTCAACAGTATTGTCGGAGTGAAAAGGTCAGCTAAAATACTCACGGAGTTTCCAGCATGACTCTACATACACTAGCCATGGTGCTTAAACAGTCTGTGGTATTTTCTATTGGTAAATTTTTATTCTGTAAGTGTGAGAACAAGAAAATTGACAAAGTTATTTAACAATAACTTAAAACTTAGCATAATATGAAAAATTAGCAACTTTATTATTTAGCTCCTACTCCTAACTTTCTAAATAATGCCCTAGATTCTAAGCACTGGCACTGTTCTACCAAACTTGAAATACAGCTGTCCCCAAAAGTGCTTACATGCTAGCTGAGGGAGAAAAAGAGTGGCCATGCAGATACGGGCTGGAGGCTCAAATGGTATTTGAATTTTATCCTAAGGGTATTAGTAAGTCACATTTTAAGCTAAGAATGGAATAGTTTATGTTTCAAGATTATCTGCTGCTATACAGGGAAAGGACTACAGTGGGGCTATAAGTGAAAAACTGAAGAGCAACTGCAGCTTGGATGCAGTGATCCAGGTGACAGGGTGGTGGTTTGATCTGAGTAGGTAGCAATAACATGGATTAGATTTTCAGATTCACAATATACTTTTGAGGACAAGTCAAAATGACTGGTTGATAAGATAGATGTGGGGACTGAGGTAAAGAAAGGAATTTAAAATGATAACCCCAAAAGTTTTGTTTGCACAGTAGTACTATTAATTGAGAAAGGCAAGAATGGAAAAGGACAGGGTTGAAAAAGACAACCAATAGTACAATTAGGCCATGTAATCACTGTGGTATCTACTCTACCTCAATGAGAGACTGCCCACAGGTGGGCAGACCTGTGTGTGTGGGTCTCAGGGAAAGGTTAGGATTCAATGTACACATTTGTGTGGAGAAGGTATTTAAAGTCATGAGACTTGCCGCGATCATCATGTCTGCAATAGGTGGAAGAGTGTCAGTGCAAAGAATACTTTCCTAGGCAATACTTACCTCTGATACAAATTTTGTTGTAGCATCACTTAAGGTTTTCAGCATGGGGGTTGCCTCAGCATAAAACAAAGACATTCGATTTGCCAATTCATTATTTACTTCATTTTCTCCTTCTGCCTGAATAAAAAAGTAAAGAGTGCCTGATATTAGTTTATTAATTATTAAATATGAAAATATTTTAAAAGGACTAAGACAGAGTGCCTACCTCATTAACATTTATTAAACTAATAAATACCTCTAAAAATTATATTTCAAACCCTCACATATGCAAAGTACTTATGTATTGTTTAAAAAAATAAAAAAGTTACAAATGATAGTAAGCAGTTTCTTTAGAAGATTAACCTCTAAAATATCTTAAATGATATTAAAAAATTAAATACAACCTTGTTGGACTTTCTACTACATACAAGTAACTGTTCTAAACGCTATGGAGGATAGAGAGATAATTATGAAAGTATATCCTGTCCACCTGGCTAAAAGGCAATAGCAGAAAAAGGAAGTAAGAAAAATACTGAGTTAGATTAGAAGAAACTAAGAAGGCCTCATAAAAGAGTTAGACTTTTATAATGATGATAGATGAGCAAGGTATTCCTAACCAGCAAAGAGAAAAGCATGCTTTCAAATGCCCTGGTGGAATAAATTTTAGCAAAATCAGTGTAACAGCAGGACAGCAAGTAGCAAAAGATTTAAACTGGGGTTGGATTGTAGAGTGCCATAAATGCTAACTTAAGCTCCTATTATCCTTCCAAATAGAATGGGGAACCACATAGAGTGTTGGAAGAACAGCAAGTTAATTCTTTAATGAAATTTAACTCATGACAGTAGGTGAACTGTATCACAAGTAAGAAGACTGCAGGTCAGAAATAAGTTATGCTGCTATAGAATGACCATATAAGATTGGGAAGTGGGAGCTCAATTGGGATAAAAGTGGCAGGAGATGAAAAGGAGGATGGGGAAGAAATCTGAAAGATATCTCATTTGGAAACTATTGGCTTTACCTATAACAACTGAGTGAGAAACAGTACAAAGATGTCTGTAATGTCCTTTGTCCTCTAGTCATGGCAAGGATGACTATAGTAAGATTGGGTGTTTTAATTTTATTAAAAAAGTCAACTTCACATTAGGAACTGGTCTATATATAAACCAAACTGATGCAAAAATCCAGATACTTCATAGAAGAGAAATCATTACCTCCAAAGCAGCAAAGCAGGGCCTGTCTTAGAGCGGTTATTTCATAAGTACTTTCCAATGAAAAAAATTAATGGCTCCATTGCATTTTTTTTTTTTTTTTTTTTTTTAATCTCTTTCCTCCTCACATAGTTATAGCATTTCTCTGCTAAATTACCTATCCAAGGTTAGGGTTGTTCTTTGAAATTTCTCTATTTTTTATACCAATGTAGATTCTCAAAATACAGAAAGCAGAAGATAATATTTTCTTCATGTCTAATGTTTTACTTATGGTATTAAACTCCTTAAGAAAAAAGAGCACTAAGCAGCTTTAAAAAGGAGAATGGCAAGAGATTAACAGGCCTAAAGAAAACAGCAGAACCAGGAGCAGTGGCCCATGCCTATAATCCCAGCAATTTGGGAGGCTGAGGTAGGAGGATCCCAAGTTTGAGTCCAGCAAAACACTGCCTCAGAGCAAAATAATAATAACAGCTAGGGATGTAGCTCAGTGGTAACGTGTCCCTGGGTTCAATCCCCTGTAACAGGAGGGGAAAAAAAAAAAAGGAAGAAAAATAGATGACAAGCTGCACCAGCCAAGGAACAGGCCCAGAAGCCGTTTTTCTTCAGTCACAATGAGGTGTAGATGTGCTAACAGTCCATGACCTCACTCTTCTCTCTTGTCAACATCAGTTATTCTCTTAGTACAGGTCAATTTCTCTCCAGGAGTCTTCCACTCCAAGAATATGGGGACCAAAAAATCTCATACACTAATGTTAAAAGTTTCTGTACAGTTAAAATGAGAATACACAGAGAAAGTTATAGTATCAATATTATAGAGACAAAAAGCAATTTTACTAAAGTAGTGGTGGGAGTTCAAAAGACTAAAAAGAAAAACAGGCAAAAACCACATGGTTTGCTACTATTTGCTCTCTCCTCCCACAGCTGTGGTTGTCCATAATCACTAACTTTAACACTTGCTGTATGAATGAATAAAAAGAATAAAATTAAAAGACTGAGAAAAGAATTATTCTTACCAACCCCGTAATACAAAGCATTAACTTACTGGAACATTATTAATCCTCATCCGACTCAATGTTCTTCTATAGTAGCTGAAATCATTCTGTATGGCAGGATTTGTCATCTAAAGAAGATATTTATGAAAGAAAAAATTGTTATGAACCAGATACTTATGTAAAATTTAAGTGAAAAAAAACCCTACTAAATATAGTTTTAACTAGCTATGTAAATATTGTCTATTTTGTAATGTCATTTTAATAACGAATCTGATATCACCCAGTAAGTCTTAAAAGACTGTACTCAGTCCTAACTGAACATACAGAAACCATACAGACTGTTTTTCAGTCATGGGCAGTAAGCATACCTTCCTTTCTTTTTACCCTAAAAGTATATTTTAAAAAAATTAACAATACCAAACAACAAAACCAAAAAGGAATACAGAGGCACTTGTTTTGGATAAAAGTATATATACATAGGCAACAGGGCAATAATCCTCAAGCAAACTAAAATTTACATACAAATCATTTGTGTGCAGAAGTATTAATAAAATAATTATAACCGTCTATAATACAACTGTAAATGTCTAAGTTCACAATCTAGCTCTTTCGTTTTCTAGACAAGGTGCCCAGGACCAACCCAAGGTCTCATAGCTGATTACTGTGCCAGAGCCTAAACTGAAGTCAGGTCTGATATAAAACCCAGAACTTATTCCTCTACACTAACCCTTCTAACAATAGGATATTTACAGTTATAAATACTACAATTAGCTAGATCAAGAAAAGGAGTAAAGAAAAAAGTTGTGGGGGGAGGGACAAAAGTTTTAACAACTTTATGTTAAAAGAATGGTGCAAAAAACTGGGGACGAGCAGAAAAGAAAAAACGTTAGAAAAGAATATTCAGTATTATTATTTCAGTGATTTTAAAATATGAAGACTGAATATTAGATGATTTGCTCTTTATACCAAAAGACCTGTCATACTTTCAAATTCAGTTTTCCATTCATGCTAAAGTCTAGTTAGACATCATTTAACACATTTCATCAAGGATTCCAGGCTTTTCCTCCTAATACTCATTGGAAAACATGATTTTAGTATTGACCACGACAAGCAGAAAATTCTACCTTGAGTTCATCAAACCGGAGTGTGAAGTGGAGAATTTCTGCAAACTGTTTAGCAAGAGCCTGCTCTCGCTCTAGATGCTGGGTGGGAGAATATGGGGTACTGGTCAAGGCTCCCAGAAGGCCTCTTAATGCTGCTTCTAACAGAAAGATAAAAATGTTAAGGTTTTTGTATCTCTCTGATATTTGTTTATTAAAAAGTGAACAATTCATAAATGTTTTGATTTCAATTCCAAAAAAGGTCTCTAAAACACAAATGACCTACATATAATCAAAACAATGAAAGAACTTTAAATTTTGCCATTAGTCATATATTGTATATACTCAAATTGAATACTTTTTAACACAATGAAACTTAAAAGGGACTTATTCAATATGTAAACCCAGGTTTCAAAATAACACAGAATGCAAATGTGAATAACATCAGGAATGAAGGGCAAATTTAAATTCTTTCACCATTCCACATAGTATAAAATTTGCTTTTATGAAACAGTAATTATTACCTCTAGCTGAATAACCTGTTCAATAGCACTATGTCCACAATCAAATCTATGTGGCTATGACTTGATTACCAACTTCTTATACCTTGAAGAATACACCACTTATTTATAAACACAATCTTCTTTCTTTTAGTTACTAGGAACAAAATACGGGGTTTAATAAGCTTCCTAGGTTATCTTTGGGCGTTGCATTTGGGACTGTAATATAAATATTCTAATTTGTTAAATAGCAAATTAGCTCCTTTGAAATAATTCCACCTTTGGAATGCAAGATCAATAAATACTATTTTTAAAAATGAAAAAACCATTATTTCACTTAAAAAAAAACCCTCAAACTTAGTTATAAGGTACAGAATCAGAAAACGATACTAGATAGTTTAGAGTTAAATGATGATATAACAACATTAATAAATGAATGTCAGGGCTGGGGATGTGGCTCAAGCAGTAGCGCGCTCTCCTGGCATGCGTGCGGCCCGGGTTCGATCCTCAACACCACATACAAACAAAGATGTTGTGTCCGCCAAAAACTAAAAAATAAATATTAAAATTCTCTCTCTCTCTAATAAATAAATAAATAAATGTCAGATTAATAAATATTGATGATAAATTAATAGATTTATATCAGATCAACCCTTAAGAAAGGACCGGCTCTACTATTTGTAAAGATCCCTACATTGCTTTTTTTTTTTTTTTTATGAGAGAGAGAGAGAGAGAGAGAGAGAGAAAGAATTTTTTTAATATTTATTTTTCAGTTTTCGGTGGACACAACATCTTTATTTTTTTATGTGATGCTGAGGATTGAACCCAGCGCATGCCAGGCGAGCGCGTTACCGCTTGAGCCACATCCCCAGCCCTGCATTTTTTAAAGTAGATACTCATTTAACTTTCACCATCAACTATGACCTAGGCATTACAGACGTATAAACTGAGTCTGAAATAGGTTAGAGCACAAGGTGATAGCTAGCAAATGCCAGGTGTTTCTAACTCCCAAGTCCAACTTAATAAACTCTCTTCCAAATAAAGCAACATTCTAGGTAGCCTTCAGTAACCTTATTTAAGATATGTATCTATTATGTGCCAGGTACTGAACTAGACATTTCACAGACATTATTTTCCATCTACACAATAGCTCCAAATAGCAGCTATTAACCTCTTTTAAGTCAGTCAGAAAACTTAACTGCTTCCTCTATGCCAAGCTCTGAGAACAGAAGAAGATATATGCCCACAGAAAGCCTTATTATATATAGACATGATTCCAGTTGTGACAAAAGCTAAAAAAGAGTGTGTGGTACAGGAAACAGTGGAAAAATATACAAATGGGCCTCACCTAGCTGAAGGCAGGAAAAGACTTCCTTGAATAAGTGACATCGGGGTTGAGATTGGAGTGCACATAAGAATGAGCAGGAGTTTGCAGATAGGGCAGGAAGACAGACCCTGAACTGAGAAGAACACGACAGTCACAGAACTGTAAGAAGACCAATAAGGGTGGAATAGGGAGGGCAAAGAAGAGTGTAACCAAAGACCAAGACAATACATATACCATGCATGCGCCATGTCAGGCACTCTCGCCTTATAATTCCCGTGTCCCTGGAGAAACCATTTAAACATGGTAGCAACATCATCAGATTAGTATTTAAAACCTCACTTCATCTGCAGTGTGGAGACTGGATTGTAGGGTATTGACAGAGCTAATAGAGATCTAAGAGTTTATGTGAAGAAGACCAATTAAGAACAAAATTTATTTTGAAAAAAACTGTTTACTTCTCCCCAAGATTCATTTCATGTGTCAGTGTTAATATAAGTGCAAAGTAAAGTTTGAAAAACATAAGAATAGAAAGATATTACAAGAAACTATTATAGGATGCTAAAGAGAAGAAGAAATTTGTATTTGCCTATATTTAATCAAGTCTCAAGGTTGTTTTTTGTTTATTTGTTTGCTTTTCTGTTTTTTTTTTCTTTCTTTTTTTTGGTACCACAGATCTGATACCAGGGTGCTCTGCCACTAAGCTATAACTCTATACCTTTTAATGTTTTAGTTTGGGACAGGGTTCCTATTAAGTTGCCTAGGCTATCCTCAAACTTGGAATCCTCCTGCCTTAACCTCTCAAATAGCTGGGATTATAAGTGTGTGCCACCATGCCCAGCTAAATCTCAGGGTTAATAGCAGTATTCCACATGTTCTACTACTTTGGTGAGTGAAGTCATGTGACTTAGTTTCAACGGCCAGTGACCAATAGCTACAGAACTTTATCTCTATGAATGGCCGAAGTCCTCATAGGTAGAGCTACCAGAAGAGGGAAACTTAAGATGGTAAGGCTATTTTTCTGCCTTTAAAGCTGCTGGATGTATTCTCACCCTGCAGTCTGTATTGGTATAAGACCTACAATTTCCTGCCTTAAAAATCTAAGACAGGGCAGGATTGTGGCTCAGCGGTAGAGCGCTCGCCTAGCACAGGCAAAGCCCTGGGTTCGATCCCCGATGCCCAGCACCACATAAAAATAAAGATATTGTGTTCAACTAAAAAAAACACACAAAGCCAAACAAAACAAAAACAACAAAGGACAAAGGACTCCACAGAAGGTGGCCCAGACTCTCTAGCTGAATTGGAAAGAAAGGATGGTCAAAAAAGAAGTGATTCAGGGATTAAACTCCAATGAAGCTCCTAAAACAAAACCATATGGTTAGAAATTTTAGGAAAAGCAGATGACAGAAGGAAATCACTGAGCTACTAAGCTCTGAATTCTGAAAGAAATAAAGGACAGCTTGTCTTAGAATGAGAGTCAAAGCTACAAAATCAAGTCGGAAGAAAAAGACAACTAGGAGAAATAATGAAGACAAATCAGTTCACAGACTAGAACCCGAAGGGGGAAGATGAGATGGTAAAACAAAAAGGAGGTCTCTGCAGAGTTTTACTTTAGAGACAACAGCTATCTGTTCTCACCAAATGCCATACATCCATTCACAAACACTAGCCCTTGCATCCTCACATAACAACTCAAATGTGGACAAGGAGACTTTAAGACAGTAAGCAGACACGACCACAATTACTATGGGTACTATGAACTTTTTATGTAGATTTAAATAGATTTAGCCCAGTGACACAAACTCAACACGCTGGATGGATTTGCTCATTATGACTCAAGGGGCACTCCCAAAAATAAGCCCCTTGTGCAGAAGGAAGACCAAGGAAAGACGAAGTGATGTGCCTACTGTGTGATCACAGAACTTTCACTAGGTAGCTGTCTCAAAAAGAATGGTTCCAAGGCTCAGACCAAAGCAAGCAAGTATCAGAGTTCCCCAGACCTGTTAGCAAAATTCAGTATCTTCTTAAAATGAACAAACAAAAAAAAATCCCCTATACCTTCCACATTAGTCAGGTGATACGCCCTGCCTCTCTACATATAAATATATAAACCAGCAAGGATCAGGATCCCTCTTCTGGAGTATAACCCCTGGTGATTATAATACTCAGTTCACACAAACATCTCCATAGGATCGAAAGATTCTGTGTGACTTGATATCCATGTGGTGTTCCATGTGCTGTTTGTGGAATTTATCTTCATTTCTGGCTCAACAGTGCAGTAAGAGATGAAATGAAAAAGGATTAGGGGACATAATGGAAAGAACTGAATAAACAGGAGGTACAGAGAGAATATTGAAACTCAGTGAAGTGCAGTGATGTGATCCAGACCACACAGCTAATAAGTGACAACATGGGCCATTATGTCTCCAAAGCCTAAAATTACTATTATGACTGCTTCTAAATACCTAATACATAGGTGCTGTATCATCAGGTGTGTTTATCTATCAATATATCACTTACTCATTTAACAAACATTAAATATCTATTGTGTGCAAGAGAGGAAATGCTTTCTGCCAGCTGGGAAACTAGAAAATATAATTAACCAGGTTTATTGATCAAAAGATGAGGGTACCATTAGATCCTAAATTAGTACTTTAGAGAAGTCCCTTGTGTACAATTATGAAGGTTCAGGGTTTCCAAATGTTAACAGCAAGATGGATAGCTTTTTGCATTTACTTGTGCTACTACGTTCCTCAGCTGAAATGGAACAGTGCCACTAGACTGGTTATTTCTTATGGTTTAAATATAGGAAAACACTGAAGTCCAACTTGTTTGGCCTATACTTCAATTATTATTATTTTTTAAATGACATATACTAAGAGGCCAAGATCACTTAAAGCACTTTAAAAACTTCATATGCGCCTATGTATTAAGCACAGGAAAAGCTCTAAATACACAGAAAAAATAACTGAGATGAAAGGTCCCAAGCTGACAGAGGTACAAGGGTTTGCTAAACTATACAGATACTTGATTGAAAGGCAAATACTGTAAAAGAACTAATTTTTATACTTAGGACAATAAATCATAATTCTTATTTAGAGTAATAAAAAGAATTTATATAAACAACCACTCTCTTTACATTTAACAGTCTTCCTCAGGCCCATGAGTTATTCAAATTTTTGTGTTCTTAAGAATCATACAGGGAAGGACTGACTATAGAGTTGGAGACAAACTCTTTCAAATAGTTTTCTCAAACTAAAACCCTTTAGTATATAAAGAAATAAAAGCAATTTTCTTATGAAATTCTTCTTGTGATAATTTGTTCAGAAAATGATCTAAATAATTCAAAGACCTGGGTTGATAGGGATTATAAGCAGATCCCAGCCAAATTTAGTACTGTGAACATGAAATACTCTTAAATAATTTTGACCTTACAGATGTCTTTCACTAAGGAAGTAATAATTACAAACTTTCAACTTACCTAACCTCTGAGAAAATTCATAAAATTTCTTTAATTTTCCTACAAGTGGAACAACTGCACCCCATGCCTTCTCTTGCAACTTCTCATCTGCTGGATGTTGGATTGCCTTTAAAATCCAAAGAATAAAAATAGTTAGATTTTTAAAAATCACAAGTATCATTTTTTGCATTAAAATACAGGTTTTAGAGAATGTAGAAAACCCTGATACAATTTATAAAATTTAGAATAATGCACCCACTAACGCCGGGAGTGGACCTTGTCATCTCCGTCAATACTTCAACTCTATTACAAAACATTTTCGTTTTCTTGAAACAGATATAATGAAATTAAAAAATTGAACATGTGTTTGTGAACCAAAAAAGTAAGGCAATAAATGAAGATGCCATCTCTGGGAATAGACTACGAAATAATAATTCAAATTCCATGGACTGAGCCAGCTCTAAGAAACCTAGCAAGTATTTACGAACCTAAATCAACCTCAAAAATGTGATTTAAAAGTTGTCATACTCATTCCTGTAATCTATATTAGACTTCAAGTTTTCTTAGTTTCTTCTGAATAAGACAACAAAAAACCTAGTTTCAAATCTAAAAAGGGAGAAAATAACATAATCTATATATCCTTAATATAAAAAAACAAATGTTTCTTTCAATATCCAACCTTTCAAGCGATTGGACAATCTTTTCTGAGTATTGAGGGTTATCCACAAATATATTTTCTTGCTTTTATCTTTTGTCTACAGATGCTTTCTTCATCCTTCAGAGAACTTCAAATTTAAAGCATGCTGTGAATAAACTAGCTACAAATCAAATGGACTGTATACTGCTTAAGTTATTTAAATGTGTCAGTAATTTCAGATTTTCTTGATTTTTTTTCAATACAAAATTTTTGAATGCTGCTTAAATTCAACAGCAGTCTAGAGCATGTTCTATATGTTTATCTAGAAATTTCATAATATTAAAGAAAATCTGACACAACATATAACAATCCTAGTTTCACATATTAATCTGAACACTTCAAAAAGTTTTTGATATTATACTGATATAAATGGAAAAAAATCCTTTTAGGCTCAAGCTCCGACTCAGTAACATTTTATATCAAATAATATAAATGTTTATTATTCAGGAAGTAATCAAACAGATGAAAATTAAAATTTCCTTTTCTGAAGAAGCCCATTCAATGTTTCTTCCAAGAATCTACAAGTTATTTGCTAAATATAAATTCATTCTCAAAATACCAAAAATGTCCAGCAAATGTCATTCATGTTCATAAGTGAAAAGGGCTCACAATTCCCGTGGTGCCCCTGGCCTGAATTTCGTTGAAAGAGCACATGGGTGCTCTTTTATGACAAACATTTCTTCAAAAAAATATTTATTTATTTTAGTTGTAGTTGGACACAATACTTTTATTTAATTTATTTATTTTTATGTGGTGCTGAGAATCAAACCCAGGGCCTCATACACATTGGGTGAATGTTCTACTGCTGAGCCACAATCCAGCCCAATGACCAACATTTTATGGGTCTCCTTCAACTTCCAGTCCTTCTCTACTCAAATGAGTTTCACTGTTGGCAGGTAAGGTTTCAGGTCAACACATATGAAAGCTTAGCATACAAAAGGGCACTTATATATGTCAGTGGCAAGGTTATCCTGTAGCAGCAGGTATTTTTCAAAAATGTTAAAACTGTTAAGGACATATCTCAACATTAGTAGAAAGTACTTATTTTCCTTGAGAGTAGTATATCCCATAAAATAAGGCTTTGACTATTAGTTTCTAACTTATATCACATTTTGTTTTATTTTAAATCATGTTTAAAAAATGTTGTTTAAAACAAATATAATTCTACATCATTAGCGTATAACTAATAGGAAAGTCCCAGTTTATGTTAGGTTTGTGTCAGGCATGGTGTTACGTTGTTTACACAAATTATTTATTTTTTTACTTGCAACTCAAGGAGTTGCTTCTATATTTTTGTTATAGTGAGTAAGGGCACCAGAAAGGATTTATGTTCATATTTCCTTTTGAATTATAGTTGCTTGGAATATATTTTCCCAAAATACCCCTGGCACAAGAGTACAAACAATTTTAAAGTTCTTATTTTATACATTGCCAACCTGACCTCCAAAAAGACTACCACCATTTGACACTATCACTTGCACTGAGATTATCTTTTCTTTATGAAACAATTAAAACTTCTTGACAGTACTGTCTACTTATTAGCATGGTTTAACATTCTTCCTATTGTCTAAGCTTTTTCATGGGTCATATGGTTCAATGCTCTATTGAGTCTTATTAATTAATCAGCAATATTAAATCTTAATATTCAACTATGACCATTATAATTATTAGTTCTCTATATATTGGACATACACTGAAGTTTCACTAGTGCCTTCTTTCTTAATTTGTTTATCTACTATTCAAAAACCTTTTTAATTTGTATCATTAAACCTTCATTCACACCACCATACATTTCAATGAAAATTTCAACTATCTGAGTAGTTTACACGTTTGTTCCCATCTACAGATTTAAATGCAGTTTTTTTTTTTTAGTTTTGTAACTTCCATTTCATATCTATATTTACCTATTTCTTTGTTCTTAATTCTTTTACCAAACTGGTGGTAACTTTATAAGTCTTAAAGCTGGGAAAGGTCAATCTCTTACCACTACTTTTAATTTTTTTCTTATACTTTGGTATTCTTCAGTGTTTTTAAGTGTATAAACTTGGGGGGAAAAAAGCCCTTAGGACACTTATGTACTTCTCCCTTATCACCAATCATGGCATAGTATGAGTGAACTACATGTGGTTAAACTGTATCTCCTCAGGAAAATAGCACCACTGCATGGATCTGGCATCCTAGGGGAACTTCATCTTTTGGTCACAGAGTTAAGAGCTCCTGGTTTCATAGCCCTAAAGCCCTCTTTGAAATGTCCTATATATAAGCTTTCCTATCATTATACTCTCTGGTAGAAGATTACAACTAAATCTTAATATGCATTCAATTACTTCTATATATAAATTGAAGGAAATACTATTTTTCATTATACAGAATCTTTCTAAATATAGCAGAACAATCCTTCTACTGGAAAGTATTACAGCAACAACAATAATGATCAATAATGAAGAACAACAGCATTCTACCTTTGGGGGAAAAAAAGCAAATAGATAACAAATGGTCTTTGTCTCCATTATGAATGAGATTTTTTTCTTTATTGTTTATGGGAGACAACTATAACCCCATGACAAGAATTCAATTATAAAACAAACTTGAATCAACATGAAGACACTATCTAGCATTTATATTATATTAATATTATGGTGCTAGGAATCGAACCCAGGCACCATGCATGTCTCTACCACTGAGCCACATTTGTAGCACCATTAATCATGTTAGAACAACTTGTGGACTGGTAAGACTTACAGGAAAAGAACGATTTTACTAATTAGTTGTTTATGATTTACTTAACATTTAAATCTTTCCTTTCCATACATGTTTGATTTTTCAAAATGTTTAAATGTTTAGAGAACTTGGTTCACAGCAGCAGCTACATGCCTTTGTTTACTGAAATCTTAAGGTTTTAAGCTAATAATATTTCTAAGATTATTCTAAGGCTATATACTTATTTCTTTAGCAGTTAACAGCTTTTAATAAACATTATGCCAGGTGCTGATAATATCCAAATATGCAAGAAACCAGGTTCACTCTCCTCAAACTGGGGGGCATAATGGTAGAGAAATAAATACCAGTACCAATGGTTTTACAAAGGATATTGTTTATCAAAAAAGAAATATGTGTGCAGTGTCAGGCAAAGGGGTAACCGGAAGTAGAAGACTGGAAGGAAGGATAGGAATTCAACAGGAAAATAAAAGAAGGGCAACCCAGACAAAAACAAGGAAGTATGCATGTGCAAGACAGCAGGGCACAAGCAATCCAGTGCAGGAGAGGCAAGAAATGGAATTTACTCTCTCCGTAAGTCCCCAGAAGCTAACCACACCAAAGCCATGGAATCAATTCTCCCTCTTCCCTTACATTAAATATCCAATACCACAGTATCTCTTGAACTGTCATCTTCTAGAGTCTGCACTTTACTCTGCCTTCACCAGTAGTCCAAGTGCCAGAAGAGAAATCAAGTAAGATAGGAACTATAAGACCAAAAGAATGGTCTTTGATGACCTCTGCACTCATTGTCACTGAAAATAACAGAAGCAGAAAGTGGGGAAAATGAAAAACAAACAGTGGGCCCTGCCTTAGAATATGGTAATGAAAAAAAATGAGATTCAGGTCCAGAGGCTAGAGAATTTCTCTATGTCTTTAGGACAACTGAGTAAGTACATGCTGAGGGAAAGTCAGAAAAAGAAAAGGAAAGAAGAAGAAGAAGAAGAAGAAGAAGAAGAAGAGAAGAAGAAGAAGAAGAAGAAGAAGAAGAAGAGGAGGAGGAGGAGGAGGAGGAGGAGGAGGAGGAATAATAATAATAATAATAATAATAATTAAAGAATAATTTGAAAAGTAGTTCCAGAAAAGTATGGAGAATAAAGGTAAAGAGGTAGGGAACCAGCATTTCTGAAAAGTAGAAGAAATTAAAAAGGAGAGGACTGGAAGCCTGGTTAAGTTCAGAGAATGGGCAGGAAAGCTTTTGAAACAGAGCACTCCACACACCTTCTTGTGGTGCAGTCATGGGAAAGGAGGGCAGTGGGGAGGGAAGTGGAGGTGAAGAGACCACACCCTGGTTGATTTCAATATTCTCCTAAACAGCTTAGGAGTAACAAAAAAATACTGGCAGAATGAAGCCACAGAGAAGTCATGTTCTCCCCACTGCCCAGAAAAAGAAAAACATACACAGTTCCCCATGGAAATGGAAATTTCAAATGCAAGAGCAACCAAAACAATGAAGCTTCCTTAAAAACACATAAACTACACATTTGTCAACACTGTTTTCATCCTTGTATCACTGCAAACACTTCCAAAATAATGCCCAATGTTCTTTCTTTATATGTACTATTTCATATGAAATGAAGAATTAGATAACATTAAAAAGAGGTGAGACATAGCTAATATTAGTTTACCTAGAAAGCACATAAACACATTTTACCTCTCGTATTTCATGGCCTGCTCCTCTGTATGACTGCAAGTCCTCCAAGATGCCTTCTGCATCTTTTAATACTACATTCACCTGATTATAAATTTCCTTCTCAGATTCTGTAGGCTGGGCATCTAAATAGCAGGAAAGCACAAGAAAATTTACAGTGACATGAATTTTTTTAATACACGTAAACTCTAAGCAATTCACACAAATTTTCAAAGATGTTACATTTATTCAATATTAACTTTGCACTTAGAAAAGATTAATAATTTTTCCACAGTTATACATTTGAATAACTAGCCTCACATTTATAAAAATTACAGAGATTTAAGAGAGCACCAAATATTACTATTTAGGTTACAAATTATGACTTGGTATAGTAAATTATTCAAAAATTAAAATTAAAAATGTAAACTCTGATATTCTTTATCATCTCTTTTTCTACTACATTGATCACTGTCACTCACTAGTGACTGTAGATGCATCAATAATTATTTATTTTAATGCAACAGAAATGAAAGCCTACTAAAATATCTTGCTAATCTACAGTTTAAGACTAACACTACTTTATTTTCCTTTAAAGTTCACTTTAACAACTGAGTTCTGATAAGAAAAAGTAAAAACTTCAAAATAGTTTTTAGATACTCTTTTCTAGGGACCATTTTGAATTGTCTTGACAAATAAGATCACATAGGGCAGGGTATACATATTTAAGAATAAACTAAGGCCATATCATTGAACTTCACTGCTGATTAACAGAAGGCCAAGATTTCTGCACAGAGGAAGTTCAAATTACAAAACTGTTACAGAATTCCTGAGTTGGTGAAAGCAAGATACTTTAAGATACTATAAGCGAAACTACAAGACTATCAATGAAAAATTTAAATACTACAGCAAATACGGAGTTTCTACACACTTGGTACTGAGAGAAAAACTGAGGGAAAAAAACAGTTATAAAAACATAATCAGGGACAACATATGGGCATTTTCACCACCTGTGGTGTTAGCCAGAAAACATATGCTAATGGTGATGAAATCTGGATTTCTCTCTGCTAGACTTGAGATAACAGAAACCCTATTTTTAAAAACTTGGTCACCTGTTTCTCTAAAGCCAAACCTTTTTAATACATTTGTTTCTTTTTCTTTCTTCCTTTCTTTTTAAGGAAAAAGGGGGACTCCACAAGGACACATTTCTTCATAAATCTTTCCAACTAGACCACACTTGACATTGAAGGTAAGGCATAAAGCACTTAAAATGATAAACATTATGATTACCATAATGTTTTAGAGGAAAATTATGCTGGCAGGATTCCTCCATGCTAAAATAGGAGCGAAGGGAGGCAGTCCAAATTTATAAGATGAATTAAGAACACTTCTAATAAATCTCTTTGTCTTATAAAACCAGTACCTAGACTGTCTATAACCACTTCACCTCCCCACACATGCAAAATGATCTATTTACTCCTTTACTTAAAAAATTTAAAAGAAACTTAATTCACACATGAAACTAGGAATAAAGATGCTTTCAAATTACAACTTTATTTTGTGCTAGGGGCAAGTCATAATTCCAAACATCAAACCTGCCAACTAATCAAAAATGTACAACATATAATTTGAAAAAAATCAACAATTGCAGTACCAAATTTTAAATTTAACATATTTAAAACAGTACTACAACAATTAAGTAACACTAATATGCAAAGCCAATTTATAAAATTTGTGTTTATATATCTGTTCCCTTATTTTTCAAATTTCTTTTCAAAACTTTGTAAAAAAATAAAAATGCTACGACAAAGTAATTAATTACACAGAAGAAGCCAATTAAAACACTAAAGACTCTGTCCAAATCTACAAAGGCATCACTAGATTTTTAAAAATCAGGATTTGTCATTATAGCAGTAAATTTTTATAACATTTAGCCAGACCATCATTTTCAAAAGTCGTAATTAGACACAAACTGAAAAGAAGGCACACCCATAACTTTAATACTTACACAAGAGGCAGCAGAGGAAAATACTTTTTACATGCAAAAGTGACAATTTTATACTTTTTCATTATGGAATTGTGGAACTACAGACATAACATCAATAATAAACACATATTATAGTTTGAATTCATGAAGTGGGAATTCATGACAAAGGACAATATTTTATTATACATCTAAAGCAATTGTGAAGTTTGAAAACACTAAACTGTATTTCTGGTGTGGTGACTAGTTGTTAACACAAAAGTATGACACTGAGACACACAGAC
The DNA here is from genome assembly GCF_048772815.1 of Callospermophilus lateralis. Classification (NCBI taxonomy): domain Eukaryota; kingdom Metazoa; phylum Chordata; class Mammalia; order Rodentia; family Sciuridae; genus Callospermophilus; species Callospermophilus lateralis. The sequence continues at coordinate 80,647,469 of NC_135320.1, forward strand.
GAAACAGTTTCAAGTAGAATTAAATAGACCTTGTAAGTAGTTAATACTAGTAAAGGTTTAATAAGTACAAAGAAATTTAAAAATAAAGGAGAAGATTCAAGTTTCCCCTAAGGCTGGGGAAAACACCCAGCACCACACTGGTTAAACATTTGTTAGACTGTCACGGAAAGTCACGTTTATAATTTTGAAAGCTGCTGAAGACTGCTGTAGAAATGAAGACAAACAGAAAACAGCAGACAGGTACGCGCTACTTTACTGGAAGCAAGTCATGCAAAGGAGTGAAATACTAGGGAGGGAAAAGATTGTATAAAACAAAGCATTTTTTCAAAAAATGGCCTTATATAATATGCAACCAAGACTTGTCACTTTGATTTTTTCATAGCAAAGAATGGCTTTACTATTTCAAGAAAAATGTACAGTCTGATAACTAAAGAAACCTTATCTGATTGCAAAATAATGTACCTACTACTGAGAGTAGACACACTGATTGTTTAAAGATAAAAATGAATTATTTTAATAATTTCACACCTGTTTCCTTAGGGTAACAGAAGATGATTCACTAACATATTTGCTAAAATTGAAGATATTATATTTTAAAAGGAATGGCAAAATAGCTATGAAAGGAAAAAAATAAAAAGCAAATCAACATAAAAATTATAATAAAGTCTTTCTGCTTTAATCTGACATTATATTCATTCACGCATAAATATTTCAATCCATCTCTATAAGCTTCATTAAGTCAGGGATCAAAATGTACATTCCAGGGGCTGGAGTGTAGCTCGGTGGTACAGTGCTCATCTCTTATGTGTGAGCACTGGGTTTGATCCTCAGCACCATACACAAATAAAGAAATAAAATGAAGGTTTTGTGTCCATCTACAACTAAAAAATTATATGTATATTTAAAAAGTACATTATACAGGCTAGGGTTGTGTGGCTCAGTGGTAGAGCACTTGGGGCACTGGGTTCTATCCTCAGCACCATATAAAAAATGAGTAAGTAAAGGCACTGTGTCCATCTACAACTAAAAAAGAAAATAAAAAAAAAAATTAAAAAGTACATTCCATACCACTGGTAAAGTATATAAATCAATACCTAAATTTCCTATAATATTATTTGAATGAATGAGAAGGGTCAATAAATAATCCTCCAACATGAATTAAAGGAGGCTATTATGCATTTTTTTCTCTGAACATATAACCCTACATAATTTTATAAAAAGAAAATTTTAAATGCCACTAGAATAAATAAACTTCCAAGTATAGGATCAAAGCAATTGAAAATGTATGTGAGAAAATGGAAAAAAAAATAAAGTTAGCCTAAAGAGTGGATACCTACATTTTTAAATGATGGTGGGGAAACAGGCAACACAAAAAGACATTGGAGGAAATGTACAAGTCAAAGGGAAGGCACTGTTAAAACAAAGAATCAGAGAAAGGGTACTCTAGTTCTCATTTATGAATGACCACTTCCTACTCCTATTCTGATCTACCTGGATATAAATTTAACAAATATAAAACTTCTATTACTTACAAAGTACTCTGCTAAGATTAAGAAGGGACATAAAAACAGTAAGTGTCCCACTTCTTCCAAGGTATGCAAGCTAAAGATGTGTCATTAGAATGAGCAATAAATTAATGATGTTATAAAATAGTAGGAAATTTCAAGAATGAGAAGAGACTTTATGGGCTCCCATTCAGTGTTTTTCACATACTTTTATCAGCATAACTGCTATAAAATTTTATGGAGCGATACTGGGATTATATCTTAACTGCCACTATGAAATAAAATAAAAATGAAATTTTATCATATAGATGTAATTTGTCTTAAGGAAAAAAATTCCCCCTGCCCAAAGAGCATGTTTTAATAAACACAGAATGACTTATCATGCCTTAAGGTCTTTGTAAGTTGCTGCTTCTTTCTACAGTGTCTTTCACTAAAATGGCTTTTTTCACCTTCTAAATAAAATCCAATTAAAACACCACCATAAGATAAGTTTTCCACGGTGATGTCCAATCTACACTTTGCTAAGTTAATACCTTCTGATATATGCCTTGAATGTAACTTATGGAAGTAAACTATGAGTTCACATTTCTGTCTATGCTGTGCTATCAGACTGAGAACTCCCTGAATGTAGTTACCTTTGCATCCCCAGCACCTTCTGGCTGGTATACAGGAGAAAGTATGCATATATTAAACTGAAGTAGAAAAACGGTATGGAAAGGGGACAGTTAATAAAGACTTATTTAAAGATGGTCTTCATTTTGTAAACTCTTAAGATTTCATTAAATCATATTTTAAATGCACTAGAATACTTAATTTGTATACCAAAATTTGCATGTAAATTAGTACATAAAAAGCTAGATTTATCTACATGGAATTATTTCTATATTGCTTAACTATGGAGGTATACTGAGCAAGATTTAACCAATTAGAATGATGGAACTGGTGGCCTGAATATTACTACATATCTAGAAATAAGCAATGTAGTATTATTAACTACTCCATTTAATAAAAAAATGTGGCTTTATTCTAAGTAATAATTAGGAACAGGTAAATTAACTGTTTGGGCAATTTTTAATGTGGTAAAAAAAATTTGAGAGGTCCCTTTGATGGACCAAGGCTCCTATGTAGTCTAAAGATAAGGCAATGTTTCACACATGCGTATTTCCAAATGAAGAAACACACACAAAAAGATGAGAGAAAAAAGAAAACACCAATGTTAGAATCAAAGGAAAACATATTTAAAAATATAAAGTAACAACAAGTGAACTCTGTTCTGGTATGATAGTATGTTTTCACTAGATTTCACTTATAGTACAGTATACCAGGAAGCGTCAAAATAAAAGTTCTACATTGGCAGATGGGGGGCAACAGGAATCATTTTTTAAATTTATCTGCCTTTAAGAAATTAATACTTTCGATGTAATTCTACATTATTAGATATTACTGTTTTAGCAATTTTAACCCTTGCCTGCTACTAAGTTTGCCATTTAAAATTTTATGTTAATGACCCAATCCCCTTAAGACTGGAAAAGTCAAGACAAATAATCTTTTAAATACTACATTTAACCTCATGCTTCCCACTGTACCACCACATAATGATAGATTTATAAAAAGATCAAGTGCCAAGTCTTGAACAAGATCTTGACTATATCAAAGCCAAGATTCTGCAAATGTAAAAAATTGGGGACAAAGAGGAAAAAGGAGAGAGAGAAGAGCAGAAAAATAGACAAGACCAAGTTTGAAACAGATGCAAATAAACTAAAATACAGCTTTCATGTAAGTTGCCTCCTCTGAAAGAATAATCTTAAAAGTCAGCAATTTGCTCAACATCTCCAAGCTGATTAAAAGTCATGCTAAACATGCACTTAAAATAGCATTGTTAAATTGTTGAGAAGGGTCAAGAAAATTAATACATCTAAAACATTTTCCCCTTCAAAAAAAAAAAAAAAAAACCCAACAATTTAATATGGTCCTGATATTGACATTACTTCTCTTTACTAGCCTGCACACAGTACACAAAGTGTAACAGATCATTTATAGGAATGTAGTAAATGTTGAAAATATCAGTGACCACAAATATTCTATAAAATGGAGATATGCTATAAATTGATGTGTTCATATAACAAGTGCTCTGGCTCAAAGGGAAAAAAGTATAAATGATTCATAACATAGAATAAACTATATAAAAACTAAACAGAAGTTGGTAGTAAAGACAATGTCTTTCTTTGGGTTCATTTTAAGGATTCATTTTATTTTTAAAAGAAAAAGTCTTAAATTTTAGGAATCTATTCAAATGTTTTAATTTCAGATAAAGTGTAAGGAATCATGAGATTTAACCTAAATGCTATCTCTTCACCCTTTCCTAACAATTTTCTAATGATCAGTTAAAACAGCAACATTCACGCTAAAAGACCAATTTAATATCATTTTTCTCAATTTGAAAACCAGACAAGCTAAAGCGATACCATCAGCCAAAAAAGCAAAAGCTTTGCACACATGCACAGAGGTCAATGACACTTACCTGCCACTCTTAGACCATATTACAATAGGTCATGCAACATAAAACAAACAGAAGGCAAATTACTTAAAGGTCTGTGAACCTATTATTTTTCTTTTTATTTAGAGTTAGAAAAATGAGTTCCTGAAATAAATACATAAAATTACGTTTTTAACATTTCAAATTATCTGCAAAGATTAAATAATTTAGGTTCACACTTACCTTTTAATATTATGCCCAAATACTGAGCTCTGAATGGCCTTCATGAACAGAATTCATATTTAAAATAGTTTAACATACACAGAGTAATTGAAACCTAGTCAATTTTCAACTGGAATACAATTTTCCCCCAAAGACTGCTTGCATTAACAAATCTTGAGGTAGTATTTTTCTTTTCCACCAAAATTTTTTTTCATAAAAATGTTTCATTAGCATATATCTCAAATTATAAAATAATCTCCAACTAAGAAATATGAAATGTCTTATAAAAATTCAAATAAAGACATTTTTCTCATCAGAATTTAATCTATATAAAATCTAACTTCCAGTTCTAGAAGGCACCAGAAATTTTACTCAAACAATTCACAGCTCAGTCATGCAAAGCAGTTAAAAAGATGGCGAAGTGGAAACATTCATTAAGTGCAAGACAAACGCAGTCTACTGCAGGCAAAGAGAAATAGATATAAAATCATCTTCTCACTTTCAAAATCAAGGAAAAAATTTGGCCCCTGCTCAAGGTCTGTGCATGTCAAAACTTTAAGAAGATTCCCCATGTTAAGGTACCTGTCAAGACAAGAATGAGAAAAGAGAAAATATCCCTTTATAAAAAAGAACATCTGAAATTTATTAAAAAAAAAAAAAAAAAAAAGTAACAGGGAAAATGTTCATTAGGCCATGAATTCATCCTTCAGGTTACCCAGACTGTGCTCTGGCAGACAGCAAACCGGGTTCTCAAGGTGTTGGTATGGAAGACCTAGAGGTGAAATGTGGTTTTTCCTGTACACAATGACACAACTGTTGCTCTAATTCTTCTTAAAATTCTCCCAAGACAAGTTTCATTATTGGCCTTATAATGAAAAATTCTTTAAGTATTCCAATAGTGCTAGTATTCTGAAAAAGAAATTCTGATCAAGAATTACTCACATGTAATTTTGTTAGTATAGCACTGAAACAACAATATATTTCAAAGCCAAATATTAAGAGGTTTGGCTTTCAAAGCTCACCTTTGACTCTCATCCTAAAATAGCAGAATATAAAACTTACTTCCTATATGCCATTAAGTACAGCATATATTTTCAATCAAATTTGAATCATTAATAATTTGTGAAGGTTATTCAAAGCATTGATTCCAAATATGCAGCACAATTATTATTTTTTAAAGAAAATTATTATAGGATTATAAGCAAACAGAGTGTTTGGCATAGTCACTAAAGCATACTATTAGAATGTTCATCATAAGGCTACTTGCTTCATGGACTAATGAAAGGACAGCACTGGCTACAGACTCAACATGATTTTAGCAAATGAAGAACTAAAGAATTATACGTATGATGGTGATGTTTGCCTACAATTAAGAAAAAAAATCATGCAAACTTGGTTTGATCCCCCATGTTTAATTAACAAATATTCTGGCTGGCCTTCACTGTGGTGTGAATATAATTAATCGTTCACCTTTACCATTATGCACCAGCTGTGAAGGGCTAAAGAGACTTACTTTCAAAGTCCAAGAAAAAATGTGCTGCATTGTGGTCTATGTCCCTGGTTAGCACCTTAATGAGATTACCCATGCCAGCAAACCTAAAAATAAAAATGGCAACATCATTTAGTTCCAGTAAAAAAAATTTTTTAAGCAGAGGCCTGGGATTCGGCAAAGGCTGGCTTGTTCATAATTACCAACAGGTGCAGGGTTATATGCTTCTGGCATTGAAAATTTGGAACAACAAAAGCACATTTGTCTAAGTTTATAGATCCTGTCCTTTTCCACATGTCAAAAGTGTTACATAAAGCAAAGTGGGGAAAAAAAGATTATATTTTTACATATAACTTGCAATATTTCCATTTGATTAATATCTGTTAATGTTGATCCTTTAAAATTTTTGAGGTATATATTTTAAATTTAAATTAACAGCAAAACTAAAATTTTCAATTAAGTAAACATTGAGACCATTATTTTTAAATTAGTGCAATATTTTTCTTCTTGCTGAATTAAATCTTATCGGGAAAACAGAGAAGATAGTATTTAACCACATTTAAACATTACACTGAAGGAAGTTACCAATTAATGACCCTTTTTTTAACATGACCCATTTTTAAAAATCACCAAACCAACTCCAACATTTCTTACATCTTCTAAGATTAATCAACTTCTATTATTTAAGTCTTAAATTAAATATTCAACTATATACAACCATACATAAAACTCAAAAGCTAATACAGCAAATAAGGAGTGAGCAATTATGACAACTTGGTAAATTTGCAGAGCAAAAGAAAATAAAAAGAAGGCACTGGCATAAATCTTGTCCAAGTATTTGCCATAATTCAGTGAGAATGAAGGTGGAAAGCACTGTCAGAACACTTGGGAAACCAGGTTCAAACCTGGAAACTGGAGTAAAAAAGGGGAAGGCAAACTGTGACATCAGAGTTACTCACACCCTACTTCCCCCATCAACTACAGAGCTTTTTCTCCAAAAACTAAGCTGCAGGCAGATGTAAATGGAACAAAAACCATAATATTTTTCTTAATGAAAGAAGACACCTTATCACACCCATTGTAGGAAGTGTGAAAAGGACAAACATTTATGATCACCTGCTCTCCGTTCCCCCTTCCTCCACCTAGTCCCCAACAATGGTTATGTTCCTTATGGTCAGTTTCCCAGAGGAGATAAATTCACGTGTGAAAGTCGGGTGAACAAAACATACATTTCTCATAAAATGTTATATAAGAATCAAATTTATTTGCAAGGAAGATAAATACTGAATGGTATCTCTATTTTCAAATGATATTCCTCCAAAATTTATCTTATTTACATTAATATTTCTATTACATAGAATTTCAATGTTCTTATATGTTTTACATGATGAATTAGGTGAAATGAAATAGATTTACTGAGAAAACATTTCCTTAATAACTATCTTACACGTAAAAAAGTTTAATAATACAAGCCTTTATATTTAAGGAAAAGCACTTTTCATAAATCATCACATCCAAATTACCTTAAATTAGTTACTACATTTATTCAATAAGTTTTTGAAAGAACCATTTGAAAATATTTTTCACAAGCTTTATCTTTTCAAACATATATGGATTATGTTTCCAAATATATGAATCTCTCATTAACAAGAACTGATATTAGAGATACAAAAACTATCTAGTATATCAAAACTGCAACCAAAGGTGCAAAACAAGTCATGAAAATGAACCATAATTGTTTTCAACACAAAAAAGGCAATAGACTATCCAGTGCTAAGAGTAATCAAACCATAATCCTAACTCTAGTTTACTACCTGTTTGAATTTAAGAACAGTAGTTAACTTCTGGGATTCATTACTAATACAACAAAGACAACTATAGTACCAGTCTTAAAGGGTTATTACAAAGGTTTAAAGATTTAAGCACTGACTCTGCAATATCCAGCATACAGAAAGCACTTAAAAAATGGTGGCTGTTTTTATACCTATAATCCCAATATCAGTTCTTAAAATGAACAAAGGTTGTAATTCTTTTGACACACAAGTCTTCAATTTATCAAATAATTTAAATTTCCTAAATCAGAGTAAAACTCTCTTTAGCCCATTTTGGTCAAAAATATTGCTGAAATGCTATCAAAATTAGTCCTCTGTAGGAGATCAGCATCAATATATGAGTTGGGGCAGAGGGGAAAGGTTTGGTTTCTTTAACATTTTACCTATGTGCACACAATCCACCCGTGGGGAAAATACTGCAACTAGCCAACATGTCTGCCCCATTTTCCTGCGGCCCTTCTGCAACTTATTGCACTATTTGGTTCTCCCTTCCAGGCACCCAGTCTAATGTGGTCTATGTTTCTCACCACTTGATATGATACTTGATAGTTGATGCTAAAAGTCCTCAATGATTTAGAATTCTTTTTCCCCATATACAGACACTGATCGTGAAAATTGACTCAATTTATCTGGCATAGTGTTTCTCATTGCACCATTAACATTTGGAGCTGGAAAATTCTTTTATCGTAGGGTTTGTTTCACAATGGAGGATACTCAGCAGCATCCTGAACCTCAACCCACTAGAAACCAGAATCAACTCCCCAGCATGTTATTATAATAACCAAAAATGTCTTTGTCAAATGCCCCTATTGCCCAATGAAGAAACTCTTCCTATCCTATAGCATACAGAACACAAACTTTTTACGTAGGAAACCACACCATATATCTTTTTTAACAAAAACTCGTGGAATTTTTCAAAAATCTGAAAAATTGTTCCATTATAACATTATTAGTTCTCCTGTGTTTTACAAAGATAAACAAAAAAATTTAAACCATACCTGTTTGCCTTATTTTAATATGAAAAAAACCCCCACCTCAATGTGACTGAATTATAGCTCCTAACTATCAGCTCTAGTAGGGATGCAAGATTACCTGGGTTTAAAACCCTGTCACTTCCAACCTTAGTGACCTTAGTTAAATCTCTTAACCTCTCCATACCTCCACTTTGTCATCTGTAAAACATACATTATTAAAATTAACTGCAAGACTGGGGCTGAGGCTCAGCAATAGAGCGCTTGCCTAGCACGTGCAAGGGCCTGGGTTCGATCCTCAGCACCACATAAAAATAAATAAAATAAAGGTATTGTGTTCAACTATAATAAAAAAATTATAAAAAAATAATAATGATATTCAATGCAGAGGGTCCCTAAAATCATTAAAGGGAAAACACAATCAAAACATTTAGTACCATGCCTGGCAGATTACTTGCTGCCATTACTGCTGCAGTGTGGAGCGACATAACTACGAGTCATTTCTAGTAGCAAAGCCTGAGGAATGTGAGGCCTGGGAACATGTGGCAGCCTGCTTCCTGCCATAGAGGACGCCAGGCTGTCAGAGAAAAAGGAAGTCAACATGTAGGACAGAATTGCAGAAAGTGTCCCGCAGTCACTAATTTCTCAGACTGCCTGATTTTCTTCTCGTTTAAAGATACCTTACCTCCCTTTAATCGCTAGCCCTTTTACTTGTTGAGCTGGATTTCTGCCAACTGTATCTAAGAAGAATTTTCACTAATGAGATTTCTAAGTTTCAGATAAATGGATAAATCTGATCTGAAAGGATTTTTTAAATAGCTTATGTAAAACTAGATCCAAACTATGGCTGGGATATTTTGGAGGAATGTTTTAAAATAAATAATAAATATTATTATTTAGAAAATAATAATAAGCTCTAAGTACGACTGACTTATATCTAAATTTAGTAGAAAATTACTAAATTTAATAATTTAATAAATCTTACTATCTAAATTTAGTAGAAAATTCTTTTAGATCATATTTTATTGTAATTCTTGAATTTCAACTAAATACTATGTTTATTAAATAAGCTAAGAAAAAAATCAATACAAATTTAATACAAGAAAGCCAGACTTGGTTTATTTCAAGAGTTTGTAATATTTATGGTGGAATTTTGTGACCATGAATGAACTCTTATGTTACAGGTTTATTTCCAAAGTGGACGACTCATCTGGAAAAGAGCAAGCTCTTCCTGGCAGGTACTCTGCGGAATGTATTTTTAAGCTAACATTAAACCATTTCCCCCATAAAACACTTTAAAAGAAGTTTCTTATAGAATAACAGAAACAGAACTTCCAGTTTCAGTTACTGTGTTACTTCCTCCAACTTTCTAGAAACTTCACAAGCAATGTTACTTTATTTACTCCTTCCAGCTTGAGGGGCTTAGCACTGCTGTCTCCTCTGCTTACAATTAATTCCAAGATGTACCAAAGGCTAGCTTCTTTTCATTCTTTGGGCCACATCTCAGATGTGCCCTTCACTGAGAAGCTTTTCTCTGCCAATCTTCTTGAAAGTGGTTGCACCTGCCACCCCAGTTATATTCCACTTGACCACCCAACATACCCTATTAGCATATCACAATCTAAATTACACTACTTTGTTTTTTGTTTTGTGGTGCTGGGAGTGAGCCCACAGCCTTGTGCAATGCTAGGTAAGCATTCTACCTGTTAAGCTACATTCCCAGCCCAAAATATTTAAATTAAAGCTGTTGGCTTTCCTCATGTGCAGTTTATAAACAATACTTGTGGGTGGGCAGAGAGAAGGAAAGTAAGCTCATATACTGACCTGTATTACTTTAAACTAGGGTTTCCTACACTCAGTACTACTAACATTTTGGCTATACAATTCTTTGCCCAGGAAACTATCTTGTGCCTGGTATGATGTCTTGACAGTATTCAAGGCTTTTACTAGGGACAACCAACAATGTCTTCAGGTACTGCCCAAATGTCTCCTGGGAGGCAAAACTGTCCCTTGTTGACAGCCACAGCTTTTAACAAATGACCACAAATATGAAGTGCATCCTCAGATTTGTCTGTCAATCCTACTACATATCCCCAGGGGATTACACCATGGGTTAAAAAAAAAAAAAAAAACCTCTTCAAATCTCTAACAACCCCCTTTTTCCCATGAAAGAAATGACTTTAATCATGTGCTTCACCCTCTGCACCTCATTCCTGAGGGACAACCTTTCCTCTGGGTCTTGGTTCTCCTGCTTGTCTTCATCTGCCCAAGGACATCAAGTCCCCTATACTACCACATTGTATTTCTCTAACTAATGAGACCTGTCAAATCAGCTGTCTATAATTATTTAATTCCACTTTTTCAAATCCCATTCTTCTGCCTCACTCCAATTTGCCTTTTATACCCATTATTGCAACAAAGCTGCTGATCAATAAAATTTGTACATCTAGCTCAATTTCAAGGCCAGTTCTCACATTTAACTTACTGAATGCAATAGCTTTTGACCCATTCCTTCCTAAAACATTTTCTCATTTGATACTTGGGACAATATATTCTCCTGTTTCCTTCCTACTTGATCACTTTTCTTTTTCAATACCCTTCCCTTTGTCAGTAGGTCTTTATTTCTCCCATTTTAAAATTTATCAGCTCCGTCTTATTCCCTTGCTTCTCTTCACAGCAAAATCCCGTCTTATTCCCTTGCTTCTCTTCACAGCAAAATCCCTTAAATGTAGTCTTCCACACTCCCTGTTTTTTTTGTTTTTTTTTTTTCCCTCTGCTTTCATTCTCTTTTAAACCTGCTCCAGCCTGGCTTTTGCCCCAACCCCACACTACTAAAATTGCTGTGAAAAGGCCACCAAGTTAATTCCATGTTGCCAATTCCAGTGGTCAATTCTCAACTCCTCACCATACCACCTGTCAGAAGCATCTGACATAACTAACACTCCTTCCTTTCTCAATACATTTTTGTCATTAGCTTAAAGGATACTATGTCTCCCTGTTCCACTGCTACACCACCCTCCCTGATCTCTGCCACCATGATCTCTTGCCAGATTACTTCAAGGGTCCTAACAGGGGCCCTGCTGTCACCCTTGCTGCCTCCTACAGTTTCTTATTATAAAAGGCAAAGCAATCTTATTAAAAATATAAACCAGCTGGCAGTGGTAGCACACACTCGTAATACCAGTGGTATGTGAGGCTGAGGCAGGAGGATGCCAAGTTCAAAGTTGATCTTGGCAACTTAGTGAGGCTCTAAGCAACTTTGCAAGACCCTGACTCAAAATAAAAAATAAAAAGGACTGGGGATGCAGTTCAGTGGTTGAGTACCTCTGTGTTCAATCCCTAGAACCGCCACCCAAAAAAATCCTACACACACACACACACACACACACACACACACAAATGACATTACTTATATAATTGTATTATAGTAATATAATTTATAATCATATTAATAATAATTAAATTATGTCAAATTAATAGATTTATCATTTATTATATTTGTATTTACTTATAGATAGATATGTCTAATACATATTATTTTCCAAACCCTTATCAAGTCCCAAACCTTATATGACCTATCTCTGGCTCACTCTGACCTCATCTCCATCAAACCACAATGTTTTTCCTGAAGCTTCTGTAATGGCCCCCCTCTTTGGAGAATCTTTGTACCTTCTTTTCTCCTGCTGTGAAATGCTCTTTTTACAGACCTTCCAGTGACAAGAATTTCAACGAGTACCTGAAGTTACCAAATTGATACACTTTTAAAGTGTAATTACAGAAATATATGATACATTTTAAAAAGATTCTTCTGATCAAACCACTCTATAGAAAACACTATAAAGTTAGGAAGATGCAACCAAAGTTGAAAGGTAAGTAGTCAATATGGCTTTGCTACCCTAAAAGTCAGTTACATCACTCTGTTGACACTTTTCTAGATCTAAGGTTTAATTAAAGATGAACATTTTTTTCTTCAGTGGTTGCTAAAAGCAACAAGTACATGCCAGAATAGTAGTAAGTTCTAAAAATCTCTGCTTCTGAAAACCTTCAGACACCATTAACCTCAAACACTACATGCACAGTCTACTTATTGAACTGCTTTAATGAAACTGCACCACCACCATTTAAAGACAATGTCAAGAAAAGGAAACTAGAAAGTGAGAAGAAAAAAAAAAAAGACACACACACACACCCCTCTTTCTGTTTGTCAAGTACTATTTTCCTAAAGTCTTCCCACAGCAAGATGGATGGGAGTCAAGGCTCTGGTTTCCTGTGGAACAGCCAGCAGCTGTGCAGAGCAGGCCCTGCCCCTCAGAGGCTTCAGCATCCAGGACTACAGGGTTCCTCCTCCAAGTTCCTACATTCTCCTAATCCATTTATTTCCTTTTGTTCCCCCAGCCCTTGAAATAACTTGCTTCCTGCAGTTTCCATTAGTATCTAAGTTACCTTAGCTTCCTCTTTGGCTCAGGCTTCCAACATTTCTATAAATAAATTCAAACATCAAGCCCCTGTTTTAAAATGCCTAGATGGTTTCTGCTTTCTTGGTTAGAATCTGACTGATACCAGAGAAATTCCAGAGAGCAGCTTAATCCTTAACTTTACCATTTTTCTCAAGCCATTATTTTCAGGTACTAGTATAGCTATGAATAAAGTGAGCCTTCAATTCTCCTTCCTTTATGAAATGTAAAGGAAGAGACAAGGAGAGCAGGATTCAGGTATTCCTAGATTTTAATAGTACAATTAAAATTTCACTATGATTTCTTAACAAACATCAAGACTGACATATTTTCATTTCAGTCTAGTAAAGTACACACAGTTAATATGCGACTTGACTTAAAGAAATGTGACATGAACAAAAAATGAAATAAAAATTGGAAGACTTGGTTTCTCATCCTAACTCTCACAAACTGTGTGACTTCACACAAGTCAGTTCAGTTGTTAGACTAAATCTCTCATATTGCTTCTGGCTATAATTATACATGCTATCCTGTATCTTTCCTACGCTGACATCTAGTGGATGCACTCACACTTTGTATTTTAAAATGAAAAATTCTTATTTCAACTATTTAATTCCATAGGATATCAGGTCATGTACATTAAACATAATAAACGAGGAGATCAATACATGGAAGTGAACCACAATAATAGTATTATATCAGACTGTCATGGCATCTGGGTTTGGTTCAAAGATTACAGTACTCTTTCGTGCCTCAGTCATTTAAAATTTAAACCACTAATACAAATTACCATCAGAGCTGCCAATATAGAACATGAAAGCACATAAATGTTTTCTGCTACAATCGCTATATCAGGTACAAACAAAGGGTCTGAGTAGAAAGTAGCAAGAAAGTCCCAAGGTAAGTAATAGAGGAGTATTCAGAATAGTGTGTGATGGGGATATGCAAACAAAATAAAAAACAAACACAAAACTCAAAATTATGAATTTATAAGTACTTAGTACAAATCTTTGTCTTGAAAAATATAATCAAAATATTATTCTGAATTCACTTTATTAATTTAATAATTAAAACCATTTTAAATCCATGAATACAAACTAATAATAAATTTTACTTCATGTCAACAATTCAAAAGAACAGCCTGGCTACCCATCCAGTGCCATAAGTAATGATCAAAGTTGTTACCCCTTTTTATTTTGTTGGAGTAGCATTCCGCTTTGAATTATGGCTTTCTTTAAATATCATGTTACAAAACATATATATGCCAATAGTTTTAGAGATGATTAACCTGGAAATAAAACATTTTAAAGTAGTTTCACTCCATTATATATTTCAATAGAGCAATGAAAGAGACAAACAACAATAAGAATACTGCTAGTATGACCATTTTGGAATAAGAACTTGACATTGCTTATGAAAGTTCACATGCGATATTCACAAATAAATTAACTTCAGCTATATAACAGATAAACAGTAGAAACATAATGCCGAGTAAGGAAACTAAATAGAAAATTATGATAACATTAAATTAAATAACATTAAAGATATCATTATTTCTGGGGAAGATAACCATAGGAATGCACAGCTTTCAAAATCACAAATAATATTCTAATTCCTCAATTACTGGCAAATTCAAGAAACTCTCTTATTTTTAGGTTTTATAATTCAGAGGGCATATACATTCTTTTGTATTTAACAATAATTAAAAATATTTTAAAATGTGAAGTTGTTGATGGGTAACAGAACATGAGAATGGTTCACTCAAAAAGCTTGGATTGGAATTCAATCCTGTATTCTTCCCAATACACATGCTCCAAAGCATGAATGATCTATTTTTTTTTTTTTTTTTTGAGAGAGAGAGAAAAAAACAGAGTGTTCGTGGGGGGGGGGGAATCTTTTTTTGTAGATGGACATAACACAATGCCTTATTTTTATGTGGTGCTGAAAATCGAACCAGGGTTGTGCCTGTGCTAGGGAGCACACTCTCGCTGAGCCACAATCTCAGCCCTGATCTATTTTTTTAAATATTTATTTTTTAGTTGTAACTGGACACAATACCTTTATTTTACTTATTTATTTTTATGTGGTGCTAAGCATCGAACCCAGAGCTTCATACATGCTAGGTGAGCGCTCTACCACTGAGCCACAACCCCAGCCCCTGAATGATCTATTTTCATAAATTTACCATTATACAAAACCTCAAACATTTTTATATCTAGTGTTTACAGCACCTGGCAGTGTCAGTGGTTGTTTTAAATCACACAACTTTTACTTATCACCTGTGTGCCAATCACAGTGATAGATGCTGAATATTCGACACTGAGGAATTCAGAGACAAATGGAAAGGACCAGATAAGATGGTGTGACATCTGTCCATAGTAAAATGAGCAAAGGACACTATGAACACATTTCTCTGGAATAACCTAATTCAGCCTTGCTAAGATCAGTAAAGGTTTCCTAGAGTGGCTGATTCTTAATTCTTTCTTATTTACCATATCTTAAATTAAGCATTAATTCAAACATAAAAGAATCAAATATGGGACAAAAAATAGTAATATTCATATACTCTATCATCCAGATAAAGCAATAACATTTTTGCCATGCAGTCATCCCCTGAAATCTATAGATGCTCAAATTACATCATTATTCACATGCAACCTTTTATATTAAATCACCTCTAGATTATTTATGCAAATACTATGTAAATAGCTATTGCTGTAATTTTATTAAACCACAAAGAAAAAGAAAAGTCAGTTCATGTTCAGTACTGATGTGATTTTTTTTTCTGAATATTTTCTATCATAATTGGTTGAATCCAGATAGTGAACCTGTGGATACAGGGAGTTAACTGGCTGTGCTTCAAATGACCTCTCCATTTTTTTGTGCAATTAGTCTCCTAATATCTCCCAACTAACTTTTCTCGCTATCTTAAGGAAATCAGTATCTTAAAAGTGTGCTTCCAACATTTTAAGATTTTTTTAATACAAAGTTATGTGTATTTTTAAAATAACACCATATTGGTCTGGCTTTCAATTCGTATAAATGAAACACTGTATTTAATTTTCTAAAAACTGGATTTTCTCAATGATTTTTTTGAGAATTATCATGTTTGTTCATTTTAGCCATTATTTACAATTCCATTATTCAAAAAAAAAATCATTTGTTCATTCTCCCTACTGATAGTGAGGTTATTTCCACTTTTACTCTTAACAAATTATGTCTAATACATCCATACACCTGCCACATATACTTGTGCCCCACATACAAGAGTCTTCATAAAATGAAAAGGTAGCTGCAAATTTACTGGGTGGGGCTATACTGCTCTCCAAACTACTTCTATCAATTCATTGTTCCACTGGTAAAATACTTCCTCTTTCCCATGCATAAAGCCTCAAGCTTTAATTCACAGACTGTGAAATATCTCACTGTTTTAATCTACACTTGCTTCATTACCTTTAAAACTGTGCACATTCTTATATGTACACAGGCCATCTGTAAATTGCATATTTATTCCCTTTGCCAACTATCTCTCAACCCCATGTCTACCTTTCTGTATTGCTATGCCTGAGAACTGGTGCTATACTGGTACACTACTGCTGCTACTCTATAACTGGGACTCAATCCATAAACATTTTCCAGACATCCTTGCCAGCTGAGTTCCTGTTAGGCTGTCTCAATCTGACAAGTTTCTGGTCAGAATAGGCTGGCAGTTGCTAAAGCAATGTGAATAGGGTGATATCAATATCCAATTCCCTAATCAGAGTCAAGAACAACCTATGGATTCCAGCATAGTACTTCTCCCTTTGACTCTTCCAGTCTTTTAAATACTTTTGTAACCAATCTTCTATGTTAAATTCTTTTGACATTCCCAGGGTGGTTCTGTTTTCTGAACTCAACTCTGACTGATTTACCACCTTTTTCTTTCCTACATATCTTTTGATGCTTATGCACAAGGCAAATGCTTCCTTCCCCTAGTCTCATGTCATTGTTTACATGTGATATAGTCTATTTCTTCTTCTTTTCTTGGTGGTCTGTGCTTATTAAAGTACTAATTCTTTAAAACTGCCTTGGCTATTCTTGACTTTTTATCATCCATGTGACTGTCAACTTCTATAAGAAATCCTGGTGGGATTTTTATTTGATTAGCATTAAATGTGCATATCGTTCTGAGACAGAACTGCCATCTTTTAACACTACCCATTCTATCATTTAATCTATTAATATGGTAAATTACATGAACTCATTTTTGATTACTGAACTGTCCTTGTAATCCTGGGACCTATTTGGTCATTTTAAATATATATATTTCTTGATTTGGATTGCCAATATTTCATTTTGGATTATTTCACAACTGAGACTGACCTGTAATTTTTTCCTCTGGTTCTGCTATCAAAGCATATATGTATATGCTTTTCATATTCTTTGGAACAGTTTGTGAATAGTAGAGTATAACAGTTCCTTGATAAGTTTTCTAGAAAAGTTCTTCTAAATCTCTAAAAGTCTGTATCTTTTTCATCTTTGAAACTTTGGCCTCTAGCAGACATTCTGTCACACAGCCAGGCTTGATGAAGATTTTACTGAATGAATAAATTAACAAATCAAGCAAAAAAATTTATTCTTTTAAAAAGAGAATACCTAAATTAAAAACATTCTATAAAAGGAGTGACTTTAAAACAAATGAAACAAATGCAGCTTTATAAATTAAGGAGTAAGGATACAGACTGTGTTACCTACTAAGAAATAATTCAAGTTCCACAAAGGTTAAGAAAATCAAGAACAAGGTTACCAGGCAAATGTTTATTGCTAAGATATTAAAGTGTACCTAGACAACAATATTTTCCCACCATATTCTTTACCACTGAATTACCTTCCCATCTTGCCAAGGAGGTACTAATTACAGCCGAATGTATGAATTTTCTTTATATTCTTTTTAAAAATATTATTTTATTTCAACTGAAGATGAGACAAAATTCCTGAGTAAATTCAAAAAGAATATTCCATAATTATTCAAATGACAAGGTCTGGTAACATTGACTAAATAATAAAACTTCATTTTAAATTAACAAAAAGCAAAAGAGCTGTTCTACAAAAAGTTATTTTCTTAGCAATAAGAATGGAATACACTAATATCACTTTATTCTACTTGTTTTATGGTGCTGGGGATAATTTTAAATGAATTCAAATAATGAAGATAAAAAACAATATGTGTATGTCATATAAACTTTTTGAACTAAATATGATATCTAATTACTATAACTTTTACATTTTCATATATTTTTCAAACAAGAATTATTTATATACATTCAAGTTCAAATCAATGAACTAATTTTCTCTCCTCAGTACTGGAGGTTGAACCCTGGGACACTGTATAACTGAACTACATTCTTAGCCCTTTTTATTTTCTATTTTGAGGTAGGATCTTGCTAAGTTGCCAAGGCCCACCCTGAATTTGGAATCCTCCTGCCTCCTCCCCCATGTAGCTAAGATTATAGGAATGCACCACCATGCCCAACTCAAATCACTAAACTACCCTCAATGTTTTTACCATTTGTTCAAAGTTGCTGAGGAAGAAAGAGGAAGAGAAAAGGAAGTGAAGGTATGGGAAAGGCCAGAAAACAGGAGCACAAAATAAATCATGTACCCCTAACTCCTGAAGTGAAATCTGGTGACTTAGGCAAAAGCAGATGATGAGTGAAATAGTGGGGCTTAATTTAAAAACCCTGGCAGAGCAGTTTTAAAATACGGCATCAAGCCAGATCACATTGATTTAAATACCTTATCATGTCCTTTCCAAAACCAAAGTGAATGCTGTTTTTGCTATCAACCAAAAATTTCAATAGACCTGCCATTCCCTAAATTTACAGCAATCAGCTACCAGGTGTTAGACAAGCACTGGAATTTAGTGACACCATCCTAGGCTCTTTCTAGAGTAGGCTGATGCATTATTACTCTAATAGTTTCATACCACTGAAGGAACTGCAAAATATCTGGGTACTTTCTGCAAGATGTTACCTTTTTATGTGCTTCCAGACCAGAAGCATCAGAGCACTTACTGTCTGCAGACTTCCAATGGCAATTCTCTTGTCAAAAACTTTTAGCATCTCACATTGATAAACACACACATATATACATATGCATATACGTGTACACACAATACACAAATTTGTTTATTACTTCATGTTCCTTGTACCAGAATATTTGAAGGCTGGTATTCTCTAAGGCTTAACCCCTATTTACCATTCCCTTTTCATATATATATATTTGTTTTTCTTATTATTGAAAAGCACACCCAGAGCTATTTCACAACCTTCTACACTACACCATAGGATTGGGGGGGGGGGGTGGCGAGGGGACTAGAATTGAACCTAGAACCTTGCGTATGTCGGGCAAACATTCTATCACTGAGTTACACACCCAGGCCTCTTACAAATTTTTTTGAGTCAGTTATCCAGGTTGGCCTCAAACTTGTGATCCTCCTACCTCAGCCTCCCAAGTAGCTGGGATTTCAGATGTGCACTATCATGCCTGGCCAATTAGGATATTTTAAAGGAATAGATGTGTAACTACTTCTTTAAGATAGTTTTATATGACAAAAATAACTACACTTACTCAAGTATAAGAGAGAAAGTCAAGCGGACTTTTCACTAACAAAGGTTCTCAGTCTGGGGCTTTTAATCAGGGGGTCACAGTAATAATAAAATGATGTAAATCTGAATGAAAAGCTTTTTACTAACCTCTATGAAAACTAGCAGTTCCTTCAATCAAGTTATGGTCAACAAACCACAGTAATATTTTAAGTATCTATGCACTTGTCATTCAATGGAAATTATAGGTATTTTCATATTATATTACAAATATTGCAGGCTCATCACTACTTAAAATTACAGTGAGTAGCAAAATCCTTCCTAAAGCTTACACTCTAATGTAACAAACATACATCATCAACCCCAAATTTATATTTTCAATATGTGTTAATGGTGCTTTAAGCTAACTGGTTTCCTTTTTAATCCTATGTATTTTATTTCATATAATCATGAATCATCATTCTTGGACAGAATTCACAGGATTCTCCAGACTAGGTCCTCACCAAAGAGCTCCTTGGCACCAAAACTGGTTAAGTGCTGTGGCACACAGAGTAGGTAAAGCAGTGACAACTTTCAAGGACCATCATAATTAACTATCCTATCAGCTCTAACAAAACGACAGGCTGGTTATAAAATATATATATATCCCTATAAATATACATCCCATTTCTGACTAGAACAACACAGGAAGACATTTTTAAACTGATTGTTTTTACCTGAAGAAAACAAAGTATAGCTATTAAAAAATATATACATTTTTGAATACCTATTAACATGTTTTAAGAAAAATAATTGGAGCAGAAAAATAAGTGCAGGATTGTAAGTACTTAGGTACTCAGGAAGTTTTAATAGTAACTACATATACTGTTTAGTAACCTTTACTTATAAGGACCAAAACCAATAATAGAATTCTTTAAAATGATGTGTAAAAGGTCTTCATTTCTAGTTTCCAATGGGGTTGGGGAATTTAAATACACACATTTTTAAAAGTATGAAAACTAGAGCTTAACCTTTGTTGATGAACTATTGAGGTGATAGCTAAAATGACTTACAAGGGAATTCAAAGAAAACACATACCTCTCCTATTGAAAGAGAGCTGTAAGGAAAAGAGTTCAAATTAATTTAATTTCCCCCACTACTTCCTTTTTAAAGTCAGAAATAACAGAGTATTTCTTAATGACAATTTTAGTATGTGAATATACATTTTCCTTAAATTTTATCTAATCAATGTAGGTTTTTACTTAAGTCATAATTTTACATTTATATCTGGATAATCATTTCACCCAAAGACATATTTACCTTCAGCCAGTGCTGGTGATTCTGTTGTTGTCCTTCTTTCTGTTTAAAGAAAGAAAAAAAAAAGGAAGAAAGTCTAAAACATTATTATACTTTTAAATGAGTTATATAGCAAATGTTAGAAATATAGGTCATGAATGCTATAACATGCATGTTCTATACATATATATTTATTTCCTTAGAGTAACTCAGCCACTGTTCACAGATGACCTACTAAGAGTAAAATGTTCCCATGTGTTCTGGTACCACCTATAATCCTAGCTACTTGGGAGGCTGAGGCAGGAGGATCACAAGTTCAAGGCTAACCTGGGAAACTTATCAAGATCCTCTGCCTCAAAGCAAAATTAAAAGGGTTGGGAATGCAGCTCAGTGGTAGAACACTGGCCAGGCATGTGTGAGGCCCTGGGTTTGACCCCCCAGTGCTTAAAAGAGAGAGAGAGAGAGAGAGAGAGAGAGAAAGGTACCATGTTAAGTCTTGGAAAAACACAAACAAATGACAAGACAACCTACATGCCATCCTTGCACGATGCCCAAAGACCAATAGGTGTACCAAGAAAAATACATAATTCTCAATTTATAAAATAAGGGATAATACAAGAACTAGTAATTCCTTTTTATTCTTGAAAATGGGCCTAAAATTATCAGAAAAGTCATGTTTATACATTCTTGGCACAGGTTAAATTCATTTAGTGTTGATGTATTAGAAACCAGTTTTATCACAGGTACTAAAATCCTTACTCCATGAAAATCATCTATATTTTTTTACCAGAGGCATATTTAGCAAAACTTCAAGTAAATCCAAAATTCCTCTCTAGGATTGATTTTACCACCTCAAAGCTTAAAATTATTTTAGGCAAAATGAAATCTTTACAATGAGGGGTTTTTTGTTTTAAATACCTTTGCAACCAAGAGCAAGTCTAGCCACCATAACAAACTAGCTTATTCTATTATATATATATATATATATATATATATATATATATATATATATAGAGAGAGAGAGAGAGAGAGAGAGAGAGAGAGAGAGAAAGAAAGATCTAAATAATGTAACTAGCCACCTTTTCCTAATTGTGTATTTTATAACTCAAAACACACATTTTTCATATGTTAGGTAACATCTTGAGGGGCCACTATCTTCTAAGATGGTAAATGATCTTATTAGTCTTCTAAAAGCTGAGCTGGGTGGGGGATATAGCTCAGTTGGTAGGGTGCTTGCCCTGCATGTTCAATGCCCTGGGTTCAATACCCAGCACCACAAAACAAACAACCACAACAACAAAAAGCTGAGCTGTTAGTGATGCTCTTATAGTTTTTAAGAAACAACAACAGATGGAAGTAGAATTGGCAAAATTTAGGCTCCTCTAGATTAAACATTCTGATTCTGGAGGAGAAGGAAATGGCTTCTGCCAGGAGGCACTTCATGTGAAGTCTAGACAGTTCTCCCCTACTTCACACTCACACAGCCACTGTCTATTCGGCATCTCTAATGAGATGTTCAAACATAACATGTTCAAGACTGAATTTCTCAACTTCCCTCCTAAAATCTGATCTACAGATGACCTCCCCTCTCTCAAGTGATAACATTTTCCTTTCCGTTGCTTAGGTTGAAAACTTTAGTGCCCTCTTCCACTACTCTATGTTTTGTACACTCAATATTCCACCTACTCTCTCACTAAAATCCTCCCACCTATTGTCTCTGATTAACTCAAAGCTGAAGATTCAGCTGGATGAGCAGCGTTAGATCTACCACTTTTTCTGTGTTCAAGAGGCTCTAGGATGTAAGTTGCAAAGTTAAATGCATATAGGGTTGGCTGGGGCCATCTTTGATAGAAATGCTAACTAAGGCAATCAATATTTGTGTGTTTCATGCACACATATTGGCACAGTGTCATTGCTATTATTATCCCATGCCGAAAATGCAGGGAATCCAGTGCTAGACATTCATTTCAAATTTTAGACATAGCCAACTAATGAAATAAGTTTAAGAAACAGGTTAAATAAAACAGTCTATGAATGAACCATCCATCTGAAACTTCTGCTCTAAATTTCATTTTGTCTACAATTTATTATATATTAATTCATGACTATCAGTTACAGTATGAGTGGAAACTATTTATGTTCAAAGCCTTACCGCTGTGGCTTTCCTCAAAAGCTTCTCTTCCATCAATGTGATTACAAATTGGATGAATCTTTTTTTTTTTTTTTTTGCCAAAGCAAAACTTCTTTCCCTAAGACCCTCTAGAGTCACCCAGAAATAAATAAAAAGGCTTGGCTGGCCACTTCTACAAATGGAAGTGTCATCTGAATAAAGCCATGGTGAAATTCAATTTATCCTAATTCTTAATAAACCAAGACTTATTAAATGACTTCTAATTATATTCGTCCTTAGAAATAAAATATAATATAAAGTTAACATTTAAATTGGAAAATCCAGGCACCATCCGACTACAAGTATAGAGGGTTTTTTTTTTTTAATATTTATTTTTTAGGTGTAGATGGACACAACACAGTGCCTTTTATTTTTATGTGGTGATGAGGATCGAACCCAGGTCCCGACCCGTGCTAGGCGAGTGCTCAACTGCTAAGCCATAATCCCAGCCAAGTCTAAAGGTTTTTTAGTTGCTCTCCTTTTTTTTTTAGGGATTGGCTAGCTTCACTTAGCATAATCTGCTCTAGTGCCATCCATTTCCCTGCAAATTCCATGATTTTGTCATTTTTTAGTGCAGAGTAATACTCCATTGTGTACAAATGCCACATTTTTTTAATCCATTCATCTACTGAGGGCATCTAGGTTGGTTCCATAGTCTAGTTATTGTGAATTGTGCTACTATGAACATCGTTGTAGCAGTATCCCTATAGTACGCTCTTTTTAGGGAATAGTCCAAGAAGGGGAATAGCTGGATCAAATGGTGGTTCCATTCCCAGCTTTCTAAAGAATCTCCATACTGCTTTCCAAATTGGCCACACCAATTTGCAGCCCCACCAGCAATGTACAAGTGTACCCTTTCCCCCACATCCTCGCCAGCACTTGTTGTTGTTTGACTTCCTAATGGCTGCCAATCTTACTGGAGTGAGATGGTATCTTAGGGTGGTTTTGATTTGCATTTCTCTGACTGCTAGAGATGGTGAGCATTTTTTCATGTACTTGTTGATTGTATGTCCTCCTCTGAGAAGTGTCTGTTCAGGTCCTTGGCCCATTTGTTGATTGGGTTATTTGTTATCTTATTGTTTAATTTTTTGAGTTCTTTGTATACTCTGGATATTAGAGCTCTATCTGAAGTGTGAGGAGTAAAAATTTGTTCCCAGGATGTAGGCTCCCTATTTACCTCTCTTATTGTTTCTCTTGCTGAGGAAAAACTTTTTAGTTTAAGTAAGTCCCATTTGTTGATTTTTGTTATTAACTCTTGTGCTATGGGTGTCCTATTAAGGAATTTGGAGCCCGACCCCACAATATGTTGATCGGAGCCAACTTTTTCTTCTATCAGGCGCAGAGTCTCTGATTTGATATCAAGCTCCTTGATCCATTTTGAGTCAACTTTTGTGCATGGCAAGAGAAGGGGATTCAGTTTCATTTTGTTGCATATGGGTTTCCAGTTTTCCCAGCACCATTTGTTGAAGATGCTATCCTTCCTCCATTGCATGCTTTTAGCCCCTTTATCAAATATAAGATAGTTGTAACTTTGTGGATTAGTCTCTGTGTCCTCTATTCTGGTCCACCCGCCTGTTTTGGTACCAGTACCATGCTGTTTTTGTTACTATTGCTCTGTAGTATAGTTTGAAATCTGGTATCGCTATACTGCCTGATTCACACTTCCTGCTTAGAGTTGCTTTTGTATTCTGGGTCTTTTAGTTTTCCATATGAATTTCATGATTGCTTTATCTATTTCTACAAGAAATGCCATTGGGATTTTGATTGGCATTGCATTAAACCTATAGAGAACTTTTGGTAATATCGTCATTTTGATGATGTTAGTTCTGCCTATCCATGAACAGGGTATATTTTTCCATCTTCTAAGATCATCTTCTATTTCTCTCTTTAGGGTTCTGTAGTTTTCATTGTATAAATCTTTCACCTCTTTTGTTAGGTTGATTCCCAAGTATTTTATTTTTTTTGAGGATATTGTGAATGGGGTGTTTTTCCTCATTTCCATTTCAGAAGTTTTGTCATTGATATACAGAAATGCCTTTGATTTATGCATGTTGATTTTATATCCTGCCACTTTGCTGAATTCATTTATTAGCTCTAGTAGTTTCTTTGTAGACCCTTTTGGGTCTTCTGGTATAGAATCATGTCGTCCGCAAATAGGAGAGCAACTAAGAACAGAATAGGGAGAAAGAGCATGAGAAGAAGATCACCATTAAACAGGGACGGGAGGGGGGAGGGAAAGAGAGAGAGAAGGGAAATTGCATGGTAAAGAAAGGAGACCCTCATTGTTATATAAAATTACATATAAGAGGAAGTGAAGGGAAAGGGGGGAAAACAGGAGAGAGAAATGAATTACAATAGATGGGGTAGAGAGAGAAGATGGGAAGAGATGGGATGGGATGGGATGGGATGCAAAGGGGAGGAGAGGGGGGATAATAGAGGATAGGAAGGGCAGCAGAATACAACAGACACTAGTATGGCAGTATGTAAAAAAGCAGATGTGTAACCGATGTGAATCCGCAATATGTATACGGGGTAAAAATGGGAGTTCATAATCTGCTTGAATCAAATGTGTGAAATATGATATGTCAAGAGCTTTGTAATGTTTTGAATAACTAATAATAAAAAAATAAAAAATAAATAAAATAAAAAGTAAAGGTTTTTTACATGTTAAAATTTCTTTGCCTCCAGCAAAAGATAAGGTATAGAGCTACAAATTTAGAGCACTGAATTACCTCTGCTGATTGCTAGCAAGTGATGGTACATAAAACTAACTGGTTTGTGCAACCTAGGCTGTACTCCATTTGGGTATATGATACAATTGAATGAAATTCAATTGTTTAAGGTCCCCTTGACATACAGAAAACAATCATTTTTATTTTGTTTTTTGGGACAGGGTCTCACTGTGTTGACCGGGCTGGCCTTGAACTCAAGATCACACCAACCTCACAAAACAATCTTAAAAACCACCTTAGTAATGGAAAATAACACTTGAATTAACAGGCCTACTGACCATGTTTCCTCATCAAACAATAAAATTATATAAAATTATAAACGTGCATTATTGCCTGGGGATATAACTCAGTGATACAGTACTTGCCTAGCAGCGTCACACACATATACAGAGAGCATTATTTACTTCTAACAAATATATGTGTGTTTTAAGAACTTTAAAAAAGGTATTCAATATTCATTTGGCCAAAATTTTTCTAAAAAGCAGAATAGATGAGAAGGACTGGTCCTCATTAACAAAAAAAGAAAAAAAAGTGTGAAACTGGTATACACAATCATTTGGGGAAAGTTGCAAAGTTAAATGCATATAGGGTTGGCTGTGGCCATCTTTGATAGAAATATGCTAACTAAGGCAATTCTTAATATATGAAACCAGAAAAGGTCCAAATGTACATAAAAAGAAAACAAATGTTTATCAAAATTTACTGTATACCTAATATCAACACAGATAACCCAGGAGATACCCTGATGAAAAGCAATATGTTCTTAAGAAGTGCCTAGACTGACTTACTGTGGCAATTAAGAAAAGAGTATTTCCAGTTAAGAGTAGAGCATAGAAAGTAGGTATTAGGAAAGATTTTCTGAAGCGCTGGTGTCTGAAATGGGCTCTGAAGGATGAATAGAAATTTGAACAAGAATGAAAAGGTGACAAAAAGTTCAAAAGTATTCTAGGTAAGAAATGTATCATCACAGGGCAATGAAGAATGAAAAATTTATTTCTTAAGTGTCATTAAAATAACCCATGGAAAACTGAGAGTCTTCTTGGTCTATATTTGGGAATGGATTAGAGTTTAACTTCTCAAAACTAAATCTTAAAAAATATAAGACAGTATTTTACTTTCACTGGAAGAGTAAAATACTAAAATTTGAAGCATGAGAAATTTTAAGTGGAAAGACAGTTACTCTTATAAAAACTAAAAATAAAGGCTATCCAAATGTCTTGAGAGTTTACATGAATGTATATAATCAAGAAGAAAGATTATTATAATTTAGGAAGGCAAAACAGTAAACATATATATATATAAAACAATGCAGCAAACTAGAGCACTGGTTTTGGAAGAAGACCAGGGTAGAGTCATGACTTATTTTTTCAAGTATTAAGTTCCTTAAGTATCTGTTTATTGTTTGTAAAATGAAGACTTTCACGTATTTAAACTATCTAAGCATCAGTTTCCTTTATTTGTAAGATAGCAAATATAATCCAGAATGTGTAAATATTAAGGGAAATGTTAGTTATATTAAACACGGTCACTACTTCTTAATATTTTAATTATAGTAAGATATACATATTTCTCTAGTTCTATACTATATCTAAAGCGGTATACTTCTCAGAATAACTATGCCTAAGATATATGAGAGTTCAAATGTCTGAAAAAAATCTCAGGCTTCTTTGTCATTCTACACCATGCTTACTGCCACCATATGGTTTTGTCAAAATAAGGTACAAAGTTAACATTAAGAGGTCCCCTCCTTGCTATAACCAAAACTATAATTTCTATATAGGTACAAATATCAATGTATGTATAATATGCAGTCAGCCCCCCACATATTTGCAAGGTTCCACATACACAGAATTAATCAGCTGTGGAGTCAACCAACCTTGGATCAAAAATATTTAGGGGTGACCAAAAAAAAAAAAATGCATCTGTACTGAATATGTGCAGAATGGTTTTTTTTTTTGTCATTATTCCCCAACAATATGGTATAACAACTATTTACTTAGCATTTACATTGTTTTAGGTATCATATGCAACTTACAGATTAAAGTATATGGGACGATGTATATAGGTCTGATGCAAGTACTGTGCACTTATGAAAAGACCTGAATATCATGGGCTGGGGTTGTGGTTCAGCAGTAGAGCGCTTGCCTAGCATGTGCAAGGTGCTGGATTTGAGCCTCAGCACCACATAAAAATAAATAAAAGGTACTGAGTCCAACTACAATTACAACTAAAAAAAAAATGGGGGGGGGAGGGAGGCTAGGGTTGTGGCTCAGCAGTAGAGTGCTCGCTCACCTAGCACCTGTGGGGCTCTGGGTTCGATCCTCAGCACCACATAAAAATAAAATAAAGATATTGTGTCCACCTATAACTAAAAATAAATATTTTTTAAAAAAGAACCTATCAATAAGCAATAACCCAGGCAATATATAATACGTGTCCCTGTACCCATGAGTCACATCTACTTACAAACATCCTTCAACATCTAGGCACCAAAATACCTGAGTCAGTGCCAGGCAATCTTGCCCCAACTTTCTCAGATGGAACTACCACATCCATATTGAATCTATCAGAATAGAGGGCAAGAGGTGTGTGTCAGGGTAGGTTTTGGGGGTGTCAGAGGAGGAGAAAAAAAATCAGAGATCTGATCGGGTCTCTGATTTTTTCTCCAGGAGGTGCCCAGAGCTCAAGTCTATATATATCCATGTGGTCAGAGTATACGCACAAAGCTCTCCTGAGTCCCGACAAGCCATGTGTACAGTATGCATTTATGCACCAGGCAGCTGCTAGAACCAGGCCCAGAAGGCCAAGAATCTCCACACACAGCCCTAATCTCAGAAGTGATTTGTCTACATTGTACTTGACATATACAGATGTGGCACCCCTGTGCAGAAGACCACATGAACACTCTGCATAATTATCCTCACTATGACCCACATAAATCTTTGTTAAAATAACTTAAAAATGTTTAGAATATATCAGTGTCTTGATACCCAATCCTTAACTGCTATCCACAGATCATTCAATTTATAATGTCATCTGAACCTGACAAAGGTCAATCTCACATCATCCTTGACATGAGCTTCACTGTTTAAGAAAGTGTGCCTGTAGGTATGTGCACACACACAGTCCCTTCTTTCATACTGTTTTGGTTTTTTTTTGTTGCTGTTGTTGTTTGTTTTGGTACCGGGGATTGAACTCAGGGGCACTCAACCACTGAGTTATATCCCCAGCCCTATTTCATATTTTTTTAAAATTTAGAGACAGGGTCTCACTGAGTTGCTTCGTGCCTTAATTTTGCTGAGGCTGGGTTTGAACCTCCTATCTCAGCCTCCGAAGTTGCTGGGATTACAGGCATGTGCCAACCACATTCAGCTCACACTGACTTTTAACTACTAATGTGGTAGACACTCCCCCCCCCCCCATATTTGTATAAACTAGTCCTTTCCCATTTTTCTATTAAGGCCTCACATAGTCATGTGTGAATTTTGTAGATCAGACATTCAATATAAATCTCTAATACTGAGTATAATTATCCCTTTCTACTTAGTTGCCTTTTCAAAAGTACTCACTGTTTGAGACACTGCTCAGCACTCTGCATTACTTATTTCCTTGAAGCCTAAAAACCTAGTAAGATAAAATTATTAACCCCTTTTCACTCATATAAATCAGAGGTTTCAAAGGGTTGATTAAGTATCTTGCCCAAGGTCATGATTAGGAAGTAGGCAAGGGAAATAAGAAATTCAGAGGAGAGAAGAGAAAGATTTCTTTTTTTCAAGAAACAACTCTGTTTAATACATAATAATATTCCTTTCTGTAAATGTAAATTCTATAACTCAAATATTACTTTCTCCCTAACTTTTATTTTAAAATTTTAAAATGATTCCTTTTAAAATAACTTATGGCCAGGCACGGTGGTACACACCTGCAATTCCAGTGACTCAGGATGCTGAGACGGGATGATCATAAGTTCGAGGCCAGCCTCAGCAACATGGTGAGACCCTCTCTCAAAATGAAAAAAATAAAAAGAACTAGGGATGTAGCTCAGTGGTAAAGTGCCCTTGGGTTCAATCCCCAGTACTACTACTAATAATAATAATAACAGAGAGCAGAACTGAGAAACGAGGCAAGGGCTTGTTTAAGATGATCATCTGGCCTTGGGAACATAACTTAGAACTTTCTTACTCTGGATCTCCTGGTTGCTGCCAACACCTTGCCCTGACTACTAAACATTCTACAATAGGCATTTTTTTTTTTTTTTTGATACTTCAACTTAGGTATGTTTTGCAATGTACAACAATAAATGCAAAGACTGCAAAATGCATTCTGACAGCAGATGCTGTATGCTATCAGTTTGAGCTAAAGATTCCACAAATTTAAGATATGTTCTGTAAAACAAATTTCAAATGCTATAAAATTACAAATTCAAATAATTAAGATACAAATAGTGTTTTTGGCACTGTCCATTTATCTACTCCGTATGCTCACAATTCCTTCTGAAATCTGCATACATGATTTAATTTTAAAGGACTGGAACAAAAGACAGGTAAAGACAAATGAAAAAGAGAACTTTACAATTTTACATATAATGAAAACAACATTTCTCCCAGGGTCAATTTTAGAATAGAGCAAATAAAAACATTTTTGAATTTATACATCCTGCTAAAAATACAGATATCCAAAATTATGTCAAGTTTTAATTTACTGTCCAAATTAAAAAGCTGTTTTAAAATAAGATACAATCTGACTTATTTTGGAAATGCAAGATTGGTTCAGAATATCTAAAAATTGTTTTCACATCAGTAAGAGATTAAAAGAAAGCAACCAGATTCCCTCAAAAGATGCAGAAAATGTTCATGAAAGCTATACTCACATGTGATTATAAAAAACACTTTGTAAAATAAGAATAGAAATAATAAAAGGTTAACTACCTTTACCAAAAAGCTTATGATAAACATGATTCTTTTTTTTTTAAAGAGAGAGAGAGAATTTTTTAATATTTATTTTTTAGTGCAGGCACAACATCTTTGTTTGTATGTGGTGCTGAGGATCGAACCCGGGCCGCATGCATGCCAGGCGAGCGCGCTACCGCTTGAGCCACATCCCCAGCCCCGATAAACATGATTCTTAATGGAAGGAATCTAGAAACTTTTTCTTTAAAATCTGAAGTGAGAAAAGAACGTCATCCACTATCTCTATTTGTATTGAACACTGAATTGCAGTTCCCAGCCAGAGTTAAAAATTGAAAGGAAGAAACTAAAGGCTTAAAAATTTTAATTGTTTTGTATTTGTTCTTTTTAGATACACAAGACAATAAAGTATATTTTGACATATATCCATGGAGTATAACTTATTCTAATTAAGATCCCATTCTTGTTGTACATGGTGTGGAGTTACACCTGTCATGTATTCATATATGAACATAGGAAAGTTATGTCCAATTAACTCTACTGTCTTTCCTATTCTCCTCCCTCCTCCCTTCCCTTAATTCCCCTTTGTCTAATCCAATGAAATTCCGTTCTTCCCGTCCCTACCCTCCCTTGTTGTGAGTTAGCAGCCACATACCAAAGAGAACATTCAGCGTTTGATTATTTGGGACTGGCTTATTTCACTTAGCATCATATTCTCTAGTTC